>NC_138204.1:215822729-215892618 GCF_964194415.1 Vipera berus | reverse complement strand
CTATATCTATCTATCTGTCATCTATCTATCTATCTATCTATCTATCTATCTATCTATCTATCTATCTGTATCACTATCTTATCTCTATCTATCTATCTATCTATCTATCTATCTATCTATCTATCTATCTATCTATCTATCTATCTATCTGAGGCTTCCCTGAAAATGTCTTTCTTTGCTCCGAGGAGAACATTCCTTCAGATGTCGCTGCCCAGCCAGAAGGCAGCAACCGGTCAGCGGCCAACTTTCCACCAGCTGAGCAGAGCATCGTATTAATTCCGCACAAAGGATCCCAGAGAGACACACACACACACACACACACACACACACACACACACACACACAGCTGGTCCTCAAAGGACCCATTCTTGCTGGGACAAAGCCGGCTTGAGCTGGGGCTGCCCCCTCCCTCCAACGCCTCCCTTGCATTCCAGGCTTGGTCGCCAAGAGCCACAGAAGACGGAGAGGGGAGAACTGACGAGAAGCCAGTCTCAAAGTATCGAAACTTTTCCATCAAATCTGGAGCCGGAGAGAAAGAAACGTTTCTTGGTGGCCAGATTGTGAAGAAGAGAGCTGGGTTATCCCAGGGGGGTGGGGTGGGGGGCAAGCAGCCTAACAGAAATACAGAATAATAGAATTGGAATAACAGAGTTGGATGGGACCTTGGAGGTCATCTAGTCCAACCCCCTGCTCAAGCCAGGAGTCTGTGTACCATTTCGGACAAATGGCTGTCCAATCTCTTCTTAAAGACTTCCAATGTTGGAGCATTCACCGCTTCTGGAGGCAGGTGGTTCCACTGGTTAATTGTTCTAACAATTTCTCCTTAGTTCCAGGTTGCTTCTCTCCTTGATCAGTTTCCATCCGTTGTTTCTTGTCCTGGCCTTCAGGTGCTTTGCGGAATAGGTTGACACACATCCTTCTTCTTTATGCAGCCCTTTAGATATTGGAAAGCTGCTATCCTGTCTCCCCTCACCCTTCTCTTCGTTCAACTAGACATACCCAATTCCAGCAACCGTTCCTTGTATGTTTTAGCCTCCAGTCCCCTAATCCTCTTTGTTGCTCTTCTCTGCCTTCTTTGCAGAGTCTCAACATCTTTTTTACATCGTGGTGACCAAAACTGGATGCGGTATTCCAAGTGTGGCCTTACCAAGGCCTTGTAAAGTGGTATTAATACTTCACGTGATCTTGATTCCATCCCTCTGTCAATGCAGCCCAGCACTGTGTTGGCTTTTTTGGCAGCTGCAGCACACGGCGGGCTCACCTTATTTAAGTGATGGTCCACTGGGACTTCTGTCTTCCCCGTCTATTCCCTCGCGTAAATCACTAACCTTCAACTTCGGGGAATCTCAGCGCTCTTTCCGGGAGGCATTGAGTCACAGAATAGTTGGCACCGTTAACCAAGAGTCTTTGGGGGGCCTGTTGAGGATCTAATGAACTGGGAGAACTCAAGATCCTCAATTGCAAGGTGTCATTTCCGCCCCCCCTCCCCCGAATTAACTTTGACAATCGAACTGCTCGCTGTGCCGCAGAGCAATCTTGACCCTCTTTGGGCAGGGAGGGCGGGGAGGGTGAATTGCCCCCCTTGGTGGTTTTAGGTTGGCAAAGATTAATTGAACTTCTTCAGAGTTTACATACTGAGTGTGGAAATATGGCATCTCTTCCCTCCCTTTTCCTTCCCCTCCCCCTCCACTTCCTCTTCCTCTTCTCTCTTCCCCTTCCCATCCTTTCCCTCTCTCCTCCCTTCCCTTCCCTTCCCTCTCTCTTCCTTTCCCTTCCCTTCCCTCTCTCTGCCCTTCCCCTTCCCCTTCCCCTTCCCTCTCTTCCCTTCCCCTCCCCTCCCTTTCCTCTCCTCCCTCCCCTTCCCTTCCCTTCCCTTGTCTTCCCTTCCCTTCCCTTCCCTTCCCTTCCCTTCCCTTCCCTTTCCTTTCCTTTCCCCACCCCTCCCCCTTGCCCTGTCCTTTCTCCTCCCTCTTCTCCTCCCTCTATTCCTTTCCCTTCTCCTTCTCCTCCCCTTCCTCCTCTCCCTCCCTCTTCCCCTTCCCTTCTCTATCTTCCATTTACCTTCTTCCTTTCCCTTCCCCTCCCCTCCCCCATTTATTCTCCCCCCCTTCCCCTTCCCCTCATAAAAAGGCTTTCCAGCTATTTTGACTGTGGTGGATAAGCTGGTGGGAGCCATAATCCAAGACATTTGAGGGCACCAGATGGGCGAAGTCTACTGAAAACCCTGAAGGCTTTGAAATTCTTCATCCTTCTCTGGAGCACCAGTTGCAGAGGGAGGCAGTTGCCTGTTGTCATGAAGAAGGAGATTGCATACGATTCAACGTGACGGGGACCCTTCTCCTTGGCTGCCTTTCCACCCCCCAACCAACAGTTCCTTGTGTGACTAACCACACTTGGCCAAAGAAAATACTCTATTCTATTCCCACAGCATTGTCTGATGCCAAGGGTGTCTAATCAAGTAGTAGGGACTGTACTACTATTATCCTTCTCACCTCTCCTATTACCTACTCCTATCACTTTGCTGGTTGTGTCTTATGATTTAGGAGTGTACCTTGTGACCTGTGACTTTATTGCTGGTATGTAGACTGAAAGCCTCTGCACCGGGAGACAAATTCCTTGTGTGTCCAATCACATTTGGGCAATAAAGAAAATTCTATTCTATTCTATTCTGTTCCATTCCATATTTTCTATTCTATTCTGTTCTGTTTCATTCCGTTCTGTTACATTCCATTCCATATATTCCGTTCCATTCCATTCCATATATTCTATTCTATTCTGTTCTGTTTTGTTCTGTTCTATTCCATTCCTTTCCATATATTCTATTCTATTCTATTCTATTCTATTCTATTCTATTCTATTCTATTCTATTCTATTCTATTCTATTCTATTCTATTCTATTCTATTCTATTCTATTCCATATATTCTATTCTATTCTATTCTATTCTATTCTATTCTATTCTATTCTATTCTATTCTATTCTATTCTATTCTATTCTATTCTATTCTATTCTATTCCATATTTTCTATTCTATTCTATTCTATTCTATTCTATTCTATTCTATTCTATTCTATTCTATTCTATTCTATTCCATATATTCTATTCTATTCTATTCTATTCTATTCTATTCTATTCTATTCTATTCTATTCTATTCTATTCTATTCTATTCTATTCTATTCCATATTTTCTATTCTATTCTATTCTATTCTATTCTATTCTATTCTATTCTATTCTATTCTATTCTATTCTATTCTATTCCATATATTCTATTCTATTCTATTCTATTCTATTCTATTCTATTCTATTCTATTCTATTCTATTCTATTCTATTCTATTCTATTCTATTCTATTCTATTCTATTCCATATATTCTATTCTGTTCCGTTCCATTGCATTCCGTTCCATTCCATATATTCCATTGCATTCCATTCCATATATTCTGTTCTGTTCTGTTCTGTTCTGTTCCGCTCAGTTCCATTCCGTTCTCACACACCCATCTCCTCCATTTGTAAATGAGAGACATACCAAGCAGCTAGGAGGAACACAAGGCCTGCTGCTGCTTTAAGACTTCCAGCCCCACTTAGATATTGATCGAAGGCAAAGACTGATGACTGAACATCTGGCTAAACTGCTGCAGCTTCAAGGACAGCGTTGGCACCTGTGCCGCCAGCCTGCTTATGCTGCTTTTGGGTGCCCAGTGTTGCCACCCTTTCTTGGATTCTATAGCCTCTTTATCTTCCACATCTGGGCGAGCAAAAACCTGCTGGTCCTCTCAATTATTTAGGGACAAACAGCTGGACTGATCGTTCCACCTTCTGAGTAATAATTAGTTTGTTTGCTGCCGGTTTCATGCTACCTTTAAATGTTTAAATATAGGTCTAGCAGTTGTTGGAAATGTAGACAAAAACCAGGCACATACTATCATCTTTGGTGGATATGCCCTAATAAAGCCAAAAGATTTTGGTCAAGAATACAAATAAATAAATAAATAAATATACGGTTAGAGAAAATGACTGAAAAAACCACATAGATTTTAAGCCAGAATTATTTTTGTTAGGTATAACTGTAGGAAATTATAAGAAGGAATGCGTATACTTAATGTTACATGTATTAAGTGCAGCGAGAATTGTATTTGCCCCAACATTGGAAAGAGGAAGAACTACCAGCGGAGGGAGAGATAATTAGGAAAGTTTTAGACTATGCAGAAATGGACAGACTGACACTGAAAATGAAAGACAAAGAGGATTCAGAATACGTTTAGGGGGGAAAAAGGGAGAAGACGAATCGGGCACTCCTGCTTAGCTCCAGGCATCGGCGGAAAAGGGCCCTCGTGTAGGTGTTAGCCACCATTAAGCCAGGATCTCTTTGATCTGGGCGCCCTCTTAGACTTTAGGTGCCTATGCCTGCAGCAAGTGAAAAACAGGGTTCAGATAACACTAGGACAACTTTTAAGACTTGGGGACTTCAACTCCTCAGAATTCCCCAGCCAGCGCATACAAGATTTATTTATTTAACTTTATTCATAATTCGGTCTTGTGCCCACAGATCCAAGGATGGGACAGGAAGATCAAAATGTGGATAAACGTTGTGGGTGTGCCAACGCTGGAGGTTTCTAAGAAGAGACTGGACCATCACTTGTCTGAAATGGTATATAAGGCCTCCTGCCTGAGCAAGGGGGTTGGACTAGATGACCTCCGAGGTCCCTTCCAACTCGGTTATTTTGTTAATTAATCAGTGGAACAGAAGTTGCCTCCAGAAGTTGTGGGCGCTCCATCACTGGAGGCTTTTAAGAAGAGACTGGACAGTCACTTGTCTGAAATGGTACAGGGTCTCCTGCCTGAGCAGGCGGCTGGACTAGAAGACCTCCGAGGTCCCTCCCAGCTCTATTCTGATGGAAAAGCCAGAGTTAAACCCTTAGAATGACATTTTCAAGAATCGCCCGTGCCAATAATTGTTTTTATTGAACAGGCGATTAAACATTTATTCAGCAATTCCAATGGAATGGAAGGGGACCCAACTCCCCCCCCACACACGCAGCCTGCTTCCATGGCAACGCTGTTACCGGTTGTCGTGGCGAGAGATGCAAGCATCTCCTGATTAGTCACTGATCCGCATCACAGCCCCCAAAGTCCAAGGTGGCCTCAAGGGGGCTTTAGCCAAGCCTTTGAAAAGCCCCATGGAGAAAAGGGGAGGGGGGGTGCCCTGGCTTAAAGCTGTGTTCTGCAAGAGAAAAGAGGCTAGCCAAAATTGGGTGGACGGCATAAACGACTGGACAGCCTGGGTATGTTCTTGGGGACCCCTTAGACCACCCCCTGCAAAAGCAGGTTCAGGAAATCGGAGTGAACATGGAAACTAGTGAGTGAAGTTGGAGGGGTTCTGCGAGGTCATGTAGCCTAACCCCACTTGCCTCTATTGGGAAATCTAAGGCTTGGGCCATCTCTGTGGGGAAGCTGCCAATGGAAACGAAGTGATTTGCCTCTCTGGACATTTTGCCTCCCTGAGAATGTTTATTTTTATGTTATTTATTTATTAATTAAGTTTATAGGCATGGACTTGGATTCCCAGAATCCCCTAGCCAGCGTCCGGGGTTTAAGTTGGTCAGACGGTTGTTAAGTGAAATCTGGCTTCCCCATGGCGTTTGCTTGTCAGAAAATCTCAAAAGCGGATCGCATGACCCCCGGGGACACTGCGACCGTCATAAATACGAGTCAATTGCCAAGCGTCCGGATTTTGGGGAATGCTGCAATGGTCGTGTTGAAGGAAAAAATCTTCATCAGAGTCCAGTCCAAGCCAGCAATAAACAACATGGCGACTGCTTTAGAAAGAAGGTTGCAGTTTATTGAAGAGGAGAGCCAGACGGGAAGATGGCTCTGGAAGAAAAGAGAGAGTGAGCACATGGAGGGAGTGGGTTTTTATACCTGATTGATATCGCTGTACCAGGAGATGCCAGAGTCGAAGAAAAAGAACTGGGAAAAATTATGAAATATCATGACCTGGCCATCGAAAACTGCACGATTATGGATGAAACACGTAACAGTGATACCCATTTATCATCGGGGCACTGGGAACTATGTCCAAAAACTTTGCAAAATACATCGAGAAATTGCAGCTTCCTGCAATAACTCCAGCAATGCTACAAAAAAACTGCGCTACTAGGAACATCTTACATTTTAAGGGAGGGCTTTTCAACCAGTGGTACGGGTACTACCTGTGGTACATTGGCACCTGGCAGGTGGTACGTGACCATCCTAGAAAAGTGCTAGCAGGGGAGGGGAATGAGCTGAACCGGTGGCAGCACCGCACAAGCCTGAGCGAGAGATGGCTGGAGCTGCAGGGCTGTCAGGGCTCAGCGGAAGTGCCAGGATCAGCGCCGCTTTCCAGAAGAAGCACCAATCAGTTGGAACGTTGCAGCATCTCCAGGGTCTTGTGATTTACATTCAGAAGCTTGGCAACTGATTCATATTTATGACGGTCACAGTGTCCCAGGGTCATGTGAAGTGACCAAAACCTGCTGCAACCACCCAGCAGACGGGGGGAGGGGGGAATAAAAACCAAACACCCCCCACCCCAACCCCGCTGCCAATCCTCAACAGAAATGCTCACAACAATGAAAACCTCGGACAGGAGGAAGAGCACCGCCGGGCGGGCAGGCAGGTGTCTCGCTCGGCTGTGGCCTGGGGGGCACTTTTTTCAGTGCCATTGTAACTTCGAACAGTCACTAAGCGAACTGTTGTAAGTTGAGGACTACCTGTACTTCATCACTTTTTTCCCTTTTTTTTTGGTCATCAAGTTTTTGACACCTTGCTAGGTGACTGGTGGTACTCGGATGTTGCCGTATCCTAAAAGTGGTACAATGGGTGAAAAGGTTGAAAAGCCCTGTTTTAAGGAGATACATGGTAGATGCTGGCAGCAACACGTGTCAACCATTAGTACCAGTCAATTTGAATGTTCAGTTGACTGAGGTTCATGTTATAACAACAACAGCAACAACAACAACAATGCCGCCTATGCAAAGAAGCTGAAGAAACAGTGGATCACCTGGAAAGCTGCTGCAAGAAGATCGCACAGACTGACTACAAGCAGCGGCACGACAAAGTAGCAACAGTGGTGCCTTGGAAGATCTGCAAGAAATACCATTTGCCTGTAAGCAAGAACTGGTGGGATCATAAAATAGAGAAAGTCGTAGAAAATGATAAAGTTAAACTGCTCTGGGATTTCAGAATTCAAACAGACAAGCACCTGCAACATAACACTCCAGACTTAACAATTGTCAATAAGAAAGACAAAAAAGTCTGGATAGTGGACGTGGCAGTGCCTGGAGACAGCAGAATAGACGAGAAAGAACTAGAGAAGATAACAAAATATAAAGACCTACAAATAGAGATAGAACGACTGCGGAAAAGGCAAGCAAGGGTAGTAGTACCAATAGTAATAGGCGCCTTGGGTGCAATTCCAAAACAACTGGAGCACCACTTGAGCACCATCATCGGCATTGACAAATTCAACATTAGTCAATTGCAAAAGGCGGCCTTACTAGGAACTGCTTCCATCCTGCGACGATATCTGTGATACCATCAAACATCCACATCTGCCTATCCCAGGTCCTTGGTAAGGATTTGATAAGTAGACAAAAATGCCAAATCCAGTCTGAACATCTGGCTGACTGTGCGATGAATAATAATAATAATAATAATAATAATAATAATAATAATAATAATAATAATAATAATAATAATAATTAATAATAATAATAATAATAATAATAATAATAATAATAATAATAATAATAATAATAATAATAATAATAATAATAATAATAATAATAATAATAATAATAATAATAATAATAATAATAATAATAAAGTTGGAAGGGACCTTGGAGGTCTTCTAGTCCAACCCCCTGCTCAGGCAGAAATAGTTGTCCAGTCTCTTCTTAAAAACTTCCAGTGTTGGGAGATTCACAACTTCTGGAGGCAGATAAAGATAAAGAGAGAGAGAGAGAGAGAGAGAGAGAGAGAGAGAGAGAAGGGTGGGAGGACTTAATTGGAGTTGTCCCTGAGGGACTGTTGACGAATCCACCCCATAGCTATCCTCTTATTCCTGGTTACAGAATTTACTCACACCTCCCTTGGTTTTTCCTTGGTGGAGTAATTAAGATGGATTCTTTAACCAGGCTATTAAAGTTTAATGTTTTAATCTGATTTGCTGATGTCTGTTGCACATATATACAAATGGCATTATTCCATTGAATAAAAGCCAGCTAATTGATTGATCATCAATCAATCGATAATCCTGTTCCAAAATTGTTCCTGTTTCCTCTAGCCAAGATCTTTCTGTCCTTCAGACTGAGCCTCTGGATATTTACAGCTCTATCTACAGTATACCATCAATCGATCGATTGATTTTATGCCTTAAAAGTTAGTCTTACCAATCACATTAAGTACCGTAGATTTTTCTCTAGGATGATTTGTCCCTAACTTGTTCTTTTAAGTCTTTCAATGGTGCACTATAGCTAAGTTCATCTATCTCTTCTTCTTCTTCTTCTTCTTCTTCTTCTTCTTCTTCTTCTTCTTCTTCTTCTTCTTCTTCTTCTTCTTCTTCTTCTTCTTCTTCTTCTTCTTCTTCTTCTTCTTCTTCTTCTCCTCCTCCTCCTCCTCCTCCATCTCTCCCTCCTCCTCCTCCTCCTCCTCCTCCTCCTCCTCCTCCTCCTCCTCTCTGCAAAATCTCATTCCCATTCCCTTCTTGCACTGATGAAGTTGCCTAGTCGGATCATTAAATGTCTGCAACAAATCAACCATGTTCACAGAGTGCTAAGGACCTGACATTTGAACCCTGAGGTAGAAATATTCTCTTCTATTAGTAATGATTTGTTTTCTTGACTATCCAAAGTCTTCTCAAGTCTTCTCCAACACCTAAGATGAAAGGCATCAATACTCTTCCCATCCTACTTCTTCAAAATCCAACTTTCAGTTGCATATCATCTGTGTGGCTGTCAATAACATCTGTGTCTGTGGCTCTGTTTCACTCACTCTCTTTCTGTAACTTTGTTAACTGCTTTTCCAATTTTGTTCAAGGCAGAATCCACTAAACTGTGCAAGTACAAATGGTATTTTGTATTTACAAATACTATTTTGTAAACTGTTGTAAACTAATGCCTAGAAAAATAATTGCTGGTTATGCTCACCTATTTGCAAACTATATATATATATATATTGCTATTTGCTCTTTTCTTTTCCTGCATGTCCTGGGGCAAAACATTATTACTAAACATGCACAAAATTTGTTTAGCAAGAAGGGTTTTTCATTCATTAGCGAAGACCATACCACAGCAATGTTTTATATTGTGCGATCTTGGATTAATGTGGATTGCTGCTTTTCACTGCTTAACAAACTTAGCTATATATGGCTTATTCAGACAAATCTTGGTTTAATGCATATGGAAAATCTCAATCATCCAGGTCACGGTTGTCCCAAAAGTGCTTTTTCAAAAGGCAACTGGATTTTGTTTTCTCCTTGAAGACGTTTCACTTCTCATCCAAGAAGCTTCCTCAGTTTCTTGGATGAGAAGTGAAACGTTTTCAAGGAGAAAACAAAATCCAGTTGCCTTTTGAAAAAGCACTTTTGGGAAAACCTTGGTTTAAAAGTGGTTGCTTTGTGCCCTGAGGTCTATTTTCACCAGTATGTGGGGTGTCTGTGGCAAAACAATAATGGGAGGTTTTCAGTGGGAAAGAATGCAGTCAGAAATGGTGTAGGTGGGGTCTCTTGCTTGGGTGTGGGGTTGGACTAGATGACCTATAAGGTCCCTCCCAACTCTGTTCTTCTATTCTATTCTAAACCACTGTTTACAGGTCAATTTCTGGTACGCATGGAACCCATAAACCACGATAGGGCACATCACGGTTTGGCACGAACAGAGGCAAATAGATCGGGCTGCTTAGAACAAGCCTGGAAGCCTCAAATGAGTGGAATATAATTGTCAGTTTAGAAGTAGATATAATGTGAAATTTTTGAAATGGTTTTCAATTTTTCGATTTCTTCGTTTTTTTGTATATTGTAAATGTTTTTTTTTTGGTCTGTGTTGGTGTATGGTGTGTTTTTAACACGAAATGTAAATAAAGATTCATGTATAAAAAAAAAAAAAAGAATGACACGTAACGCAGGGGCTTCTGGGCCCGGCCAGAGAGCGCCTGGATCTTGGCAGCTCCAGGCCCCAACATGGCTGCCGGCGCAGGCGACGGGAGACTACATCTCCCGTGAGGCCTCGGGCCGGGGGCGTGCAGCGGGCGGGAGGGGAGGGGGTGGGAAAAAAAAACAGAGGGCGTGGGGAGGGCGGATCCCGTCCGGCTCGGCCCCGCCCCCCGGCGAGCGCGATTGGCTGCGGCTGGTTGTCGGTGGTGACGGCGGGACGCGGGGGGGGGGGCGGAGCCTGTGTGCCGGCCGCGCTGTGGCCAGTCGGCGGCCGGGAGGCGGCGGCGGCGGAGGGGGAGCCGCAGCGCTGCCGGGGCCATGGGCTGCCGGGCGGGGGCCGCCGCCCCTCGCCGCGCCCGGTGACCACCCCGCCGGCCCGGGCGAAGATGGCGGAGAGGTAGGACGCCCCCTCCGGGACCCCCTTTCCCAGCTGACCCGGCTTAGGGGACCCCTTGGATGCAGCTGCGTCTTTTTGGGGGGGGTCTCCTCCTCCTCCAGCAGCAGCCCTCCCCGCGTCACCCCGGCTCCCATCATCCGCAGCCGGGGCTTGGCGCGGCCCCCTCCTCCCTGCAGGAGCCCCCTCTCCTCCTCCCCACCCGAACTCCCCCCTCCTCTCTCATTGGGGAGCGTCCAGATCCTTGGGACCAGGCGCCCCCTCCCCCCAGCCAGAGCCCCCCCCCACCGGGATTGGGGTTCCTCCCTTGCACCCCGATCTTTCTCCTCCCTCCCTTCCAGCTGACCTGCTTCTCTGCACCCTTTGGGGTGCTCCTCCAGTCCCCATTTTCCTTCTGCTTGGAGGGGGGGGCGTTCATATGTTGCTCCCCTGTAGGACCCCCCACCCCCATCCTGCTCCCCAGAGGGGGTGTCATTCTGCGCTCCCCTCTCTTTTGGCCCCTGCCTCCTCCACCTGACTTTCCCTCCCCCCCCCCCCGCCTTTCTCTGGAGGCCTCTTTGGAGGGACCCCCCCCCCCCGCTTGCATGGCACCTGCTTTCACCCATCCTTTTGCAGCAGGTGCCGCTTCCTCCCTCTTCTCCCTCCCCCCCCACCAGATTGCTTTGCTATAATGTCCTGGGGTGGGGGAAGAGGAGGAGGAGGAGGAAGAAGCATCTGGCTTCAAGGTTGGGGGGGGGGGTTTATCTGGTTTTTAAGGAGCTCCTTTGCCCTGGCACGAAATAGATTTTGGGACGAGGGGGGGTGGGTGGGTGGAAAGCCGAATTGCAAGTGAGCCTCCGAAAGGCTGGCATGCTTTGCTTGGATGCTGTGGCCCTGGATCCTTGCAAGCTTTCATGGCTGTTGCTGTGGCCTGGCGAAGGGAGGGAGGGGTGGTGGTGGAAACGTGGGGCCGAAGCCTGTGTGGGTTTAGAGTGTGTGTGTGTGTGGGGGGGTGTCTTTTTCCTTGGGCACCAGCCAGCCGAGTAGGGCTGAAGGCTGGGTAGGGCGGATGGAGGCTCTTGCGGAGATGTGCAAAAGCATGGAGACTGCAGGGTGGAGGACGAGCAGTGGGGAGGGGGTGGGAAAGGAAGGGGCTTGGGTATGTGTGTGTGTGTGTGGGGGGGAAGGCCTTGCTCGGATCCCCCAACGGAAGGAGTTCTGAAGGACGACGACGAGGCGGGCACGCCGTCGTGCGCGACGGACTTTGGAGAAGGTGGCACTGCTCCTCCACGGAGGGAGGGCAAATGTGGGCACCTGCCTTCCGCGGCTCAGGGTGGGCTGCAGCTGCTGGGTGGTGCATTGAGAGGGCAAAGGTCTGCATTTGGGTGGGGTGTGTGTGTGTGTGTGTGTTTGTGTGTGTATCGAAGCCTGGGGTGCGGGCGTGTGCGAGGCTTAGCCCGGAACACGCTTGGAGCACCCAAGGGCGAGGATTGGTATGCAGCTGGCCCATTTTTCGCCCTCGCCTTCCAAGACTCCAGCTTTGCAAATCCCTCACCTGCTTCTCTCTGGTTTTTCTGCAAGGGTCTCCACTTTGGGGGAGGGGGGCATCGTTCTTGGCCCTCTTGACACCCCCCCCCTCCAAATCCGGGCAGACTGGATCTGATCTTGGCTTGTGCAAAAGGGCCAGCTGGCTGGCTTGGAGACGGCCAATTGACACCGTATTGCCCTGTCTGAGCTTTGGAAGGCGCCAGCTGGATGCCAACCTCCCCGTTCTTGGCTCGGATGGCGCACACCCTGTGTGATTGTGCAGAGTTTGGCAAAAAAAAAAATGTGGTCCTGTTAGTTGTTGCTTTTCTGTGAACGCGTCGTGGCAAGATGTTGCCTTTACTCTGCATCTGAGCTGTCAGATGCTAATTGCCTGGGGACGGGGGGGGGGGGGGAAACAACACCCCGGCAGTTTGCATAGCAGGGCTTAAATTTAGCAAGAAGCGGCTGATTTTAGGCATTCGGGGTGTGTGCATTTTTTGGGGTGGGTGGGTAGAGAGTTTGTCCCCCCGTCCCCTTTTCTCGTTGCTGCATAAATTGGAAAATGCATTGCTCTCTCTTTGAACTGAAGGAATCTTCCCTCGGAGGATTTTTATTCATTTTTTTTTAATTACGTATTTTTTGAGGCTGTCAAGCCAGGGTTGTTAACTTGCACGGATCTTTCTCAGATTTTGCTGTGTGTGGAAAGGGACCAGCGGTTTTGTGCTACAGGTCCCCGTCATTCCTGAGTTTGTGGCCTGTAAAGGCGAAGGAGGTGGATCACTTCGGCTCAACCTGTGCAAGGATTTGAATTCAAAATGGAATTTTTTTAAAAAAAATCCCGTCCTGAAAGATTTAAATCCAGGGCTGGAGACTTTGGGGCCCTTGCATTTTTATTATGCAAGGATGAAGGCGGCTGTTCTCTGCCGTGTGTCCCACGGGTGGTCCTCGACTTACGACGGTCCGTTTAGTGACCGCTCAAATTTAAGACGGCACCGGAAAAAGTGGCACGATCGTTTTTCCACACTTAACGACCGTTGCAGCATCCCCGCGGTCACCTGATCAGAATTCAGACACTTGTCGACTGACTCGTATTTACGACGGTCGCAGCGTCCCGGATGGGGCGGGTCTCATGTGATCGATCGCCTTTGCGACCTTGTGACGGACAAAGTCAATGGGCGAAGCCGGATTCGCTTAGCGACCGTGTGACTAATTTAACAACTGCAGCGATTCACTTAACAACTGTGGCAAGAAAGGTCATAAAATGGGGCAAAGATGACTTGACAAAGATCTTGCTCAGCAAAGAAATTTAGGGCTCGGGACTAGCTGAACATTTGTGTGTGTGTGTGTATCTGTGTGAAAATCTATATATTTATAGGTATCTATATATAACTGTTTGTGTGTGTGTACACACACACACACACACATCTCTATATATACATCTCTATATGGGTTAGGACGCTGAGCTTGTCGATCAGAAGGTCGGCAGTTTGGCGGGTCGAATCCCGAGTGCCGCGTAGCAGAGTGAGCGCCTGTTACGCGTCCCAGCTTCTGCCAACCTAGCAGTTCGAAAGCACGTAAAAATGCAAGTAGAAAAATAGGGACCACTCTGGTGGGAAGGTAACAGCGTTCCGTGCGCCTTTGGCGTCTAGTCATGCCGGCCACATGACCACGGAGACGTCCTCGGACAAGCGCTGGCTCTTCGGCTTTGAAACGGAGATGAACACCGGCCCCTAGAGTCGGAAACGACTAGCACGTATGTGCGGGGGAACATATATCTGTACATTTATTTTACATTTTATGTTTATATATTTTTTATATTTTATATTTTACATTTTATTATTTTCTGGCTTGACTTCAGATAGTCCTTCATTCTGGTCGTCTTCTCCCCATTTCTAATGATTTCTAAAGCCTTGGATGGTTGCAACCTTAAGATACAATCAGGCAGCATGTCAGCTGTGATTTTCTGCTTTTGTTGAAGCTATTTGAATTATTATTATTATTTTTTTGGTGGTGTGGACTTTAAGAAGCCAGCACGTGGATTCTATCCAGCTTACTGCTTTCTGGTAAATATCACCGAAGAGGCAGCCGTGTTCGTCCTCTTCCTCCTCAATCTGTTTTTCTTCCAGAACTGGAGGCTGAGCTAGCTGCCTGGAATCTTAGCCGCAGAAGAAATAGCTGAGATGAAAAGCCAAACTGCTAATTTGTTGTGGACAGATCTTCTCCATTAATTAATTAATCAAGCAGTGGAACAACCGGCCTCCAGAAGCGGCGAATGCTCCAACACTGGGAGTTTTTAAGAAGAGACTGCACAGCCATTGGTCTGAAATGGTCTAGGTGGGGAACCTTGGCTCTTTGATGACTGGTGGACTTCAGCTCCCAGAATTCCTGAACCAGCATGGGGAACCTTGGCTCTTATTATAATAATAATAAGTTGGAAGGGACCCTGGAGGTCGTCTAGTCCAACCCCCTGCTCAGGCAGGAAACCCTATACCATTTCAGACAAATGGCTGGCCAGTCTCTTCTTAAAAACTTCCAGTGTTTGTTGAATTCCTGAGTTGAAGTCCATGAGTCATAAAAGAGCCGAGGTTGCCTACTCCTGGTATAGGATTTCCTGCCTGAGCAGAGGGTTGAACTAAAAGATCTCCAAGGTCCCTTCCATCCTCCTCCTCCTCCTCCTCCTCCTCCTCCTCCTCCTCCTCCTCCTCCTCTTCTTCTTCTTCTTCTTCTTCTTCTTCTTCTTCTTCTTCTTCTTCTTCTTCTTCTTCTTCTTCTTCTTCTTCTTCTCCTCCTCCTCCTCCTCCTCCTCATTATTATTATTATCAAAACTTTTTTCTTCCATCAGGCTGACCTGGATTGATGATGGGTTTTTAAATATGTTTTAATTTTTAACTGTGTAGTTAATTTATTTTGGGGCTATTTAAATCTTTTTTAATTTTTGTATTGTTTTTTATTGTTGTTAGCCACCCTGAGTCCTTTGGGAGATAGGGCGGCATATATGTCCCAAAAATAAATAAATAAATAAATTATTATTATTATTATTATTATTATTATTATTATTATTATTGTTGTTGTTGTTGTTATTGTTATTGTTATTGTTATTGTTATTATTATTATTATCACGGTTGAGGAACATCTACGGAGCTTTCTGAGGAGGTGGTGATAGAGGTGAAGTTGAAGGAAGCAGGAATGTCACTCCTGAAGTTCTGGAGGTCTACAATGAATCACTGTTTTATTTGCAAAAGTCCAGTTCCTGGGGAGAAGTCGTGGAGAAGCTCTCTAAGAACAGATGTGTGGCTTTCAGAATATGGAAGACTCATTTTGAGGGCCGTCCTGGAGTTTTTGATGGTGGAAGAGAATTATTGAGCCGGTGGCGTCCCACGTGAAGGGAGCCTTACAGAACTGAAAATTTGCTTTTACTTCTGCGTTCCTCAATTGGCTTTGCGACCCAAGCATGACTCCTGGTGATTTTTTTTTTCATGTGAAATTCCTGTAACCATCATGCAAAAATATGGGAAAAATTTTTTTCACTGCCTTCCTTTTCATTCATTTGGTTTTTATCCCTCCTTTGTTATTATTTATTATAACTCGATTTGAATAGAACTGGAAGGGACCTGGGAGGCCATCTAGTCCAACCCCCTGCTCAGTCAGGAAACCCTACACCGTTCTGGATAAATGGCTGTCCAGTCTCCTCTTAAAAACTTCCAGTGTTGGAGCACCCACAACTTCTGGAAGGAAGTTGTTCCACAGGTTGTCCTCACTGTTAGGAAGTTTCCCCTTAATTCCAGGTTGCTTCTCTCCTTGATGAGTTTCCATCCGTTGCTTCTTGCCCTGCCTTCAGGGGCTTTGGAGAAGAGCTTGACTCCCTCTTCTTTGGGGCAGCCCCTGAGATACTGGAAGACTGCTATCGTGTCCCCCCCCAGTCCTCCTTTTAGACTAGCCATACCCAGCCTGCAACAATTCTTGATATGTTTTACTCTCCAGGAGCTTTAATCATAGTTTCTCTGCACTCTTTCTCAGCTCAAAGTAGCAAACATATCTAATACTCCTTCCTTCTCCTGTTTTCCCCAAACAACAACCATGTGAGGTAGATGGACTGAGAGAGAATGACCCAGGCACCCAGATGCTTTCATGCCTAAGGTGGCACTAGAACTCACCGTCTCCTGGTGATTGGCCGAAAAGTCCCCCCAGCCAGCTTTCATGTCCAAGGCAGGACTAAAACTCACCGTCTCCTGGTGATTGGCCCAAAGTCCCCCCAGCCAGCTTTCATGCCTAAGGCAGGACTAGAACTCACCATCTCCTGGTGATTGGCCCAAAGTCCCCCCAGCCAGCTTTCATGCCTAAGGCAGGACTAGAACTCACCATCTCCTGGTGATTGGCCCAAAGTCTCCTGGCCAGCTTTCATGCCTAAGGCGGGACTAGAACTCACCTTCTCCTGGTGATTGGCCCAAAGTCTCCTGGCCAGCTTTCATGCCCAAGGCGGGACTAGAACTCACTGTCTCCTGGTGATTGGCCCAAAGTCTCCTGGCCAGCTTTCTTGCCCAAGGCGGGACTAGAACTCACCGTCTCCCGGTGATTGGCCCAGAATCATCCAGTCGACTTTCATGCCTAAGGCGGGACTAGAACTCCCCATCTCCGGGTGATTGGCCCAAAGTCACCCAGCCAGCTTTCATCCTAAGGTGAGACTAGAACTCTCAGTCTCCTGGTGACTGGCCCAAAATCACCCAGCTGGCTTTCATCCTAAAGTGAGACTAGAACTCACAGTCTCCTGGTGATTGGCCCAGAATCATCCAGTCGACTTTCATGCCTAAGGCAGGACTAGAACTCCCCATCTCCGGGTGATTGGCCCAAAGTCACCCAGCTGGCTTTCATGCCTAAGGCAGTACTAGAACTCACCGTCTCCTGGCTTCTGAGTCAAGGTTTTAACCCCTGGACTAAACTGGCTCTCTTCAACGCTATAATACTTAATATTAATATTCTTTCCATATGATAGGAATGTGTTCAGGAGTTGTAATGGATTGGGGTGGTCTGTAACATGAACAAATAAATGGAAAATGTTAGAAACGAGGGCAGTTATTCTTTAAAAGATTTTTTTTTTGCAAAATCTTTTTTTTTAAAGAAAGAAATACCATTTCTTTCCGTATTCCTTTTTTTAGTTTGCTTCCTTGGATATATATGTCTTGCTGTGTGTGTTTGTGCGTGTGGGTGGGTATGTCTATGCATGTATGCATATTTCAACATTCTTCATTATATGGGATCAAAAAAAGCATTTCAGCTCAAATCACTTGAGACCTACTTACTTGCACGGTAGCCCCTGTCCTTAAGTCATGTTTTTGTTGATGTGCTTACTTGTGCCTTTCTACAATACAGTGACACTCCAAATAGTTAATAACATGAATACCGGTAACTAAAATTATAAACCCACCAACTCATCCATCCATTTCATTTCATGCGTCTGTCTTTCTATTTCTTTTTATCTGTCTCCATCTTTCATCTACATTCATCCATCTCATCCATCCATCCATCCGTATCTGTCTGTCTGTCTATCCATTATCTCTATATTTATCTATATCTATATCATCTCATCATCAATCCATCCATCCATAAAAAAAAGCAATGGCCCACTTTTAGCCTTGAGGGTGGGAAACAGGCATAAAGTTTGACGTTTGTATTATTATATATAATGTTTCTAAAATCTGTAATAAGGCTAGGTTATCAGAATGCATTGGAATAGTTCATGCGTTGCCTAATCCTTTCTGGATTGCCCACACTTTTAATTAACTTGTATTCAGAATGTAGTGTAACATTTTATGAAATCAGCATATCTCAACCTTGGCAACTTTTAAAACACGTGTATCTCAACTCCCAGAATTCCTATGCGGGCTGGGGAATTCTGGGAGTAGAAGTCCGCAGGTCTTAAAGTTTCCAAGGTTGAGACACACTGTATTAAAATAATTTACTGGCCAAGATGTATTATGTCAACCGCATTCCTACAATCTACTAAGGAAGTCGCCTGATCAAAAGAACTAAGGAGAAATTTTCTGAAAGTTAGAACAATTAACCAGTGGAACTACTTGCCTCCAGAAGCGGTGAATGCTCCAACACTGGAAGTTTTTAAGAAGAGACCGGACAGCCATTTGTCTGAAATGGTGTAGGGTTTCCTGCCTGAGCCGGGGGTTGGACTAGATGACCTCCAAGGTCCCTTCCAACTCTATTATTGTTATTGTTAAAAGATGAAATAAGATTAGTTTTGACTTCATCCTGACCATCCGCCTCACTATATTTTTAAAGTGTTTACAGAAAATCACTTTATGCTCATTCTACTTTTCTAGAAGTGTCGGCAACCGGCAGGTTTATTTATTTATTTATTTTTGGGACTTATATGCCGCCCTATCTCCCGAAGGACTCAGGGCGGCTAACAACAATAAAAATGCAATAATACAAAAGTTAAAAAAGAATTAAACTAGCAGCCCCAGTAATAAGTTAAAAACATTTTAAAAATCCCCATCGTCAGTCCAGGTCAGCCTGATGGAAAAGGAATGTTTTAAGGCCGCGGCGAAAGGACCGGAGATCCGGGGCCATCCGGAGCTCAAGGGGGAGTTGGTTCCACAGGGCTGGCGCTCCCACAGAGAAGGCCCTCCCCCTGGGGGTCGCCAGCCGACATTGTCTAGCCGACGGCACCCTGAGCAGGCCCTCCCTGTGTGAGCGCACCGGGCGATGGGAAGTCGTTCCCGGCAGTAGACGGTCCTGCAAATATCCCGGGCCTAGGCCATGTAGGTAAGTACCAACACCTTAAATCTCACCCAGAGGGCAACCGGTAACCAATGCAGCTCACGCAGGAGGGGTGTAATATGGGAGTATCGGGATGCTCCCATCACTACCCGCGTGGCCGCATTCTGCACCAGCTGGAGCCTCCGGGTGGTCTTCAAGGGCAGTCCCATGTAGAGAGCATTGCAGTAATCTATACGGAAGGTAACGAGTGCGTGAGTGACCGTACGTAGGGCATCTCAGTCCAGATAAGGGCGCAACTGGCGCACCAGGCAAACCTGGGCAAATGCCCCCCTGGCCACAACTCCTATATGATCTTCAAAACTGAGTCTTGTATCCAGGAGAACGCCTAAGTTGCGTGCCCTATCAACGGGAGGTAACACCTCTCCTCCCATAACCAAAGATGGAACCTCTTGGACTAAACGAGATGCCGGTACGTAAAGCCACTCAGTCTTGGCCGGGTTGAGCTGGAGCCTGTTCTTCTCCATCCAGATCCGTACCGCTTCCAGGCAACAGGACATCACGTCGAGGGCATCGCTGGGTTGGTTCGGGGTGGAGATGAAAAGCTGGGTATCATCAGCATATTGATGATACCTCACCCCGAAACCACGGATGATCTCACCCAGTGGCTTCATGTAGATGTTGAACAGGAGAGGCGAGAGGACCGACCCCTGAGGCACCCCACAACTAAGGGGCCTCGGGGTTGACCTCTGCCCTCCTGCCAACACCGTCTGCAAACGGCCCGAGAGGTAGGAGGAGAACCACCGTAAAACGGTGCCTCCCACTCCCAACCCCTCAAGACGTCGCAGCAAGATACCATGGTAGATGGTATCAAAAGCCGCTGAGAGATCTAATAGGACCAGGACAGAGGAATAACCCCTATCTCGGGCCCGCCAGAGATCATCCACCAGCGCGACCAATGCCGTCTGTGCTGTACCCGGGCCTGAAACCCGATTGGTACGGGTCCAGATACTCAGTTTCCTCCAGGACCAAAGGGAGCTGCCGAGCCACCACGCTCTCAGCAACCTTCGCAAGGAAGCAAAGGATGGAGACAGGACAAAAGTTATTTAAAGGCAGGGGGGGGCCTCACCACCGCCTCTTTCAAGGCGGCAGGGAAGCACCCCTCACTCAAGGAAACATTAATAACTGCCAGGAGCCAGCCTTGTGTAACCTCCCGAGCCGCATAAACCAGCCAGGAGGGACACGGGTCCAACAAACACGTGGCGGCACTTAATTTCCCCGTGATCCTGTCCACTTCATCCGTAGTCACAGGATCAAACTCCTCCCAAATGTTATCGGCCAAACCCATCGCTTCTCCCTCGTCAGACACTGCCCAGTTGGAGTCCAGACCAGCCCGAATTTGAGCGATTTTATCCTCAGCCCGTCCCCGTAAGGGGTCCTCCCCCGTCCCCTGATTTAAAAGGGAACGGGTCACCCTAAACAGGGCGGAAGGGGGGTTATCTGCAGACACAATGAGGGTGGTGAAGTGAGCACGCTTCGCCACCTCCATTGCCAGAAGATAAGATCTAGAAAAGGATCTTAACTGTGTTCGGTCAGACTCGGACCGACTGGACCTCCAAATGCTCTCTAGGCCCCTTCTCTGGCGTTTCATCTCCCGCAGGCCCTTGGAGAACCAAGGAGTCAACCGTGATGTGCGCCCGGTCAGAGGCCGCAAAGGCACAACGCGGTCGAGAGCCTCCGAAGCAGCCCCGTTGCCAGGCGTCAACTAAGGTCTCTACCGGGCTGTGGGAAAGGGAGGTAGGAATCAATCCAAGCACCGTCTGGAACCTATCCGGGTCCATCAGGCGCCTGGGGCGGAACCACCTGGTCGGTTCCGCCTCCCAGCAGCGGGGGGTGGCACGACGGAGGCCCAGCCGCAGGAGATAATGGTCTGTCCATGAAAGGGGTTGAGAGGTTGGAGTAACCCCACCCAGACCATTAAGCCACTGCCCGGAGATAAAAATAAGGTCGGGCGTGTTTCCCCCCTCATGAGTCGGACCCTGAATAATCTGGGTCAGGTCCATGGCCATCATGGAAGCCATGAACTCTCGGGCCACCCCCGACGCACCGCCCAGGGAAGGCAGGTTAAAATCCCCCAGAACCATGAGTCTGGGAAACTCAACCGCCGGCCCCGAGAGAGCGTTGAGTAGCCCGGGCAGGGCCGTTGCCACGCAGCTGGGAGAAAGGTACGTGAGCAACAGGCCCAACTGACCCCCAGGGCCCCACCTCAGGAGGAGGGACTGACATCCGCCTATCTGAGGGGCAGTGGTCTCCCGCGGACAAAAGGCCTCCTTAATAACAAGTGCCGGGTGCTGGTATGCCTGCGTTGCGCTTGAAAGAGAGGAAAAGAGAGGACCGCGGGTCCCTCTCCACACCAAGTTTTCCTTTTGAGCTATCGCACGGAAAGAACGCCAAGCAAACAATCTACTTTAATTCCGTCTCCTGTTTTTGTTTCAGGTAGATGAATCGCTGCGGTGCCGCCTCCATTTTTCCCCCTTAATGCTGACATTTCTCCATCTGTCTCTCGTGTGGCTGTGTATCGACCATTTAACTCTGCCTGAATATAAATTACTTCTGTGTGCAACACACACATAAGCGAAGGCAGTTTCTCTCTAGCTGGCTAAAAACATAATGGATGTTCTCAGCTAAACAAAAAAAAACAAACACAAACCCCCCCCCCACTCTTGGTCATATTGATTTAATTTGGATGGTCCCTCTTGTTTTTGTCCAGTTCAGGCCAATTAAGCCTTGGGGTGAAGTGCCTATCTGACCGTCTGTCCATCCCTCCATCACATCCATGTATATCTCTCTATATTTCTATCCTATCTGTCTACCATGCCTGTGTATCCATCCATATTTCTGTCTTCATCTCTCTTTCTCTTTATCTGTTCACCTATATTCATCTATTCATCCATTCCATCCATGTCATCCATCCATCCATCCATCCCATCCCATCCCATCCATGTATATATCTATATATTTCTATCCTATCTGTCTACCATGCCTGTCTATCCATCCATCTATATTTCTGTCTTGATCTCTTTATCTGTTCACCTATATTCATTCATCTATTCATCCATTCCATCCATGTCATTCATCCATCTATCCATCCGTCTCACCCAATCTGTGTCTCTCTCAATCTCTCAGTCTCATCTATCTCTATCTGTTCATCCATCATCCCATCCCTCCCTCCGTCTCATCCATCTGTCTCTTTATATTTCTATACTATCTTATCTGTCTGCCTGTCTGTCCATCTCATCCGTCTAGCGCTATTTCTATCTCCTCTCGTCTCTCTCTCTCCATTCACCTATATTCATTCATCTATTCTTCCATTCCATCCATCCATCCATCCACGTCATCCAACCAACTGTGTGTCGCTTTATCAATCTCTATATCATCTATTTATCTCTGTCATCTATCCCAGTGGCCCCCAGCTTTTTGGGACACCAGGAATCGGTTCCGTGGAGAGAGGTTTTCCCACGGACCGGGGGAGGGGCACATGTGGTTTCACGTGATGCCTGCATCCCGTGGATGGGGCTTTGCTTGTTTGCATGTTTCTGACATGTCGTGAACCGGAAGGGATGGGAATGATGGATAGATCAGGGGTCCCCAATGCCTGGTCCACAGACCGGGCATTGGGGACCACTGATCTATCCGTCCATCCCATCCCATCTCTTCCCCATTCCATCCATCCATTCATCCATCCATCCATCCATCCATCCATCCAATTTGTCTCTCTCTGTGTCACTTCCTCCTTTCCAGATGTCCAGGGTTGCAGGGCCACACTGTAGCCAGGACGATACTGGAGCAGAGCACCGGTATTGTCAAGATCACGTGAAGGGTTAATACCACTTTACAAGGCCTTGGTAAGGCCACACTTGGAATACGGCGTCCAGTTTTGGTCACCACGATGTAAAAAAGAGGTTGAGACTCTAGAAAGAGGGCAGAGAAGAGCAAGCAGGATGATCAGGGGACTGGAGGCTGAAACATAAGAAGAACGGCTGCAGGAATTGGGGATGTCTACTTTAATGAAGAGAAGGACAAGGGGGGACATGATAGCTGCGTTCCAATATCTCAGGGGCTGCCCCAAAGGAGAGGCAGTCAAGCTATCCTCCAGAGCGCCTGAAGGTAGGACAAGAAACAACGGATGGAAACTAACCAAGGAGAGAAGCAACCTAGAACTAAGAAGAAACTTCCTGACCGTGAGAACAATTAACCAGCGGAACCACCTGCCTCCAGAAGCGGTGAATGCTCCAACACTGGAAGTTTTTAAGAAGAGACTGGACAGCCCTTTGTCCGAAATGGTATAGGCTTTCCTGCCTGAGCAGGGGGGGGGGTTGGACTAGATGACCTCCAAGGTCCCTCCCAACTTTATTATTATTATTATTACCTCCAGAGTCTATCCAAACAGGTGCCAACCTCAGCAGGGTTCTGAACCTGATCCACCTTGAACACCTTGCCTGCCCAGGTGCAAGCAGGAGGGGGCAAGAGGGCGACAGGCAGGGCCGAGACTTTCTCGAGTTTTTCCTGTGTGGGGGAAAAAAAACTTTATTTTTTTGCCCAGGAAACTCCGCGGCCCTGCAGGAGTCGCCGGGAGCTGAGCTCAAGGGGGAGGTTTTTGTTTTTTTTTGCTTTACTTTTCCTGTTAATTAGATATTTAGTTCTCTGAAGATCCCGGCCTTCCCCTTCCGTAAAGTACAGCATCTGCTGCATTTATTTAGACAATAGCTACCATAAACAGTGTTTTATGAGTTTAATGCAACAGCCCTGCTAATAAGTTACTTGCTCGCAGTTATTTTGGCTCGCTCCCCGTCCCCGTAGATCTACATCAGCCATTTTAAACAGGTTAATATCCTAATATTTGTGGAGACCATATTCATTTTTATTTTTATTTTTTTTTTATTTTAACCTCTCAGTTTTACACACATTGGCCAAGGGTGTTCTGTACCAGCCTGCTACCGGCCCTGCAGAAAAGGCAGGGACAACCCCTTTACAAACGGCAAGAGGCTGGAATTACGCCTGCCAAATTTATAGCTACAAAAACAAACAAGACACGAACCAAGAAACGGGAGTTTTAAGAAACACGAACTATCCAAGCGGTTGCCTTCAGCAAACCAGCCCACTCCACACATTCCCCTTATATAAAGTTCAGAGCGTGGCTTCTCTCTGCCTCCTTCCGAGAAGCCCCATTGCCTTCCTCTGTCTACTCCTAATTGACTGCCTCCTGCGTCGGGCGTCCTTGAACAGGGCCAGCTGTGGGTCATCTTCATCCACGCTGTCAGACTCACACAGCTGGGTCTCCGTGGTGACCAAGTGGGAGGGGCCTGGCTGAGGGCTCTCATCAGCAAGATCTTCAACCCCCTCAGCAAGGTCTTCAACACCCCCCTCCTCCTCTGAGTCGTCCGACCCAACTGCCGAACCCACAGGCTGACCCTGAATCACAACAAAGGGAGCGAGGTGGGAGGTTGTGACCAAGGCCGGCCAAATCGAGCCATTATACTAGTCCTCAACTTACAATTGAGAATAGACTTCCGGTTGTGAGGCAGGACCGCTGTTCAATGATCCGTGCCCGATTGGACGGCCTCTTTCCGCTGTTAAAAGAATCGTTGCCATGAAATGACCCATCTGGTCGTTATGTGAAACTGGCTTCCCCCCATGGACTTTTGCGTGTCGGAATTCAGCTGGGAAGGTCATCAGCGGAGGTTACAGGAACCCCGGGACGCTGTGACTGTCATAAAAAAACAAGCTCGTTGCCGAGTGCCCGAATTTTGATCGCGGGAATGTGAGGACGTTGCTCCAGTCATAAGTCTGAGGATGGTTGTCAGTTGCTTTTTCTGCTGGGGTAACTGTTGACAGTCACTAAGCAAATATCTGACAAGAACACTAACGTGAACAGGATCTCCAAAACACCCGATTAGGTGTTCCTTCCTTCGGCTGCCTTTGTGCCCCACCTGGTCTGGGTCAAGCTCTAACCTATCCTGATCAAATTCTGGAACAGCAAGATCTGGACTGGCCTTTCTCAACCTTGAAGACAGGAGCTGGGAGGGATCTTGGAGGTCTTCTAGTCCAACCCTTTGCTCAAGCAGGAGACCCAGCCTAGAGTCTTTCAATCAATCAATCAATCAACAGCTGGGAGGGACCTTGGAGGTCTTCTAGTCCAGCCCCCTGCTCAAGCAGGAAAACCTATACCATCTCAGAAAAGTGAATGTCCAGTCTCTTCTTAAAAACCTCCAGTGTTGGAGCATTCACCACTTCTGGAGGCAAGGAGTTCCACTGGTTAATTGTCCTCCCTGTTAGGAAGTTTCTCCTTAGTTCCAGGTTGCTTCTCTCCTTGATTAGTTTCCATCTGTTGCTTCTTGTCCTGCTTTCAGGTGCTCTAGAGAATAGGTGGACACCCCTCTTCTTTGTAGACTTTAAGAAGAGACTGGACAGCGTCTGAAATGGTATAGGGTTTCCTGCCTGAGCAGGGGGTTGGACTAGATGACCTCCAAGGTCCCTTCCAACATCATTATTATTATTATTATTATTATTATTATTATTATTATCATTATCATTATCATTATCATTATCATTATTATTAACCCTCCCTCCCCAAATACTGGAATTCTGTCCCCACTCCAGTCTTTCTTTTCATTAAATTAGACATACCCACTTCCTGCAACCGTTCTTCTTCGTATGATTTTTTTTTTTTAAATAACCCATTACAGAAAATGTCTGATTTCTGTTGCTACGAGATTTGGTGAATGCATGACACCGAAGTGTGTTTTGAGGCAGTGGGAGTGAATCTTATTTTAAGATTGTATTAAAACAAAAAAACAAAAAAAAACCCATGATGGTACATTTTGTTTGGCTGGAAAGACCGGCCGTGAGTGAAGCAGCAAGGCGTTCCAGAGGAGACGTTTGTGGTGCAATCGTTCTGCTGGCCCTCAGTGAGGAGATTTCACAGGGGATGAGAAGATTCCGAGACGTTGGGGGTTTCAATGCTTTGAAACCTCCGGTTCCATTAAAGCCGTTGAGGACGAAAAGTGATGCATTTCACAGGGGCCTTTTGGCTGGGAATCGCCGAAGTGGCTGGAGGCATCCTTGGTGTGTGTGTGTGTGTGTATCAAGAGGTGCACGAATCCCCTCTGCTGAGGAGCATTGTATAATTTTATTTTATTTTGTTATTTTATTTTTTATTTGTTTTATTTTATTTATTATTTATTTTTTATTTTTGTTATTCTAATTTATTTTGTTATTTTATTTTTTATTTATTTTTGTTATTTTAATTTATTTTATTTTATATCTATTTTATTATTACCTATTTCATTTTTCTATTTTCGTTTTTTTAAAACTTATTTTTATTTATTATTTTATTTTTATTTTTTATTTTATTGTTATTTTTTATTTTTGTTATTCCAATTTTGTTAATTTATTTTATTTTTTATTTTTTGTTATTTTAATTTTGTCTTTTTATTTTATATTTATTTTATTGTTTATTGTCTATTTTATTTTTCTTCATTTTTGTTATTTTTTCTTTATTTTTGTTATTTTATTTTGCCATTTTATTTTATTTTATATTTATTTTATTGCTTATTATCTATTTTAGTTTTCTTTATTTTTGTTATTCTAATTTATTTTGTTAATTTTATTTTTTATTTTTATTTTAATTTATTTTGTCATTTTATTTTATATTTATTTTATTGTTTATTATCTATTTTATTTTTCTTCATTTTTGTTATTTTATTTTATATTTATTTTATTTTACTTATTTTATTTTAGTTATTTTTTATTTTATTTTTGTTATTTATTTTGTCATTTTATTTTATTTTATATTTATTGCTTATTATCTATTTTATTTTTCTTCATTTTTGTTATTTTATTTTCTTATTTTATTTATTTTATTTTTTAAACTTTTAAACCGAGATTTCCCCAAAAGCGCTTTTTTCAAACAGCAACTGGATTTTGGTAAGGTTGGCTTTCTGGCTTGTGGTTCTGAAATAAGACTAGTGAAAAACCTGGCTTAAAACTGAATTCCTGCACTGCGCAGAGTTTCATCATCCGGATGGACAACAAGGTGATGTGGAATCTGCTGCCAGGGATCCTGCAGCTCGGAGGCTTTTATTTCTATAATAATAATAATAATAATAATAATAATAATAATAATAATAATAATAATAATAATAATAATAATAATAATAATAATAATAATAATAATAATAATAATAATAATAATGTTGGAAGGGACCTTGGAGGTCATCTAGTCCAACCCCCTGCTCAGGCAGGAAACCCTATACCATTTCAGACAAGTGGCTGGCCAGTCTCTTCTTTTTGATGAGCTGTCATGGCGCCTGTCAAGAACCCCCCCTCCCCCCGGTCATGCCATCCTCTCGTCAGGAACCCTCCCTGCAGATTTCTCGGACTTACTTAGCACGTGAGAATTCAAACCGTCCTGGAATACCGAGCAGTTGGGCTTGGAAATTGTGCCTTCCAACTCTGTTATTCTATTCTAAAGCTGGGGAATTCTGGGAGCTGAAGTCCACCCATCTTAAAACATGGTGGCTGGGGAATTCTGGGAGTTGAAGTAGAAACGGAGAAGCTAATCTAGTAAAATCTTGATGCCTTGGTCGTACCTGGACTGCTTATTAAATGTCCTTTTCCCTCCCCGAAAGAAGTTCGTGGTTCGTATTTTATGGCCCAACATCCTTGAGGCCGGGGTTGAAGCGAGTGGCCACCATCTTGACTTTTTTGACCTCCTCTGATGGACGGCCCAAGTCTCTCGAGAGATGGAGGATGCATGAAACAGGGCCGAAGGGAGCATTGCGGAAACGGAAGGAATTAACTGCATGGAGTCGCTTCCATCGATCCTTTTAACTAGCAGAATAGCAGAATGAGAGGGCTGGAAGGGACCTTGGAGGTCATCTAGTCCAACCCTCTGCTCAAGCAGGAGACCCTGTGCCATTCTCTTCTTAAAAACCCCAAGCGTTGGACCGCCCGCAGCTTCTGGAGGCGCGTCGTCCCGCTGATTAGTCGTTCAACTGTTATGTGGCTATTGAGCCAGGAGATACGGTAGCTGTCCTCCAAAGGTGAAATCTGACGAGTCGTTGGATGGGAGACCACTGAGAAGCCCCAGGACAATGGGAGGTGCCAAATAAGACTTTTTTTTGGGGGGGGGAAGGGGGACGGTTGTGCATTTCGGCCCCTGCAAAGTTTGTCCGCTTTCGGCCCCGCACGATGGGATGTACAGATCTACCACTGGCGGAGAGGGACCAAAATGGTTGGACGGCGCTTTAGCTTGACTTCTTTGGACCAGGGTTGGTGGCTCCTCTCGGATGGCCCGTCTCAGCTGAAGGAGGCCAGTGCTGGCCTTTAAACCAAGGCAGCCCCCTCGTTTTGGAGGCTGAGCGGTGTGGAAAAGCTCTCCATCGCATTCGGAGTGGGACAATCTCTCCGAGAAGATGGCTTAGGATGGATGAGGGAGGAGATCCAGATGCCACCTTGATTAATGCGGCCTCCCCTTACTTTGAAATGGCTGCTTAGGTAACATCTAAGACACACACACACACACAGAGGATGAGAGAGAATGTGTGTGAGAGAGAACTAGAGAATGGGATAGAGAATGAGAGAGAATGAGAGGGGAATGAGGGGAGTGGGAGAGAGAAAGAATGGGACAGAGAATGAGAAGAAATGAGAGAGAGAATGGGGGAGAGAGAATTGTGTGAGAGAGATTGAGAGAATGAGAGAATGGGAGAGAGAATGTGTGTGAGAGAATGGCAAAGAATAAGAGAAAGAATGGGACAGAGAGAATGGGACAGAATGAGAGGAAATGAGAGAATGGAAGAAAGAATGGGAGAGAGAATTGTGTGTGAGAGATTGAGAGAGAATGAGAAAATGGGAGAGAAAGAGAATGGGAAAGAATAAGAGAGAATGGGAAAGAATGGGACAGAATGAGAGGAAATGAGAGAGAATGGAAGAAAGAATGGGAGAGAGAATTGTGTGAGAGAGAGATTGAGAGATTGAGAGAGAATGGGAGAGAGCAAGAGAATGGGAGAAAACGTGTATGAGAGAGAGAGAGAATGAGAGAATGAGAATGGAAGAGAGAATGTGTGAGAGATTGAGAGAATCAGATTGAGAGAGAATGAGAGAGTGGGACAGAGAGAATGTGTCAGAGAGAAAGAGAGAATGAGAGATTGAGGGAAAAAGAATGGGAAAGAAAGAGAATGGGAAAGAGAATAAGAGAAGAAAGAGTGGGAGAGAGAATGTGTGAGAGAGAGATTGAGAGAAATAATGGGAAAGAATAAGAGAATGAGAAAGTGGGAAAAAAGAGAATGTGTGAGTGAGAGAATGAGAGATTGAGGGGGAAAAATGGGAAAAAGAGAACGGGAAAGGAGAATGAGAGAGTGGGAGAGAATGTGCGTGAAAGATTGAGAGAATGGGAGAGAGTGAGAGAGACAATGGGAAAGAATAAGAGAGAATGGCAGAGTGGGGGAGAGAGAGAGAGAGAGAGAATTTCAATTGGATCCATTGCTAATTAAAATGCCCTTTTTTTCTGATATGAATAACTGCTGTTTTGCTCAAGCTCTCCTCTGCAGGATGCTAGATAACATGCAGGCCGTCCTAGACTTACCGACAATGATTCAGCCCAAAATTTCCCTTGCTAGGCAAGACCCCTGTTGAGTGGGTTCTGCCCCCTTTTACGACCTCGCTTGCCACAGTGTTGTTAAGCGAATCACGGCAGTTTGTTAAGACAGGACGGTTGTCCAGGGAATCCGGCTTCCCCTGGACGTATCTGCTTATCTGAGGATCACAAAAAGAGGATCACCCTGGCCCCCGGGCACACTGCAACCGTACATGCCAGTTGCCAAGCCTCTGAATTTTGATCCCGTGACCCGGGTGTGTGTGTGTGTGTGTGTGTGTGTGTGTGTGTGTGTGTGTGTGTGCTACTGCAACGGTCGCAAGTGTGAAAAATGCTCACAAGTCCCTTTTTTTCCCCCAGTGCAATTTTGAATGGTCGCTAAATGGAACAGTTTTGTAAGGGCATTTGATTCTGGAATCCTTGGAGGAGGTAGCCAGGTCTCCTTGATGCCCGCAGAGCGGGCGCAAAAGTGGACGCCTTTTTCTCAAGCCGTGTCTGCATCGCCAAGGGGGCTGCTTCACCTTGGGTGACCTTGACACCTTCCTGTCCAAATGCACCCTTGGAATCCGGCATCCAGTTTTGGTCACCACGATGTGGAAAAGATGTTGAGACTCTAGAAAGAGTGCAGAGAAGAGCAACAAAGATGATTAGGGGGCTGGAGGCTAAAACATATAGGGAACGGTTGCTGGAATTGGGAATGTCTAGTTTAATGAAGAGAAGGACGAGGGTGGACATGATAGCAGTCTTCCAGTATCTCAGGGGCTGCCCCAAAGAAGAGGGAGTCAAGCTATCCTCCAAAGCCCCTGAAGGCAGGACAAGAAGCAACGGATGGAAACTAATCAAAGAGAGAAGCAACCTGGAACTAAGGAGGAATTTCCTGACAGTTAGAACAATTAACCAGTGGAACCACCTGCCTCCAGAAGCTGTGAATGCTCCGACACTGGAAGTTTTTAAGAAGAGACTGGACAGCCAGGTTTCCTGCCTGAGCAGGGGGTTGGACTAGAGGACCTCCGAGGTCCCTTCCATCTCTCTTATACTGTAAGGATCTCCTGCTTGAGCAGGGGGTTGGACTAGAGGACCTCTGAGGTCCCTTCCATCTCTCTTATTCTGTAAGGATCTCCTGCTTGAGCAGGGGGCTGGACTAGAGGACCTCCGAGGTCCCTTCCCTCTCTCTTATTCTGTAAGGATCTCCTGCTTGAGCAGGGGGCTGGACTAGAGGACCTCCGAGGTCCCTTCCCTCTCTCTTATTCTGTAAGGATCTCCTGCTTGAGCAGGGGGCTGGACTAGAGGACCTCCGAGGTCCCTTCCCACTCGGTTACTCCTAATGTGGGAAGGCAATCCTTGCCCAGCTCTGGGTGGCATCGAATGACCTCTGCGATCTTCTAAAGAAGCGCAAGTTTGTTATTACGGAAGATGGGCGTTTCTCCAGAGAAGGTTTTTTTTAAATTATTTTAAAAAAAGAAAAATGGCTTTCATCTGCGGTCCTGGAATGGCTTCGCTCAGCTCTTCCTGCTTATTCGAGGGTTTGAGGGGTGGGGGCGGAGAGAGAGAGGACCCCTCGGCATCAACCTCTTTGAAAGGAAGGGCAAGCCCAGGACGGGGCCTGCCTTCTCGGCAGCCACCCCACCCCCACCCCACCCCCGAGCCCTCGTGGTGAACCTGGCGGCGGAATCCAGGTGTGGGTCGAAGTTCTGCTGTTGGAAACCTGGCGGAATCTGTGACCCGAGAGGGCAGTCACGGTGCACGCGTGGTTTGGCGCCTGTTTGCGGGCCTTTGCTTCCGTTTGGGAAATGCTTGTGGCCTGTTGTTGCACCAACTCGGCTGCTGTGGGGTCCCTGGTGCTCTCTGAGCTGGCTGGTTTTCTTGAGGACGTTTCGTGACCCAACTAGAGAACATCATCAGTGGTAGAAGGGAGGGGGGTTTGTGGAGAGGAGGAGGAGGGGAGGAGGAAGAGGACGGTGGGGTCCTTGGTGCTCTCTGAGGCTTGGTGGTTCTCTTGCAGATGTTTCATGGCCCAACTAGGTAACATCATCAGTGCTAGAAATGAGTGGGGTTTGTGGGGAGGAGGAGGAGAGTGAGGAGGAGGAGGAGAATGACTGTGGGGACCTTGGTGCTCTCTGAGCTTGGTTGTTTTCTTGCAGACCTTTCATGACCCAACTAGGTAACATTATCAGTGTTAGTGAGGTTTGTAGAGAGATGCAGGAGGAGGAGGAGGAGGAGGAGGTGGAGGAGGATGACTGTGGGGTCCTTGATGCTCCCAGAGCTTGGTTGTTTTCTTGCAGACGTTTCCTTACCCAAACTAGGTAACATCATCAGTGCTAAAAGGGAGTGGGTTTTATGGAGTAGAGAGGAAGAGGAGGAGGAGGAGTGTGGGGTCCTTGATGTTCTCTGAGCTTGGTGGTTTTCTTGCACACGTTTCATTACCCAACGAGGTAACATCAGTGCTAGAAGGAAATGGGGTTTGCAGAGTTGAGAAGAAGGAGAGAGGGAGGAGGAGGAGGAGGAGGAGGAGGAGCACTATGGGATGCTTGGTGCTGTTCAAACTTGGTTCTTTTCTTGCAGACGTTTCATTACCCAACTAAGTAACATCATCAGTTCTAGAAGGGAGTGGGGTTTGGGGGGGGGAGGAGGAGGAGGAAGAAGAGGAGGAGGACTGTGGGGTCCTTGGTCCTCTCTGAGCTTGGTTGTTTCCTTGCGGATGTTTCATGACCCAACTAGGTAACTTCAGTGCTAGAAGGGAGAGGGGTTTGCGGAGAGGAGGAGGAGAACTGTGGGGTCCTTGATGCTCTCTGAGCTTGGTTGTTTCCTTGCAGACATTTCATTACCCAACTAGGTAACATCATCAGTGCTAAAAGGAAGTGGGGTTTGTGGAGAAGAGGAGGAGGAGGAGGAGGAGGAGGACTGCTTGATGTCTTTCTTGCAGATCTTCCATTACCTAACTAAGTAACATCAGTGCTAGGGAGAGACTCCCCACAATCAAACCTGAGCTACAAATATTCTCTCTTATTGGAACTCCCCGGTATTTGTAGCTCTGAATGCTGAAAGCCCCCCAGATTGCACCGCTGGACAAACTGGAGCAGCTGCCAATTCTTCCGAAGCCACCTTGTGCAGTCTAGCTCATCCCCGGGGCTAAGCCCTGCTCAGGGTGGGCTGCATGAGCTCAGCCCTCACTGGAATTAGGGTTAATTATGGCTTTATTTCTTGGATCCTGTGACTTTTATCCGGAAGTTGTCCAGGTATAAGTTGCAAGAATAATAAGAATAAGAGTAGGAATAGGAATAGGAATAGGAATAGAAGTAGAGTAGAGTAGAATAGAAGCTGGAAGGGACCTTGGAGGTCTTCTAGTCCAACCCCCTGCTTAATCAGGAAACCCTATACCATTTCAGACAAACGGTTGTCCAATCTCTTAAAAACTTCCAGTGTTGGAGCATTCACAGCTTCTGGAGGCAGGTTGTTCCACTGGTTAATTGTTCTAACAGTCAGGAAGTTTCTCCTTAGTTCCAGGTTGCTTCTCTCCTTGATGAGTTTCCATCCGTTGCTTCTTCTCCTGCCTTCAGGTGCTTTGGAGAATAGCTTGACTCCCTCTTCTTTGGGGCAGCCCCTGAGATACTGGAAGACTGCTGTCATATCCCCCCTGGTCCTTCTCTTCATTAAACTAGACATTCCCAATTCCAGCAACCGTTTTTCATAGGCTTATGCAAGGATGGAGAGATTTTCAGCATTTGAAGTTGACCAAAAATGTGAGAAGGAGCAATTTTTTTGGGGGGGGGGGGAACAGTTAATGTTTCATGAGCCATCACCGACTGGAGAAATTTCTCTTCCCCCCCCCTGCAAAGCGGCTGGCTGTTCCTCCCTGCCTTGATTTATCCTTAGCAGTGGCCTTTTGTGGCCTGCAAAAGGAAGGAACCAAATGTCCAGATAAAATAAAGCCGAAGCCATTTGTGACCAGCAGCAACGCCCTGGGTAGGTGTGTGTTTGTGTGTGTGTGTGTGTGAGAGAGAGAGAGAGAGAGAGAGAGACCTTATCTGCTGCTCTCCAGCTGCACAACTAAAGCTCAGCCCCAGGATGCCTCTTCGATTTTATTTTAGCATATGAAGCCTCTGCGTGTTTCATTTCATTTCTTCTTATTCTAGCAACAGCGTCCGAAAGAGGAGTTCATGGCTGCAGATATGTCGGATTAAAAGAATTTAAAATTCAGGCCTTGGATGAATGAAATGTACCGGGAATCCTTGACTTAGGACATTTCTTTATTGACCATCCGAAACAGTGAGGACAATTAAATCAGTGGAACATCTTACATCCGGAAGTGTTGGGTGCTGCTCCATCGCTAGAGGCGTTCAAGAAGAGATTGGACAGCCATTTTATCCCAAACGGCATAGGGTCTCCTGCTTGGCCAGGGGGCTGGACTAGATGACCTCCAAGGTCCCTTCCAACTCTGTGATTCCGCAAGGGTCTCCAGCCTGAGCAGGGGGCTGGACTAGATGACCTCCAAGGTCCCTTCCAATTCTGTTACTCTGAAAGGGTCTCCTGCTTGGGCAGGGGGTTGGACTAGAGGACCTCCAAGGTCCCTTCCAATTCTGTTATTCTGCAAGGGTCCCCTGCTTGGGCAGGGGGATGGACTAGATGACCCCCAAGGTCCCTTCCAACTCTGTGATTCTGCAAGGGTCCCCTGCTTGGAATCCTTGACTTAGGACATTTCTTTATTGACCATCCGAAACAGTGTGGACAATTAATCAGTGGAACATCTTATCTCCGGAAGTGTTGGGTGCTGCTCCATCGCTGGAGGCGTTCAAGAAGAGATTGGACAGCCATTTTATCCCAAACGGCATAGGGTCTCCTGCTTGGCCAGGGGGCTGGACTAGATGACCTCCAAGGTCCCTTCCAACTCTGTGATTCCGCAAGGGTCTCCAGCCTGAGCAGGGGGCTGGACTAGATGACCTCCAAGGTCCCTTCCAATTCTGTTACTCTGAAAGGGTCTCCTGCTTGGGCAGGGGGTTGGACTAGAGGACCTCCAAGGTCCCTTCCAATTCTGTTATTCTGCAAGGGTCCCCTGCTTGGGCAGGGGGCTGGACTAGATGACCCCCAAGGTCCCTTCCAACTCTGTGATTCTGCAAGGGTCCCCTGCTTGGGCAGGGGGTTGGACTAGATGACCTCCAAGGTCCCTTCCAACTCTGTGATTCTGCAAGGGTCTCCTGCTTGGGCAGGGGGTTGGACTAGATGACCTCCAAGGTCCCTTCCGTGATTCTGCAAGGTTCTCCTGCTTGGGCAGGGGGTTGGACTAGAGGACCTCCAAGATCCCTTCCAACTCTGATTCTGCAAGGGTCTCCTGCTTGGGCAGGGGGTTGGACTAGATGACCTCCAAGGTCCCTTCCAACTCTGTGATTCTGCAAGGGTCTCCTGCTTGGGCAGGGGGTTGGACTAGATGACCTCCAAGGTCCCTTCCGTGATTCTGCAAGGTTCTCCTGCTTGGGCAGGGGGTTGGACTAGATGACCTCCAAGGTCCCTTCCAACTCTGTGATTCTGCAAGGGTCTCCTGCTTGGGCAGGGGGTTGGACTAGATGACCTCCAAGGTCCCTTCCGTGATTCTGCAAGGTTCTCCTGCTTGGGCAGGGGGTTGGACTAGAGGACCTCCAAGGTCCCTTCCAATTCTGTTACTCTGAAAGGGTCTCCTGCTTGGGCAGGGGGTTGGACTAGAGGACCTCCAAGGTCCCTTCCAATTCTGTTATTCTGCAAGGGTCCCCTGCTTGGGCAGGGGGCTGGACTAGATGACCCCCAAGGTCCCTTCCAACTCTGTGATTCTGCAAGGGTCCCCTGCTTGGGCAGGGGGTTGGACTAGATGACCTCCAAGGTCCCTTCCAACTCTGTGATTCTGCAAGGGTCTCCTGCTTGGGCAGGGGGTTGGACTAGATGACCTCCAAGGTCCCTTCCGTGATTCTGCAAGGTTCTCCTGCTTGGGCAGGGGGTTGGACTAGAGGACCTCCAAGATCCCTTCCAACTCTGATTCTGCAAGGGTCTCCTGCTTGGGCAGGGGGTTGGACTAGATGACCTCCAAGGTCCCTTCCAACTCTGTGATTCTGCAAGGGTCTCCTGCTTGGGCAGGGGGTTGGACTAGATGACCTCCAAGGTCCCTTTCGTGATTCTGCAAGGTTCTCCTGCTTGGGCAGGGGGTTGGACTAGAGGACCTCCAAGATCCCTTCCAACTCTGTGATTCTGCAAGGGTCTCCTGCTTTGGCAGGGGGTTGGACTAGATGACCTCCAAGGTCCCTTCCAACTCTGTGATTCTGTTGTGGCTGCTCCACCGCTGGAGGTTTTCAAGAAGAGATTGGATAGCCATTTGTCCAGAATGGTATAGGGCAGGGGTAGGCAACCTCGGCTCTTTTATGACTCATGGACTTCAACTCCCAGAATTCTGGGAGTTGAAGTCCATGAGTCATAAAAGAGCCAAGGTTGCCTACCCCTGGTATAGGGTCTCCTCCTTGGGCAGGGGGTTGGACTAGATGACCTCCAAGCTTCCTTCCAGCCCTCTTATTCTGTATTCTGTACAGGTAGTCCTTGATTTACGGCCACAGTTGAGCCAGGTTACGAACAAATGATCCCCCCATGCGAGCATGACCCCGGGACACTGCACCCGTCATAAATGTCATCAATACGAGTCAGTTGCTAAGTGCCTGAATTCTGATCACGTGACCACGGGGTAAGTTGCAAATGTGAAAAACGGTCGTCAGGGTCGTCACTTTGAACGGACATAAAATGGATGACCTCGCCAGGGCTCGTTGCCGTGGAAGAGTGAGGAAGATTCTCAGGGACGACTCACACCCTGGTCGGTATCTCTTTACTCTCCTACCATCGGGTAGGAGATACAGGAGTATAGCCAGCCGCACCAACAGGCTGAAAAACAGCTTTTATCCGTGGGCTGTTAGGCTTTTAAATGGGACATAATCTCTGTGAATTTATGCAGAATTGACTTGGGAGGCCGGTGTGTGGTGTTGTTGGTTCACACGGTGTGGTGGGATGGAGGGTTTGTGGTCACTGTGTGTTGGGGGGAGAGAGCACGGGGGGGGGAGGCTCAGCTAATCTCAATGTACACATGTTGTACTTTGACAATAAAGGTTTATTATTTCCATTCTAAAAAAAAAAAATGAAATGCAAGTCGAGGACTACCTGTGTTATGTATGCACAACCTGGGGCATATGCACAACCCGGTGAAGTGGGTTGTGTCGCCGTGAGGTTGCTTTCGGGTGAGGTGTGTGAACGCGTACGCCGGGGATGAAACGAGTAGGGGAAAAAAACCTGGATATATTCCCCGTCTCTCAATCTTGATTTTCTTTGGTATAGATTTAACATTTTAATTACCTTTCTGTTTGAGAGGTACTTCATGCTCTGAGCTTGGTGGTTTTCTTGCAGACGTTTCATGACCCAACTAGGGAACAATATCAGTGCGAGAAGACTGTCTTCTCGCACTGATGACGTTATTTATTTATTTATTTTATTTTATTTTATTTTATTTTATTTTATTTTATTTTATTATTTTATTTTATTTTATTTTATTATTTTATTTTATTTTATTTTATTTTATTTTATTTTATTATTTTATTTTATTTTATTTTATTTTATTTTATTTTATTTTATTTTATTATATTTTATTTTATTTTTTTATTTTATTTTATTTTATTTTATTATTTTATTATTTTATTTTATTTTATTTTATTATTTTATTTTATTTTATTTTATTTTATTTTATTTTATTTTATTTTATTTTATTTTATTTTATTATTTTATTTTATTATTTTATTTTATTTTATTTTATTTTATTTTATTTTATTATTTTATTTTATTTTATTTTATTATATTTATATACCGCCCTTTCCCGAAGGACTCAGGGTGGTTTACAGGGTGATTAAAACAAAAAATACAAAAGTTAAAAACAATTAAAAAAAATTATATCCGTCCCTGAACAAATAAAACCCCAGTTAAAAATTAAAATTAAAATTAAAATTAAAATTCTCAGCCTGGGCCAGAGAGCTCGAAGAGCCAGGTCTTTAACTGCCTCATGAAACATCTTCAAGAAAACACCCAAGCTCAGAGAGCACCCTACATTTCAACCCTCAGCTATAAATACTCTCTTTTATAATCATCATCATCATCATCATCATCATCATCATCATAGCGTTCAGTTGATTGATACCTCTGTACCAGGAGATGCCAGAGTCGAAGAAAAAGAACTGGAAAAAATTACGAAATACTGCGAGCTGGCCATCGAAACGGCGCGATTTATGGATGATACCCATTGTCATCGGGGCACTGGGAACTATGTCCAAAAACTTTGCAAAACACATCGAGAAAGTGCAGCTTCCTGCAATAACTCCAGCAAAGCTACAAAAAAATGCGCTACTCGGAACATCTTACATTTTAAGGAGACGCCTGGTTGATACCTAGGATGCTGGCAGCAGCCCGTGTCAACCATCAGCGCCAGTCAATTTGAGTGTTCAGTTGACTGAGTTTCATGTTTTTATGAATAAAAGTTTTAAATAATAATAAAGTTGGAAGGGGCCTTGGAGGTCATCTAGTCCAACCCCCTGCTCAGGTTGGAAACCGTAGAACAATTCAGACAAATGGCTGTCCAGTCTCTTCTTAAAAACTTCCAGCGTCGGAGCATTCACCGCTTCTGGAGGCAGGTTGTTCCACCGGTGAATTGTTCTAACTGTTGATATCTTTTATCGATATCTTTCCGTTTGTCTTTTTATAATCTGTAAGCCGCCCAGATGTCACCTCAAAGGGGAGATGGGCAGCCTAAAAACGTAACAAATAAAGAACGAAAATGGACCTTCTTTTCTCGTAATTCATACAGTCGAACTTGCCAACTCTGCTCGGAAACCTGCGTGTTGTGTTTTTTTTTTAAGCCACCGCGTCTTGCAGAGTGCTGCTCCCGTGTTGCAACGAACGGAGCCCAGGATGGTTTTTAATATCTCAAAACTTTTTGAGTTGGTGGGAGGTCCGGGCAATAGCGAGCGCCCTTAATTTCCTCTTAATTTGGGGGGGGGGGCTTAGCTTCAGCTCTTTTGAGCAGGGAGGATTGGAACCGCATTCCCCCCCCCCCCTGCGCTCCCTACAATGCCTACAATGCCTACAATCCCCAGAACAAAAGACAATCCCTTTCCTCTTTACATAATCTCCTCGGCCTAAATTAATCTCCCTTTTATGGAGGTGTCAAGAAAAGGGGGTGATGGCTGGGCTGGGGATACAAGAGCTGGGAAGGGGTGGGGCGGTGGGGTGGGGGGTCTCGCAGAAAGGGATTGAGAAGACTGCGGGAGAGGTTTGCAGTCCTGTCCTTCTTGGCCCAGCATGTTGGAGGTTTTTAAACCAGGATGCGCAAGGAGGTAAAAAAAAATAATAGAATATTTGTAGCTCAGCCTTGAAAGGAGGGGTCCTTGACGCTCTCTGAGCTGGGTGGTTTTCTTGCAGACGTTTCACGACCCAACTAGGTAATATGATCAGTGCTAAAAGGAAGTGGGATTTGTGGAGAGGAGGAGGAGGAAGAGGACTGTGGGGTCATAATCATAATAATAAAATTGGAAGGGACCTTGGAGGTCATCTAGTCCAACCCCCGTGCTCAGGCAGGAAACCCTATACCATTTCGGACAGTCTCTTCTTAAAAACTTCCAGTGTTGGAGCATTCACCACTTCTGGAGGCAAGGAGTTCCACTGGTTAATTGTCCTCACTGTCAGGAAGTTTCTCCTTAGTTCTAGGTTGCTTCTCTCCTTGACGAGTTTCCATCCGTTGCTTCTTGACCTGCAATCAGGCGCTTTGGAGAAGAGCTTGACTCCCTCTTCTTTGGGGCAGCCCCTGAGATACTGGAAGGCTGCTATCCTGTCACCCCTGTCATCTTTCTCTTCATTAAACTAGACGTGCCCAATTCCAGCAGCTGCTGTTGGTGGTTTTCTAGCAGGTGTTTCGTGACCCAACTAGCACCATCAGCGCTAGAAGGGAATGAGGGTTTTGAGGAAGAGGAGGAGGAGGAGGAGGAGGACTTTTGGGTCCCTGGTGGTCTTTGAACTGGGTGGTTTTCTTGTAGACGTTTTATGACCCAACTAGGTAACACCATCAGTGCTAGAAGGGAGTGAGGTGTTTGAAGAGGAGGAGGAGGAGGAGGAGGAGGAGGAGGCGGAGGAGGACTATGGGGTCCTTGGTGTACTCTGAGGTAGGTGGTTTCCTTGCAGATGTTTCATTACCAAGCTAGGTAACACCATCAGTGGTGGAAGGGAGTGAGGAAGGGCTACAATTTCCAGCCTTGGTGGAGCAGTGGGCTAATGCCTCCTTAAGTAACACCAGCTGCCTGCAATTAGTGCAGGTTCGCGTCCCACCAGGCTCAAGGTTGACTCAGCCTTCCATCCTTCCCAGGTAGGTAAAATGAGGACCCAGATTGTTGGGGGCAATTAAGCTGACTTTGTAATAATGCCGCTTGGGGTGTGTGTGAAAGCCCTAATAAGCAGGCATATACATAGAATGAAGGCTACTGCTAAGCTTGTAAGCCGCCCTGAGTCTTCGGAGAAGGGTGGGATATAAATGGAATTTAAAAAATATATCAGTCAATCTCCACGTTATATTTGATTTTTGAAGCGCCGGCAGCTGTTTCCCCACAAGCCTTCGTTGCCTTATAGCAGGCCACCAAATTTGTCCAGAATCCATCATGGTGGTTTTCGAGAAGAGATTGGACCACCGTTTGTTTGGGATGCAATGCCCTGGGTCTCCTGCTTTGGCAGCGGGTTGGACTGGAAGACCTCCCAGGTCCCTCCCAACTCTGTCCTTTTGTACTTTGTATGGCCAGTCTCTTTCCGAGCCAACAGCTGGCCGGTTGAGTCTGCTTAGTCCTGTGGTCTCCGTCCCCACGATGTGCCTACCAGTTAAACCATGATAGGATTCCCAAGCCATGGTTGGTCTCAGCCAGCCAACCCCAGCAGGCTTTTTCTTTATGGAGCTTCTCCGTCATCCCAGGTCATGTTTTTCAAAGGGCAACTGGACTTTTTTTGTTTTGCTTGAAGATGCTCTGCTTCTTCTCCAAGAAGCATTTTCACTTCTGACTGAAGGGTTTGTATTCCCTGCAAACATCTGGTTCCCCCCCATTCCCCCCCCGTTCCTTAACACCTGGCACAACATCGGACAGTGATGGCGAACCTTTTAGAGACCGAGTGCCCAAACTGCAACCCAAAACCCACTTATTTATCGTCGTGGCCCACTGGGTGGGCGTGGTTGTGGTGGTCATGGCAGATTGGGTGGGTGTGGCCAAGGTGGATGTGGTCACCTCAATGTCGCTTGTGGGGAGGGACACCTGTGGGGGGTGGGCAGGGTGGGGGGAGATCCAGGGGGGTCTCTGGCAGGTGGGGCGGTAGGCAGGAGGCTGGTCTTGCAGGGGGAGGCGAGGCAGGGTGGGGTTGCCGTTGCCATGGGGCAAGGCAAGGGCTGGGGTGGCTGCTGCCTGACGCCATCGGCCCTCGCACACAGAGCCCAGCGAGCGCATGGAGGCCAATGCTGTCCGTCAGCAGCCACAGCTTGCCGGCCCCTCGACAGGCACAGTCTGGGGCTCCGCAGCCCGTCGCCAGTGGTTCAGAGAAGCCGCCTCCAAGATGGATGGTCAGCCGACAGCTGAGGAGGCGATGCAGTGGGTCGTGCCCGGGAAAAGGAGAGCATGCGAGGCCAGGAGGGATGGGACCGGGGGGGGGGGAAACCAGCCGTGCCAGGATCTGGCCACATGGGGCCTCGGCGAGTTAGCAGGTGGCTGCTTGAAGAGGGATGGTTGCCACCTCCGGGTCATGGCAAGCATGCCCACAGGGAGGGCTCCGAGTGCCACCTCTGGCACGCATGCCAGAGGTTCGCCACCACTGACATAGGAGAACAGAGCCATCAGGACAAGAGTCAGACGTCCATCTGCCTTTAAAAGACAAGGGCCGCCCTTTCGAAGACGGCAAAGCCCGCATTTTGGACAGAGAGGACCGCTGGTGTGAAAGGGGGGGTCAAAGAGGCCCAAATCGAACACCCCTCCCTCAACAGAGGGGGAGGGACACGACATCCTCTATCTTCCAATCTACCACACAGTCCTTTCGGCGGTTCCCCAAAAAAGGGCTCCACACCCATTTGCACCGCTCGGGTGACCCCGAGGACGCAGGTAATAAACCTCCCGGTGGCCTCAACGGCTCTCTAAAAGGAGGCAAAGGACCGGCTTTCTACAAGGAGTATAAATCCTTCCATTTTCCCTCACCATCCGGTCAGAGCCGAAGAAGCTTCTTGGATGGGAAGTGAAACGTCTTCAAGGAAAAAACCAAAAAAGTCCAGTTGACTCTTGAAAAAGCAGTTTTGGGAGAAGGATGAAAGGGAACGAGGAAAAGGAGGAGGAAGATGGGAGGGAAAGAAGGAGGAGGATAGGAAAGAGAGAGAAAGAAAGAGAAAGAAAAAGAAAGGGAGAAAAAAAGAGAAAGGAAAGAAAGAAAGAAAGAAAGAAAGAAAGAAAGAAAGGAAAGAAAGAAAGAAAGAAAGAAAGAAAGAAAGAAAGAAAGAAAGAAAGAAAGAAAGAAAAAGAAAGAGAGTCTGCAAGGAGTATAAATCCTTCCATTTCCCCCCACCATCCAGTCAGAGCCGAAGAAGCTTCTGGGATGAGAAGCGAAAGGTCTTCTAAGGAGAAGCGATGAAAGTCCTTTTGGAAAAGCACCAATGGGAGAAGCCCAGGCTGATCATTGGCGACAGGTAGCTGTTCTGGCTGGGGACGATGGGTGCCAGGGACGTGCTTGGAGGAACATCTGACAGCAGCATCGAACGGGTATCCCCCGTCTCCCCCCCGCGATCAGAACCTGGTTTGAACCAAGCCGAGATCGGGTTGCTGCCTGGGCAACTTTGACCTTTCCCCGGCTGAGCCCAGCGATTCTTTGCAATCCTGGTCTGTTTCTTTTCCAGCTTTTGGGGGGTCTCGATCGGCCCTGCCAAAGAAAGGAAAGAACGAAAATCCTCCTACCTATGGCTCTTGAAAGGCTTCCACTCATCCCGGCTTGAAAGCAGATGTTGGTTTGTTGGCCCGCATTGTCACTGGTGCGTCTTTTTTTTTTTTTCCCTCCGGAGGCGTCGTTCCCATCAAGGCCGGCCCTTTCGTCGCCGGCGGCCGGTGGCAGCCACATCTTTCATCCACACATTGCCTCCTCCGGGCAGCGCAGGTCTTTGAAGGTGGGCTTCAGAAGATTTTTTTTTTAATTGAAAAGTTTTACAGTACATTTTATTTTTAACACACAAAACACAACCCCACCCCACCCCCTTCCCACTCCCCAACTCTCCCCTCCCCTCCCCTCCCCCCTCCCCGACTTCCCAGAGCTAAGTACAGGTTATAAGAATACAAACAATCATAATCTACCTTATGCAAACTATCATAAATATTCAAACTATCGCACTTTAACTCATATAAATTAACTCCAAACAGTATAACTATTATTATTATTATTATTATTATTATTATTATTATTATTATTATTATTATTATTATTATTTATTAAATTTATATACCGCCCTTCTCCCGAGGGACTCAGGGCGGTGAACAGGGCACATATAAATAGCAAATGCAAAAATTAAAAAAAGAATTAAATAATCGCCCAATAAAACAATACAATATAAAAACCCATTAAAAACCCTAAAATCCCCCCATCAATATCAATATCACAACTATCAACTATCACATCAATAATTATTCAAATGCTGGCTAATACTTTTTAGTCCCATATTTACTCCACAGTATCTCTGTGTTGCAAATAGTCTTTCAAGTACACCAAAGTCTTTGCCATATATCCTCCAAGTTGGGAACTTAACCGTCCATTCTTCTATAATCGGCAGTTCTTCCTTTTTTACTAAAAGTCTTACTACCGTAGTTAAATTCAACATCCGCTTAATATCCACAGCAATAATGTCAATCCAAAATACCCAATAAAAACAATTACAGACAAAAACAAATTTACATCAATCATTAAAAAAACCAATTTTCTACTCTTTCTTACCACCTGGTCTTTAATTTTCCATACTAAAACCAAGTTTATGCAATCTTTCCTTCTCTTAATATATTATACAGCTTCAAGTACCGTACATTACTTTCCAAACTTAAATGTTTTTTTTATATGTAATCACATCATTTTTATATTTTCTATTACATGTCTTCTCTTAATATATTATACAGCTCCAAGTACCATACATTACTTTCCAAACTTAAATTTTTTTTTATATGTAATCACATCATTTTTATATTTTCTATTACGTGTGGGCTTCAGAAGATTGCGGCTGTGAAGGATCCGGCAACACAACAGCCCCCCCCCCCTCTCTCCCAATGGAGCCTTTTGATGTGCTAAATATGCACAAACAACCTTGGAACAAGCAGAACAAATTCATTGGCTGAAAGGACAAGGGCTGGCTTTGTTCTCCCGGTGCATCTTTCCTCTTTTTTTTACAAAAAAAATAAAATAAAATACAAAATAATACTAGACTAGAGGCTTGAGAGCAGGAGGAGAGTGGGGAGGGGGCTTCTGGGAATTTAAAGAACCAGGCTGTTTCCGCTGTCGGTTGAATTGGAATCTAAAAAGCCGTCTCGCTTCACTTTGGCCATTTTTTTTTAATACGGGTGGACTTCCAACTCCCAGAATTCCCCCAGCCGGCATCTACATCTACATTCTAGGGGCGTGAAGTCCTATCTTAAAGGCTGCTAGCTGGGGAATTCTGGGAGTTGACGTCTATACCCACTTAAAGCGTGCTGGTTGGAGAAACTGAGAAGATTTTGATTTCATTTGTATGTCTGTTAAATTTATGCGCTGCCCATCTTGTCTAGTCATAAGCTGGCGGGGATTCTGGGAGTTGAAGGCCAGACACTTAAAGCATGCTAGCTGGGGAATTCTGGGAGTTTTTCATTTTATTAAATTTACAGTGCTGCCCATCTCGTCTAGTGACATGCTGGCTGGGGGATTCTGGGAGTTGAAGTCCAGACACTTAAAGCGTGCTAGCTGGGGAATTCTGGGAGTTTTTTATTTTATTAAATTTACAGTGCTGCCCATCTCGTCTAGTGACGTGCTGGCTGGGGGATTCTGGGAGTTTTTTATTTTATTAAATTTACAGTGCTGCCCATCTCGTCTAGTGACATGCTGGCTGGGGGATTCTGGGAGTCCAGACACTTAAAGTGTGCTAGCTGGGGAATTCTGGGACTTTTTCATTTTATTAAATTTATAGTGCTGCCCATCTCGTCTAGTGACGTGCTGGCTGGGGGATTCTGGGAGTTTTTTATTTTATTAAATTTACAGTGCTGCCCATCTCGTCTAGTGACATGCTGGCTGGGGGATTCTGGGAGTTGGAGTCCAAACACTTAAAGCATGCTAGCTGGGGAATTCTGGGAGTTTTTCATTTTATTAAATTTATAGTGCTGCCTTCCTCGTCTAGTGACGTGCTGGCTGGGGGATTCTGGGAGTTTTTTTATTTTATTAAAGTTACAGTGCTGCCCATCTCGTCTAGTGACGTGCTGGCTGGGGGATTCTGGGAGTTGAAGTCCACACACTTAAAGTGTGCTAGCTGGGGAATTCTGGGAGTTTTTTTATTTTATTAAATTTATAGTGCTGCCTTCCTCGTCTAGTGACGTGCTGGCTGGAGAATTCTGGGAGTTTTTTTTATTTTATTAAAGTTACAGTGCTGCCCATCTCGTCTGGCTGGGGGATTCTGGGAGTTGAAGTCCACACACTTAAAGCGTGCTAGCTGGGGAATTCTGGGAGTTTTTTTTATTTCATTAAATTTATAGTGCTGCCCTCCTTGTCTAGTGACGTGCTGGCTGGGGGATTCTGGGTGTTCAAATCCACACATTTAAAGCATGCTAGTTGGGGATTCTGGGCATTGACGTCCACCCATCTTGAAGTCACCACGATGGTCCAAACCCACCCTCCTGGGTTTCAAAGCTTGCAGTGTTTTTAACCCCGGCATGCGCTGTGTCTTTTTAGCATTCTGCTGCGTGGGAATTTTGCAGCGGTACCATCGGATGTGGGATGATTTCTTCAATCGAAAGGAAGGGGGAACATGACATTTGCTATGATGGACAGGTTCGTGTGCCCCGGCTTGTTTTCCCAAGTGCTAAAAAACAAACAAAAAACCCCCACTCCAAACCCTGCACAAATATTTGCATTTTAAACGAGCGCTTCTAAATGTTCCCCCAAATGTCTGGAAATCTGAAGGCTGGCGTATAATTAATTTTAACCCACAGATTAGCTGTCAATCGGGCTTCGTTGGAATTCGCATGGGTTGGCATTTATTTCTAATCTTCATTTTCATACTCCTGTTAACTCTGCAGGTAGTCTCCGACTTAACGACCGCACAATGAAGCCCCACATTTCCCTTGCTAAGTGAGTCCGTCGTTAAGCGAGTTTTTGCCCCGTTTTACGACCCCTCTCTTGCCAGGGTTGTTGAGCGAATCGCTGCGGTTGTTAAGTTAGCAGCGTGTTGTTGTGTTGCGTGAAACAGGCTCCCCCGCTGGCTTGGCTTGCCAGAAGGCCGCAAAAGGGGACCAACAAGGTCACAAAAGGGGGAAATCACACTGCAACTGTCATAAACACGAGTCCGTTGCCAAGTTGTCTGGGTCTTGATCACAGGACCACGTGGGGATGGTGCAGTGGGCGTCAGGCCGAGAAACGGTCCTAAGCCGCTTTCCCCCAGGGTTGTTGTAACTTACACAGATAGTTATAGTTGGTGCCTGTTGGAAGATCTCAGCTTAATACAGGAACGTGCGGGTGTCGATCTTGTCAGAATCAGAACCGAGCTGGAAGGGACCTTGGAGGTCTTCTAGTCCAGCCCCCTCCCCTGCACAAGCAGGCGATCCTATGCCATTCCGGGTAAATGGTTGTCCAGTCTCTTCTTGAAAACCTCCAGCGCACCCGCAACTTCTGGTGGCCAGCTGTTCCACGGGTGAATTGTCCTCGCTGCTGGGAAGTTTCTCCTTAATTCCAGGCTGCTTCTCTCCTTGGTTGGTTTCCATCCGTTGCTTCTTTTCCTGCCTTCAGGGGCTTTGGAGAAAAGGTGGACCCCCCACTTCTTTGTGGCAGCCCCTCCAATACTGGAATACTGCTATCATTTCTCCTCCCCCCTCCCACACACACACACACACCCAGTCCTTTTCCCTAGACTTGTTGTTGTTGTTAGTTGCGAAGTCGTGTCCAACCCATCGCGACCCCATGGACCACGTTCCTCCAGGCCTTCCTGTCCTCTACCATCTTCTGGAGTCCATTGAAGCTCACGCCTACTGCTTCAGTGACTCCATCCAGCCACCTCCTTCTCTGTCGTCCCCTTCTTCTCTTGCCCTCAACCTTTCCCAGCATGAGGCTCTTCTCTAGTGAGTCCTTCCTTCTCCTTAGGTGGCCAAAGTCTTTGAGTTTCAACTTCAGGATCTGGCCTTCTAAAGAGCAGTCAGGGTTGATCTCCTCTAGGACTGACCGGTTTGATCGCCTTGCAGTCCAAGGGACTCGCAGGAGTCTTCTCCAGCACCAAAGGCCTCAATTCTTTGGCGCTCAGCCTTTCTTATGGTCCAGCTTTCACTGCCATACATTGCAACTGGGAAGACCATAGCCTTGACTATACGCACTTTTGTTGACAGGGTGATGTCTCTGCTTTTTAGTGTGCTGTCTAGATTTGCCATGGCTTTCCTCCCGAGGAGCAAGCGTCTTTTAATTTCTTGGCTACTTCCCTAGACTAGCCAGACCCAAATCTACAACCGTTCTTCATATGCTTTAGTCTCCAGGCCTTCAGTCATCTTCCGTTGCTCTTCTTCACACTTTTTCCAAGCATATTTTTTTGCAATGTGGTGCCCCCCCCCCGGTTGCATTCTTTCTTTCTTCTCTCTTTTCCTTGCAGCGTGGGTTGAAGGGAGCTTTTCTCGGCTTCTCTTTATCTTTTTCGTTTCTTTCTTAAAAAAAAAGAAAGAAAAGAAATCACATGAAAATGTAGATCGAATTTCTTCCGGCTTCAGTTTTCAGGATTAATGCTCCGGAGGAACCTGTACGGCCGGTTCTCTAGGTCCAAATTCATCAATGCATCATAAATGCATTGCCGTTTCCTCCCCGTTTTGGCAAAGAAGAGGGGTGGGGTGGGGGAGAGGGGGTGTCAACCTCATAATAATAATAATAATAATAATAATAATAATAATAATAATAATAATAATAATAATAATAATAATAATAATAATAATAAAGTTGGAAGGGACCTTGGAGGTCATCTAGTCCAACCCCCTGCTCAGGCAGGAAACCTTATACCATTTCAGGCAAATGGCTGTCCAGTCTCTTCTTAAAAACCTCCAGTGTTGGAGCATTCGCCGCTTCTGGAGGCAGGTCGTTCCACTGGTTAACTGTTCTCACTGTCAGGAAGTTTCTCCTTAGTTCTAGGTTGCTTCTCTCCTTGACTAGTTTCCATCCGTTGCTTCTTGTCCTGCTTTCAGGTGCTTTGGAGAATAGCTTGACTCCCTCTTCTTTGGGGCAGCCCCTGAGATATTGGAAGACTGCTATCATGTCACCCCTCACTCTTCTCTCCATTAAACTATGCACCCCCAATTCCAGCAACTGTTCTCTATATCTTTTAGCCTCCAGTCCCCCAATCCTCTTTGTTGCTCTTCTCTGTACCCTTTCCAGAGTCTCAACATCTTTTTTACATTGTGGTGACCAAAACTGGATGCAGTATTCCAGGTGTGGCCTTACCAAGGCCTTGTAAAGTACTATTAGTACTTCACGTGATCTTGATTCTACTCCTCTGTTAATGCAGCCTAAGGACTGTGTTGACTTTTTTGGCAGCTGCAGCACACGACTGGCTCATATTGAAGTGATTGTCTACTAGGACTCCGAGATCCCTCTCACAGTTACTACTATTGAGCAAGGTACCACCTATACTATACTATACTCTTCTCCAAAGTCACCCGAAGGCAGGACAAGGAAGCAACGGATGGAAACTCATCGAGGAGAGAAGCAACCTGGAACTAAGGAGGAATTTCCTGAGTGGGAGGACAATTAACCAGCGAAACGACTTGCCTCCAGAAGTGGTGGGTGCTCCATCACTGGAGGCTTTTAAGAAGAGACCGGACAGCCACTTATTTTATTTTATTTATTTTATTTTTATTTTATTAGACTTATATACCGCCCTTCTCCCATAGGACTCAGGGCGGTTCACAAGGTTTTTAAAAACTACAACAAATTACAAAAATTAAAAACAATTAAAATGATTACATTAACCTTGAAATAAAACCCCAATTACAATTAAAATACAATTAAAACCCCAGTTAATACTCTCAGTCCAGGCCAGAAAGCTCGAAGAGCCAGGTCTTCAGGTCCCGGCGGAATGAGCCAAGGTCACTTGTCTGGAATGGCGTAGGGTTTCCTGCTTGATCAGGGGTTGGACTAGAAGACCTCCAAGGCCCCTTCCAACTCTTGTTATTCTACTTGCTGTGTGCATCCTTGCATTTCTTCTCAGTTTTAGTCTAGGGACTGGAGGCTAAAACATATAAGGAACAGTTGCTGAAATTGGCTACGTCTAATTTAATGAAAAGAGGAATTAAGGGTGGCACGACAGCAGTCTTCCAAGATTTGAGGGGCTGCCACAAAGAAGAGGGGGTGTCATCATTCTCCAAAGCACCAGAGGGCAGGACAAGAAAGCATGGTTGGACATTGATCAAGGAGAGAAGCAACCTAGAACTAAGGAGAAAATTTCCTGATAGAAGGATTAATCCGCGGAACGACTTGCCTCCAGAAGTTGGGGAGCGTGGATTTCAAGAAGAGACTGGGCAGCCGTTTGTCTGAAATGTTATAGGGTCTCCTGTCTGAGCAGGCGGTTGGACTAGATGACCTCCAAGGTCCCTCCCAGCTCTTTGTCATTCTGTTATTTTTGCTCTTTCGGCCTGCACTTAACGTTTGCAAACCGAGGCCCTGAAATACATGTCTTTTCCCTGGCCAGTGCAATCAGAAAAAAAAATGGGTATAATTCCTGCTAACCCCCTGGAGCAGAAGGCAAAAGCCCAAAAAATATTGCAAGGAGCCTCTGGTGGGCTTTTAGCCCTTTTGATATGGGTGGGGGGGAAAAGGGTCCCTCATGCTGAATTTCCCATGATCCTCTGCAGTGGCATCTGACAAGTCCCCCGCCCCCCAACTCCCCATAACTCTGGTCCAGAGGCACTTAAATGGAATTAACGGGAAGTGGGGAAGAGGGGGGGGGGTCTGAATTATTTCTTGGCAGGAAGCCATTAAATCCCCTGCTAATGATGAGGAAGTTCGTTCCGGCGTGATTGCCTGGAACACGGCCCCCGTCAGCCTGAAGCCATTTTGAGAGGTTTCCTCAAATAGAGGGGCGTAATCTCTGCTGTCTGTGTGTGTGTGTGTGTGTGTGTGTGTGTGTGTTTTAAAAGAAGCTTTTAACTTGATGGGTAAGTCGCTTGCATTATCCTGGAGTCAGCCTGAGCTTGTTTGTCTGTTACCCCCATTTCACAAACACTCTCTCTAGCAAAAGGCCGTTCCCATGAATTATGTTTATATTTATTTATTTATTTATTTATTTATTTATTTATTTATTTATTTATTTATTGGATTGGATTGGATTGGATTGGATTGGATTGGATTGGATTTATATACCGCCCTTCTCCTGAAGGACTCAGGGCGGTGTACAGGGCAATAAAAATAAGAATATAGGTTATATTTCTCCTTTGAGTGTCTCTGGACCCATCTTTGGGTGTTCGGCTGCGCCCAAATAAAGTTGAGAACAATCCTTCTTGGAGGCTTGGAAGGCCGGGCCTACTGGATGCTAAAACAAAAAAAACAAACAAAAAAACCACGGGCTCCTCCCTCGAGCGAGATTTGGCTTCCGGAAAAATCCTTGGGGTTTTCTACATAGCAGCGTGGAAATGGATAGAACCTTTATAGCTCAGGGTTGAAGTGGGGGGGGTCCTGGGTGCTGTCTGAGCTGGGCGGTTTTCTTGCAGACGTTTCATGACCCAGCTAGGTAACATCATCAGGGCTAGAAGGGAGTGGGGTTTGGGGAGAGGAGGAGGAGGAGGAGGAGGAGGAGGACAAAGACGATGACGACTATGGATCCTTGATGCTCTCTGAGTTTGGTTGTTTCCTTGCAGATGTTTCATGACCCACCTAGGTAACATCATCAGTGCTAGAAGGGAGTGGATTTTATGGAGTGGAGAGGAGGAGGAGGAGGAGGAGGATCATCCTTGGTGCTCTCTGAGCTGGGTGGTTTTCTTGCAGACGTTTCATGACCCAGCTAGGTAACATCATCAGTGCTAGAAGGGAGTGGATTTTATGGAGTGGAGAGGAGGAGGAGGAAGAGGAGGAGGAGGAGGATCATCCTTGGTGGTGTCTGAGCTGGGTGGTTTTCTTGCAGACGTTTCATGACCCAAGTAGGGTCCATCGCTGGTGCTAGAAAAAAGTGGGATTAGAGAGCGCACTCCCCTTCTCACAGCACCGACGACATCACCGCGTCTGATAACGTCTGCAAGAAAACCAAGCCAAGCTGGGAGAGCGCCAAGGGACCCCCACAATATGGAGACTATTTGCCTTTTCCTTGCTTGATCTGGGAGACCCCTTCAACTCTCTAGCTTACGCTCAACAGTCTTTAGAGTTTCCGATCATCTCCCTTTCAAGGTCTAAGCAGGTCTTTCGAATCAAATCTGTGAGTCGGAATAAGATGCTGCCATGTTCCTCCTGTTTTTTTTAGCCAACGGGCTCGCTTTCTCTGCTCTTCTGGTGTCTGATCCTAACAGCAAGAGACAACAGTTGGAGCAGCTAAAGATGCTAAAACACGGACGGTTGGGGCTGCTGGGGAAATTTTGGAGCTGTCCCTCAAGAGATGCCCTTGAAGACCACGTGAGGACGGGAATGGGTGCAGAAGGCAGTGGCTGGCCCCCAGTATGGAGGAACGTAACACCCATTCTGGAGGCTTTCAAGCCAGAAAAGACTCAAGATGGGGTTGAAAAACTCAAGAGTTTGCGTCTCCTTCCTCCACCGCTCCATTCCTGAGAGAACATCATGTGTTTTCCAGAAGGTCAGTTCCACCCACAGGCTGACAGAGCTCCACAGGAGTGAATGGGGAGGTCGTAGCCTTTCTGAGTCGGATTTTGCTGCGTGGTGAGCGGTGCCGCTCTGTTCCTAGATCCCCCTTGCCTTCTCCTCCTCCTCCTCCTCCTCCTCCTCCTCCTCCTGAAACCCTCTGCAGCCAAATAACAGAATTGGAAGGGACCGTGGAGATCTTCTCGTCCAACCCCAACTCAAGCAGTAGTCCTACGTCAGCATGACTGGCTGGGAACTTCTGGGAGTTGACAAGGTTGGACACCCCTGCCTTACACCATTCTGCACAAATGGCGATCCAGTCTCTTCTTGAAAACCTTCAGTCACGGAGCACCCACAACATCTGGAGGCAAGCCGTTCCTCTGGTTAATTAACAGAATAGCAGAGTTGGAAGGGACCTTGGAGGTCTTCTAGTCCAACCCTCTGTTCAGGGAAGACACCCTACACACTCCCGACAAATAGCTGTCCGCTCACTTCTTGAAAGCCTCCAGTGATGGAGCACCCATAATTTCTGAAGGCAAGCTATTCCACTGGTTAATTGTTCTGACTGTCAGGAAATTTCCCCTTAGTCCTAGATTGCTTCTCTCCTTGATTAGTTTCCATCCACTGTTTCTTGTCCGGCCTTCAGGCGCTTTGGAGGATAGCTTGACTGCCTCTTCTTTGGGGCAGCCCCTGAGATACTGGAACACTGCTATCCTGTCATCCCTGGTCCTTCTCTTCATTAGATTAGACGTACCCAATTCCTGCAACTTTTCACTGCTTGCGATGACATGATGATGATGATGATGTTGGAAGGGACCTTGAAGGTCATCTAGTCCAACCCCCTGCTCAGGCAGGAAACCCTACACCATCTCAGACAAAGGGCTGTCCAGTCTCTTCTTAAAAACTTCCAGTGTTGGAGCATTCACAACTTCTGGAGGCAGGTGGTTCCACTGGTTAATTGTTCTAACAATTTCTCCTTAGTTCTAGGTTGCTTCTCTCCTTGGTTAGTTTTCATCCGCTGCTTCTTGTCTTTGCCTTCAGGTGAGAGAGAGACAGAAATAAGAAACAGGTAGAGGTTTCTGCATGTTTCTGTTTGTGTGTTTGTGTGTTACATCTGTAACCGGATGTACACTGCTGCAAATCCAAGGAAACAAAATCTCTTTGTCATTCCCACCAACTTTTTAAAAATAGAACGGTGCATTAAGTGCCAAGAAGATGCCATTTAGAAAAATGCTTCTTTTTCGCAGCTACACAAAGGCTTTCAAAGAAGTTGTGTTTTTTCTGGAGTGTAAGCCCAGGACGCCGGGAAGGTAGCATAGCTAACATTTTTATGCCTGTCCTTACAAACTGACCACCTGCCTCCTTCCCTTGCCTTAATTCTGACACGGAATGTGTTGTTTTTTAAAAAAAAAAACAGAATTTCAAAACACTCTGGCTGCCCTCTTGACTTTTTTGACCTCACCTTGCAGGAAGCTTTGGGCAGAAGCACATTTCTTGAAAGTGTCACCCATCATACCGATGCAAATGTGCTTGGGAAGTACCAGAGCCACATAATTATTATTTATATATATGTGTGTGTGTGTGTATCCAATCTGACCTTTATCTAAAGCCACATAATTATATAACTTCCTCTTTTTGGAGGAAGTTCTAGAGCAGTGTTTGTCAACCTCAGTTTAGAATAGAATTAGAACAGAACAAGAATAGAATAGAATATATGGAATGGGATGGGATGGGATGGAATAGAATAGAATAGAATAGAATAGAATAGAATAGAATAGAATAGAATAGAATAGAATAGAATAGAATAGAATATAGAACAGAACAGAACACAATAGGTGGAATGGAATGGAATGGAATAGAATAGAAAATAGACTGGATAGGATAGGATAGGATAGAGAATATAGAACCGATAGAACAGAATAGAGAATAGAATAGAACAAAATGATGATGATGATGATAACTTTATTGTCACTTTGAATGTACACCAATCGGCATACATCAAAATGAAATTTCGTTGCCTACAGCTCTCAAAGGGTCACCACCTCCGATATATACTCCTCGTTCGTGGCCCGCTCAAATTTCACATTGTCCATTTTAGTCTCTAGGGAGTGAACGATGGCAAACAGGACAGATGGAAATGGGGCTCCATGTGGATTAGCCCTCAAATTCGCTTGTATTCTGACAACCTCGCCTTCTTTCCTTTTTCTGATCCTGACTCTTCCACCTTTTCCTTAAAGAGGCCTTGCTTCTTTTCGCCCCTGGAGCACGCTGCTGCCGCCGCCACCAACTCCTCCGAAAGCCGCTCTCTCTTCCTCTGGGCCTGCCGACAGCCTCATCCAGTTCCTTCGCTCCATAAGCTCCAGGTCCTCTCCTCCTCTGCCTCCTCTGGAAACAGCCCTGATTTGCAATACAATCCATCACTGGGCCAGCAGTCAGATCTTGCTGCTGGTAGAACAAATTCAAACAGCGCCAACGACTTTTAACGGTCTCACCAACACTTCCAAAACAACTAGAAACTCGCCAGGCCAGCAAAGATTGTCGGTCGTATGTCATATGTTACCTTAGTTCCACCATGTTGCTCAAACACACTAAAATCTTCCTGATCATGTGGCCTATACTAGCCCTTAAAAACTATTCGCCTTCAAGAGCCAATGCAGCCGCAGCCATTCCAGGCGCCGCCATCTTATAGAATATAGAACAGAACAGAATGGATGGAATGGAATGGAATAGAATAAGAATGGAATAGAATAAGAATGGAATGGAATGGAATGGAATGAAATAATAGAATAGAATAGAATAGAATAGAATAGAATAGAATAGAATAGAATAGAATAGAATAGAATAGAATAGAATAGAATAGAATAGAAATCTAACATAGTCACCAAAGGGCCAAGTTTGATGACCCCTGTCTTAAAGCCTCCTGGCTGAGGAATTCTGGGAGTTGAAGTCCACAAGTCACCAGAGGGCCAAGTTTGAAGGCCCTTGCTCTAGGTGCTCGGCCTGTTGAGAGTTGAGAACGAGGTGGCTTTTCACGGCAGCCCACATGCAAGTGGGGCTGACCTCTGGAATGGGGGAGAACTTTCTCCACACCTCTGGGGCACGTGTGGGCGGTGGGCCGCCGGCCTCTCTTTGGGAAGCGGGTGGGGATTTCTGCTTCCGATGCCAGCTTTGCTTCCAGCCTCTCTGCGTTCCTCCGCGTCGCCGGGAGCCTTCACCGTGGAAGACGCTGGTGCCAGCTTTCTTCAAAATGTAATTTATATATTGCCGGGCGCGCTGCGTTTCTGGGAAGCCGGAGGATTAAGGCCTCTTGCCAGGAGCCCTTCCCATCCCTCAGATGGCCTTGCTTCCCCAGCCACCTTCTTTGGACCCGCTGAAGCGCCCCACGCCGCGTAAAACAAGAGGGCAATTGAAGGCGCTGCCGGCTGAGTCAGATGTTTTTCGGAGTCTTGCCGATTTCAAAGGCCCCATTGATGCCAACCCTGGCTGGGTCGGGTTTGAGAAAAGCGGCAGGGATTGTGGAGCGTTGGTGGAACTTTCTCTCTCTCCCCCCCCTTCTCTCTCTCTATGCAAAGTTTCTTTTAAATGCCAGAGGAAATTGCAGAGGCTTATGGAATATCGGATTGCTCCTCGGGGTTCCTTTCCACAAAACCCTGGGTTTAATCCCTGGGGTCTCGCCGGGTAGTCCGGCCCCCGACTCTTCCTTTCATGCGTGACCTCCGTACGTTCCTTCTTTGACTCCTCTCTTCACCCCGGATGACAGGCCTTAAAGTTGCCCTCTTCACCCAGGCTGGGGAGATGATAATACTAATACAACAGCAACAACAATAACAACAACAACAACAACAACAACAATAAACTAATACTACTACTAATAAAGGGACGCGGTGGCTCGGTGGCTTAGGACGCTGAGCTTGTCGACCAGATGGTCGGCAGTTTGGCGGGTCGAATCCCGAGTGCCGAATCCTCCTCCTCCTCCTCCTCCTCCTCCTCCTCCTCCTCCTCCTCCTCTTCTTCTCCTCCTCCTCCTCCTCCTCCTCCTCCTCCTCCTCCTCCTCCTCTTCTTCTTCTTCTTCTTCTTCTTCTTCTTCTTCTTCTTCTTCTTCTTCTTCTTCTTCTTCTTCTTCTTCTTCTTCTTCTTCTTCTTCTTCTTCTTCTTCTTCTTCTTCTTCTTCTTCTTCTTCTTCTTCTTCTTCTTCTTCTTCTTCTTCTTCTTCTTCTTCTTCTTCTTCTTCTTCTTCTTCTTCTTCTTCTTCTGGCTCATTGTTTGACTTTGGCCCTTAGCCCCACAGGACAGGTGGCTGGGAGTGAAGAGGGCGCGACTGACAGTCAGCCTCTAAATGCCCCTTTCCAACGAAGGCTCCCATCTTCTCCCACCCTGCCTTGGTTCAGAAGGGCCGATGGCCGGAGAGCTGTGCAATCCTGGTGGATAAATAAATGTAGCCAAAGGAACTGGGATGCTTCCTTTGTCGGACCTGTTCTGTGCTCGGTGCTGACGCAGCTGTAATTAAATGCCTCCTTAGAAACCCCAATGCTGCTGGTCAATCCATCTTTGGCAGCTGCCTGCAGACATATGGCAAGATGCCGGCGCGGAGGTCTTTCAGGACGACCCAAACAGGATGACGCAAGTTGGTGATGGAAACCCAGATTAACCAAATGGGATTTTGCTGCCGCCACCGTCATTAATCTGCATGGGTGGCAAGAGGCAAACGTTGCTTGGGATAAGGCAGGGATGAAAGCTTTACGAGCCAGCAAGAGATAACCTGGGAGAGTCCTGGAAGTGAGGCAAGAGTAGGAAAAAATAATAATAATTGGGGTGGAAATGATGGAGAATGCCACGTTTTCAGGGATTTTAATTTGACTTTCATTTGGCGGGATATAATTAATAATAATAATAATAAGTTGGAAGGGACCTTGGAGGTCATCTAGTCCAACCCCCTGCTCAGGCAGGAAACCCTGTACCATTTCAGATAAATGGTTGTCCAGTCTCTTCTTAAAAACCTCCAGTGTTGGAGCATTCATAGCTTCTGGAGGCAGGTGGTTCCACAGGTTAATTGTTCTAACTGTCAGGAAATTCCTCCTTTGTTCCAGGTTGTTTCTCTCCTTGATGAGTTTCCCTCTGTTGCTTCTTGTCCTGCCTTCAGATGTTTTAGAGAATAGCTTGACTCCCTCTTCTTTGGGGATACTGAGATATTGCAAGGCTGCTATCATGTCCCCCCTCGTCCTTCTCTTCGTTAAACTACACATACCCAATTCCAGCAACCGTTCCCTATATGTTTTAGCCCCCAGTCCCCCAATCATCTTTGTTGCTCTTCTCTGTACCCTTTCTAGAGTCTCGACATCTTTTTTACATCGTGGTGACCAAAACTGGATGCAGTATTCCAGGTGTGGCCTTACCAAAGCATTGTAAAGTGGTATTAGTACTTCACTTGATCTTGATTCCATCCCTCTGTTAATGCAGCCTAGCACTGTGTTGGCTTTTTTGGCAGCTGCAGCACACGGCTGGCTCATATTTAAGGGATTGTCCACTAGGACTCCGAGATCCCTTTCACTGCTGAGCAAGGGACCACCTATACTATACCTGTGCATTTGATTTTTCCTGCCTAAATGTGGGAAAGGGGTACATTGGTTTCTTCAAGGTGATTTTCCAAAAAGCAACTGGAGTTTCTTGGGTTATTTTTTTCTTTGAAAATGTTTTGCTTCTCATCCAAGAAGCATCTTTAAAAGAGAGAGAGAGAGAGAAGGAAGGAAGGAAGGAAGGAAGGAAGGAAGGAAGGAAGGAAGGAAGGAAGGAAGGAAAAGAAAATAGAAAAAGAAAGAAAGAAAAACAAAGTAAAGGAAGAGTGAACTGAAGAAGCCATCTCGGGGTCTTTGGAGATTCTCAATCGTCCAAGTCATGGTTGTTCCAAAGATACTTTTTCAAAAAGGCAATTGAAGTCTCTGGTTTTTTTTTCTTGAAAATGCCTCACTTCTCGTCCAGGAAGCTTCTTCAGCGAAGGAAGGAAGGAAGGAAGGAATGAAGGAAGGAAGGAAGGAAGGAAGGAAGGAAGGAAGGAAGGAAGGAAGGAGCGAGCTTCTTGGATGAGAAGTGAAACATTTTCAAGAAAAAAAACCCCAAGAAACTCCAGTTGCTTTTTGGAAAAATCACCTTTGGGACACCTAGGACTTGGATGATTGAGAATCTCCATAGACATTGATTTCCTCAGGTTGGCTAAGAAAATTATACACTTCTGAAGACCAAAATAGGGTCTTATAGATAAGGTTTCCTGTCTATACGTATAGGATTTCCTGCCTGAGCAGGGGGCTGGACTAGAAGACCCCCATGGTCCCTTCCAGCTTCTCTTCTCTTCTCTTCTCTTCTCTTCTCTTCTCTTCTCTTCTCTTCTCTTCTCTTCTCTTCTCTTCTCTTCTCTTCCCTTCCCTTCCCTTCCCTTCCCTTCCCTTCCCTTCCATTCCATTCCATTCCATTCCATTCCAGATATTCTATTCTATTCTATTCTATTCTATTCTATTCTATTCTATTCTATTCTATTCTATTCTATTCTATTCTATTCTATTCTATTCTATTCTATTCTATTCTATTCTATTCTATTCTATTCTATTCTATTCTCTATTCTCTATTCTCTATTCTCTATTCTCTATTCTCTATTCTCTATTCCTATTTTATATATTTTAGTTTACTCTGGGGAGGTAAGCATTGCACTGTGAAGAATCTCTTCATAGTGAGCAGCGCAAAATGGATCCGAACATTTTGTCTTTTCCACTCTTGCCCTTGAAGGCTACCGAGCAGGAAGTCTCGTAGGAATAACTAGAGAATTGACCATCCGTGGCAAGGCCGAGCGGGACCCTTGGATTCTGAATCTGGAAGGGAACAAATGGTGAGAAATAAATGAATGGACAAAGAAGACTATACAAACACCAGGGCAGATAAAAGATTCTTTGAAGCTCATTTTGCAAGGGCGTTTGATCTAGCGGTTTTATATTCCCATTAGATTTGACAAAGAAGGGGGAAGAAGATAAGGAAAAATGGAACCATTGTGCTTGTGGATCAGTGGATCTGCCTTAAGAGCGAACTGGATGCAATTATTATTATCATTATCATTATTATTATGAGAGAGAGAGAGAGAGAGAGAGAGAGAGAGAGAGAGAGAGAGAGAGAGAGAGAGAGAGAGAGATGAGAATCATGATTACTTTTGTACCAGGATGTAGTTCTGCCCTCTTTGAAATAATGGCTACCTTCCTAATCTGTACTAGATTGTGGTTGAAGCATCATTTCTCGAACAGACCATTATTAGAAGATTTTACATCACGTGTTAAGCCAGTGTTTTTCAACCTTGACAACTTTTAAGATGGGTGGACTTCAATTCCCAGAATTCCCCAGGTCAGCTTTATGGGCTTTGCGGGCTCAGGAATTCTGGGAGTTGAAGTCCACAAGTCACAAACGGGCCATCGTTCCCCACCCCTGCTCTACCAGCTGAGTGGACTCTCTCTCTTTTTCCAGCATTTTGGATGTAATCAGGAAGTCCAGTCTTCCAGAGAGGCAATTAATGGCTTTTCCCTTGAGGAAGGGGCTGGAAAAATGTAGCTTATTAATTTCCATCAGGCTGGCCCCTCCAGCAGGGCCTGCAAAGGCCTCCGTGGACGCAAAGTGGTTGAAGTTCTGCGGTGTAGTTCAGCAAACGTTCCCACAGTTAACGGAAGACAAGGGAGCGTAAGGATAGGACAAATGGTGGGGCTTGTGTACCTTTTTTGCCGAAAAGGGTCGGTGGGATTTGGGTTTCCCCCGTAATGCGGTGTCAACAAGATTTGTGCTTGCGCAGCTGTCAGAAACGGTCAAAAGGTGTTTGCACGTGGCGGGTACTTGCTCTGTTGGCTATGTTTTGGGAGGACGGTGACTGTGTGCGTGTTTGTGTGCGTGTTTGTGTGTGTGTGTGCTGTTGCTTCCCACCAGACAAGGGTGGGACTGGGAGGATGCCTTTCCACGTGGCTCGGTCAAAAATGATGAGAATGGTAAGATGCCGCAGCTGCCGAACAAGCCATTGCGATCCTAGGCTGCGTCAGCCGAGGGATAGCATCAAGATCGCCGGACGCGTTCGTACCTAGAAGGGAGTGGGGGGTTTGCACAGTGGTGGGATTCAAATACAACTGGTTCTCTTCTTGGATGCAGGCCTGGGCCTCCGAGGCCTAGCACGGACTTCCGGAAGTGGCATCCACGCACTTCCGGCGGGCTCTTTCTAGGCCTGGGAGGCCTCCACGAGGCCTAGGCTGGATTTCCGGAAGCACTGTGCATTAAGCCGGTTCTCCGAACTCAGCAAAATTTAGCCACCAGTTTCTGATGAACCGGTGCAAACCAGCTGAATCCCACCACTGGTTTTGCACCTTCTAGCGCTGATGAGGTTACCTGGTTGGGTAATGAAATGTCTGCAAGAAAACAAGCAAGCTCAGAGAGCACTCAGTCCCTCCCTCCCTCTCTCCTCTCCTCTCTCCCCCTCTCCCTCTCTCCTTCTCTCTCCCTCTCTCCTCTCTCTCTTCCTCTAACCTCTCTCCACTCTCTCTCTCTTCCTCTCTCCTCTTTCCTTCTCTCCCTCTCTCCTCTCTCTCTTCCTTCGTCTCTCCTCTCTTTCTCTCCTCTCCCCTCTCTCTTCCTCTCTCTCTCTCTCCCTCTCTCTCCCTCTCTCCTCCTCTTTCCTTCTCTCCCTCTCTCTCTCCTCTCTCCCTCTCTCTCCTCTCTCTCTTCCTCTCTGCCTTCTCCCCCCTCTTCCTGTCTCTCCCTCTCTCCTCTCTCTCCCTCCTTGTCACCACCACTTGGATGACAATAGCAATATTTTACAAGCAAGAGAGAGAGGGTACCTAGGCTGGCAGGGATTATGGGACTTGCAGTTCAAGGCTTCTGGAAAGGGAGCAGGTTGAATACAGGAAGTCCTCAATTTACATCCTTTTGCTTAGTGACTCAACTTAGGAGGGACCTTCCCAGATCTACTGATGATCCAGTTCCTGAATTCTGAGACCTCCAAGATCCCTGTTATTCCCTATTCTATTCTGTTTTATTTCTATTTCATTCCATTCCATATTTTCTATTCCATTCCATTCTATATTCCATTCTATATTCTATATTCTATATTCTATATTCTATATTCTATTCTATTCTATTCTATTCTATTCTATTCTATTCTATTCTATTCTATTCTATTCTATTCTATTCTATTCTATTCTATTCTTTCACTCCACTCCATATATTCTATTCTATTCTATTCTATTCTATTCTATTCTATTCTATTCTATTCTATTCTATTCTATTCTATTCTATTCTATTCTATTCTATTCTATTCTATTCTATTCTATTCTATTCTATTCTATTCTATTCTATTCTATTCTATTCTATTCTATTCTATTCTTCTGTTTCTGTTTCTGTTATTTATTTCATTCCATATATTCCGTTCTGTTCTATGGCCATATTTTGTATGCTTGGCAATCGGATGACATTTCTGGTTGTCTGCAGTGTCCCACATTCATGTGACCTCAAATTACAGTATTTTTAGCCAGTTTCTGACATTTGTTTCCATTTTCTGGGGGTGTGTGGAAATACCCCTGGACAAAAGTGGGTTTGCTTAATGGCAGCTGTGAAAAAGCTCCTAAGTGACCCACTTAAGGACTGCCACGACTTAACGACTGTAACCCCAGCCTCAGATTTGGTCGTAAGTCAAGGACTACCAGCTTTAAGGCTTTTTCTAGATTTCTGGAGGCGGGAGAAGGAAAAAAAAAGGGGGGGGATGTGCTATTTACAGGTAGCTGGAAGCTGTTCGGCCTGCTTTTTTCTTTGGGCTGGCATCTGTTCAATCCTGCTGCTTGGCCAAAGCCACCTGGCGCTGAGCTCCCCAGCGGTTGTGACTCAGAGTTGCTGCTTTCGGCCCTTGCGTGGCAGCAACCGGATCTCCAGAATAGCATCGGTCGCGGTCCGTGTATTGTGTGTTCCAGCTCCCTGGGTTTCGTCTTTTGTTTGGGCGCCGGATGAGCTAAAAGCGATCCTGCTCCCGCTGCTCTTGTGAGTTGCTCAGAGAGAGAGAGAGAAACAGAGAGGTAAGAGAGGAAGGAAAGAGAGAGAGAGAGAGAGAAGAGGGAGAGGAGAGGAAGAGAGAGGAGAGAGACACAGGAAGGAGAGAGACACAGAGGAAGGAGAGAGGAGGAGAGAGAGGAAGGAGAGACAGAGGAAGGAAAGAGAGAGGAAGGAGAGAGACAGAGAAAAGAGGGAGAGAGAGAGAGGAAGGAAAGAGGAGAGAGAGAGGAAGGAGAGAGACAGAGAGAGAGGAGAGAGACAGGAAGGAGAGAGAGGTAGAGAGGAGAGAGAGGAAGGAGAGAGAGAAAGAAAGAGAGGAAGGAGAGAGGAGAGAGGGAGAGAGGAAGGAGAGACAGAGAAGAGAGAGATAGAGAGAAGAGAGGAAGGAGAGACAGAGGAAGGAGAGAGGAAGAGAGAGAGGAGAGAGGAAGGAGAGACAGAGGAAGGAAAGACACAGAGGAAGGAGAGAGAGGAAGAGAGACAGAGAGAGGGAGAGAGAGAGGAAGGAGAGAGAGAGAGATAGACAAGAGACAGGAAGGAGAGAGAGGTAGAGAGGAGAGAGAGGAAGGAGAGAGAGAAAGAAAGAGAGGAAGGAGAGAGGAGAGAGAGAGAGAAAGAGAGGAAGGAGAGAGAGGAGAGGGAGAAAAAGAGAGGGAGAGGAGAGGAAGAGAGGAGAGAGAGGAGAGGAAGGAGAGACAGAGGAAGGAAAGAGAGGAAGGAGAGAGAGATAGACGAGAGAGGAAGGAGAGAGACAGAGAAGAGAGAGGGAGAGAGGCGTGAGGAGGGAGAGAGAGGAAGGAAAGAGGAGAGAGAGAGGAAGGAGAGAGACAGAGATAGACAAGAGACAGGAAGGAGAGAGGGAGAGAGGAGAGAGGAGAGAGGAAGGAGAGAGGAAGGAAAGAGACAGAGAGAGAGGAAGGAGAGAGAGATAGACGAGAGAGAGGAAGGAGAGAGGAGAGAGGGAGAGACAGAAGAGAGAGGAAGAGAGAAAGATAGAAGAGAGGAAGGAGAGACAGAGAGGAAGGAGAGAGAAGAGAGAGGAAGGAGAGAAAGAGAGGAGAGAGAGGAAGGACAGGCAGGAAGAAGACAGAGAGGAAGGAAAAGAGAGAGAGAGAGAGGTGTTATTTGGGAAGCTGTGTGTGACCATTGACCGGCCTGCCTGTCGTTAAGGTAATTGCTCAGCCGGCCGTGGGATGCCCAGGGGGGGTGGGGCGTAATTACAGGTTCCGGGTGGGAAAGGGAGGGAGGTTTTGTCGGGAAAGGAAAATCGGAGCGGTCTCGGCCTAGGCAGCTGGTTGGGGTGGCAAAGAGGCGGAGGTGGTCTTCGGCTAGCTTGGGTGGCCTGGAGCAGATCGTCTGGCAGCCTTCTCTCCTGGTCTTCTGGGGTCTCCAATACTGGAGGTTTTTCAAGAAGAGACTGGCCAGCCGTTCGTCTGAAGTGGTATGGGGTCTCCTGCCTGAGCAGGGGGTTGGACTAGAGGACCTCCGAGGTCCCTTCCAGCTCTGTGATTCTGTTGTTCTATAATCCCAGATCAATCCATCAGTGGAACAGAAGCTGTGGGCGCTCCATCACTAGAGGTTTTTAAGAAGAGATTGGACAACTATTTGCCCAGAGTGGTATAGAGTCTCCTGCTTGGGCAGGGGGTTGGACTAGAAGACCTCCGAGGTGCCTTCCAACTTCGTCGTACTGTTATTCTGTCTTTTGAGACTAACCAGCCTTCTCTCAAGAACCTTGTGGTCTTGCTAAGGCTTTATAAAGTGATAACAGAATAACAGGGTTGGAAGGGACCTCGGAGGTCCTCTAGTCCAACCCCCTGCTCAGGCAGGAGACTCTTACAGAATAGAGTTGGAAGGGACCTCGGAGGTCATCTAGTCAAACCCCCTGCTCAGGCAGGAGACTTACAGATTAGAGTTGGAAGGGGCCTTGGAGGTCATCTAGTCCAACCCCCTCCTCAAGCAGGAGACCCTTGCAGAGTAACAGAGTTGGAAGGGACCTTGGAGGTCATCTAGTCCAACCCCCCGCTCAGGCAGGAGACTCTTACAGAATAGAGTTGGAAGGGACCTTGGAGGTCATCTAGTCCAACCCCCTGCTCAGGCAGGAGACTTACAGATTAGAGTTGGAAGGGGCCTTGGAGGTCATCTAGTCCAACCCCCTCCTCAAGCAGGAGACCCTTGCAGAGTAACAGAGTTGGAAGGGGCCTTGGAGGTCATCTAGTCCAACCCCCTGCTCAGGCAGGAGACTCTTACAGAATAGAGTTGGAAGGGACCTTGGAGGTCATCTAGTCCAACCCCCTGCTCAGGCAGGAGACTCTTACAGAATAGAGTTGGAAGGGGCCTTGGAGGTCATCTAGTCCAACCCCCTGCTCAGGCAGGAGACTCTTACAGAATAGAGTTGGAAGGGACCTTGGAGGTCATCTAGTCCAACCCCCTTCTCAGGCAGGAGACCCTATACCATTCCAGACAAATGCTTGTCTAATCTTTTCTTAAAAGCCTCCAGTAATGCAGCGCCTGAGGGTCTTCTCAGGGTGCCGCCAGCAAAGGATTGCCGGCGGGCAACGCCCAGGGAGAGGGCCTTCTCTGTGGGCACGCCTGCCCTCTGGAACCAGTTACCCGTAGAGCTTAGGACTGCCCCTGATTTTCTTTCGTTCCGCCGGGACCTGAAGACCTGGCTCTTTGAGCTTTCCGGCCAGGACTGAGGATTTTTTAACTTTTTAACTTATTGTAATTGGGTTTTTAAATCAGAGTTAAAGGGGTTTTAGATTTTAATTAAGGATAATTTAATCTATTTTAATTGTTATTAATTTTTGTATTGTGATGTTGTTTTGGGTCCTGCGGGAGAAGGGCGGCATATAAGTTTAATTAATAATAATAATAATAGTAATAATAGTAATAATAGTAATCATCATCATCATCATCATCATCATCATCATCATCTGGGTGCAAGCTCTTCCACTGGAGGTGCTTGGGAGGATAGCTTGACCCCCTTCTTCTTTATGGGGACCCCTTAGACATTAGAAGACCGCTATCCCGTCACCCCTAGTCCTTCTCTTCATCAAACAAGGCACATCCAGTTTCTGCCACTCTTTTGTCGTATGTAAGTGCTTTTCAAAAACTGACCGGACAACCGCTTGACTGGCGGCGGTATAAAGTCTTCTGCTTTGAGCAGCGGGTTGGTCTAGAAGGCCTCCAAGGTCCCTTCTGGTGCTAGGAATCCGTGGTTCTGTGTTTTTGTTCTGTGCCTCATTTTGGCATTCCCCTTCTTTGCCCTGGCATTTCCGTAGCAGGAGAAATGCGTTAAAGCGGAGAAAATTCCTCTCCTGTCTTTGTTTAAAAACAATTCAGAAGACGTTTGCTATCGTCTTCTAGAATCTCCTGATCTTCTAAGGTACGGGTCCTCAACCTTGGCCACTTGTGGACTTGTGGAATTCTGGGAGTTGACGTCCACAAGTCTTAAAAGTGGCCAAGGCTGAGGAAAGCTGGCTGAGGAATTGTGGGAGTTGAAGTCCACAAGTCTTAAAAGTTGCCAAGGCTGAGGAAAGCTGGCTGAGGAATTCTGGGAGTTGAAGTCCGCAAGTGTTAAAGTGGCCGAGGCTGAGGAAAGCTGGCTGAGGAATTCTGGGAGTTGAGGTCCACAAGTCTTAAAGTGGCCAAGGTTGAGGAAAGCTGGCTGAGGAATTCTGGGAGTTGAAGTCCGCAAGTCTTAAAGTGGCCAAGGCTGAGGAAAGCTGGCTGAGGAATTCTGGGAGTTGAAGTCCACAAGTCTTAAAAGTTGCCAAGGCTGAGGAAAGCTGGCTGAGGAATTCTGGGAGTTGAAGTCCGCAAGTGTTAAAGTGGCCGAGGCTGAGGAAAGCTGGCTGAGGAATTCTGGGAGTTGAGGTCCACAAGTCTTAAAGTGGCCGAGGCTGAGGAAAGCTGGCTGAGGAATTCTGGGAGTTGAAGTCCGCAAGTCTTAAAGTGGCCAAGGCTGAGGAAAGCTGGCTGAGGAATTCTGGGAGTTGAAGTCCACAAGTCTTAAAAGTTGCCAAGGCTGAGGAAAGCTGGCTGAGGAATTCTGGGAGTTGAAGTCCGCAAGTCTTAAAGTGGCCAAGGCTGAGGAAAGCTGGCTGAGGAATTCTGGGAGTTGAAGTCCACAAGTCTTAAAGTGGCTGAGGCTGAGGAAAGCTGGCTGAGGAATTCTGGGAATAGAAGTCCACAAGTCTTAAAGTGGCCGAGGCTGAGGGACTAAGCAGCTCCAGCTTCGCCTTTTTTCTGCACCGGCCAAATTTAGATCATTGCAAGCTGCAATAATTGCACAATTCTGGGAGCGGCATTGTGGTTTTTATAGCCCACTTTGCTAACCAGGAAGTTCCAGCATAGAGAAAGGCTTAGAACCGCAGGTGCCAAAATTGCTGCTTGCGTCATGGCATCTGCTTTCCCCGATATTCATGAAGTGGGCAGATTGAATGGCAGATTCCGCGCCCGGCTGCCCCCCTCGTGGGCTCTTAGCCTGGGCACGAGGAATACGGTGGTAGGACTTGGATGGTCCAGGAGCATGTGGGGAGGCCTTGGCTGCGAAGAGGCCGTGAAAGTGAGTCTTTCCGCAGGAAGCTTGAGCAGTAAAGCTGCCACCCCTTCTGGAAGGGGAAGACCACCAAAGTTTCTCCACGTGAGGGCTCCTTGGTGCTCTGTGGGCTGGGTGGTTTTCTTGCAGACATTTCATGACCCAACTAGGTAACATCATCAGTGCTAGAAGGGAGTGGGGTCTGTTGAGTGGAGGAGGAGGAAGAGGAGGGGAAGGAGGAGGAAGAGGAGGAGGAGGAAGATGTGGGGTCCTTGGTGCTCTCTGAGCATGGTGGTTTTCTTGCAGACGTTTCATGACTCAACTAAGTAACATCATCAGTGCTAGAGAGAGTGGGGTGGTTTTTGCAGAGGTGTCAACAACTCACAATGCCAATTCACAGTGGCCAACTTGCCATCACCCAACTCACAATGGCCAACTCATTATGGCCAACTTGCCCCGGCCAACTCACAATGGCCATCTTACAATGGCAACTTGCCCTGGATAACTCACAATGGCCATCTCACAACAACCAGCTCACAATGGCCCACTTGCCCTGGCCAACTCACAATGGCCTACTTGCCATGGCCAACTCACAATGGCCTACTTGCCATGGCCAACTCACAATGTCCTCTCACAATGGCCAACTTGCCCTGGCTAACTCACAGTTGGCAACTCACAATGGCCCACTTGCCCTGGCTAACTCACAGTTGGCAACTCACAATGGCCAACTTGCCCTGGCCAACTCACAATTGGCAACTCACAATGGCCAACCTGCTCTCTCCAACTCACAATGGCCAACTTGCCATGGCCAACGCACATTTGGCAACTCACAATGGCCAATTCACAATGGCCAGCTCACAATGGCCAACCTGCCCTGGTGAACTCACAATGGCCAACTTACAATGGCCCACTTGCCCTGGCCAACTCACAATGGCCAACTCGCCCTGGCCAACTCACAACAGCCAACTTGCTGCAGGAAAAATTAGCAATTCAATATTATTATTTAAAATATAAAAAAACATGGTAACTGGCCATTCCCATTTCATTCTGTCTGTCCTTTTGCATTCTTTCTTGAATGATTCCATTCAACCATTAGTGTAACTCTCGTCCCGTGGCGAGTTAGCCATCGTGACTTGTCCTGTGCTGAGTTTGCCATGGCAAGTTAGCCGTGGCGAGTTGGCCGCGGCAAATTGTCAGAGACCCGCCAAAGGAGGGGCCCTTGGAGCTCTCTTGAGTTTTCCCAGCCAGCTTCCTACAAGCAAAATCAGCTCGGTTCATAGGATATTGTCTTTTCACAATCAACTTCTCATAAAAGAGAATATTTGTAGCTCAGGGTCGAACTGTGGGGTCCTTGGGGGTTTTCTTGCAGACATTTCATGACCCAACTATGTGATATCATCAGTGCTAGAAGGGAGTGGAGTTTATGGAGAGGAGGAGGAGGAGGAGGAGGACTGTGGGGTCCCGGGTGCTCTCTGAGCTTGGGGGTTTTCTTGCAGACGTTTCATGACCCAACTAGGGAACATCATCAGTGCTAGAAGGGAGTGGGATTTATGTAGTGGAGAGGAGGAGGAGGAGGAGGAGGAGGAGGACGACTGTGGGGTCCTTGGTGCTCTCTGAGCTTGGCTGTTTTCTTGCAGACGTTTCATGACCCAACTAGGTAACATCATCAGTGCTAGGAGTGCAGTTTCCAGAGGGGAGCAGGATGAGGATTATGGGTTCTTTGGTGCTCTTTGTGCTTGTTTGTTTCTTGCAAACATTTCATGACCGAACTAGGGAACATCATCAGTGTTAGAAAGGTTTGTGGGGAGGAGGAGGAGAACGATGACTCTGGGGTCCTTTATGTTCTCTGAGCTTGGTGGTTTTCCCGCAGACGTTTCATGACCCAACTAGGTAACCTCATCAGAGTTTGCAAGGGGGAGAAAGAAGATGCCTGTGGGCTCCTTGAGGGGGGGGGGTGTCTCTGAACGTGGAGTTTCATTACCCTACTATTCATTACTCATCGGTGCTGCTTGCGTAACAGGACGTCTGCAAGAAAAACCCCAAGCTCAGAGGCCGTCCAGGAGCCCCCCCAGCTTGCTTCCTTCTCTTTGCTTCTTCGGTGAATTCCCCTGAGGCTGGGGAATCTTTGCCCCATGGAAGGAAGAGCCGCAACGGAAAGCAGCCCTGTTTCCTGGGAGACGCCATGCTCTGCGTGGCAACTGAAGACACGACAATGAAAACGGACCATTCTGCGCCACGGCGGTGCATCAAAGATGCCAGAATCGCTCTTCTGGATCCCAGCAACCCGCTTGCCGTTCCTACAGCAACCAGAACCATGTTCTCATCACAATGTTCCCCTCCGGATTCAGCGTCGCTTCTAACAAATCGGGATGTGCCGTGAAAAGCAGAGCAGCCGTAACGGGGTGGGGGGTGGGAAGAAAAGAAAGAAATTTAAGTATACCACAATGAGGAGTTGTTGCACAGACTCAGCATCATCGGGCCTCGGGAACAGAGAGCCTGGGCTTCCGGAACCCAGGAGATAATTCATTACCGAATTTGAGTAGCCTCCGTGTTTAATTGTTGCTTGGAAAACCGCAGCAGATGGGCCTCGAAGTGCTTGGCGCAAAGTGCGCGCCCGTGGGTGCGTTTGTGGGCTTCGAGGAGCTGCTCTTTGGATACAGGCAGGTGGAAATCTCTGCCAGACGAGGCCGCGCCTGGCGAAGGGAAGTAACCACCGACATTTGGATTTTAATCATGGAAAGCCACGTGGCTGGGCTCCCGGCTCAGCTCCGGCGGGCGGCACGGTGTGTAAATCACGGCCCGTTGATTTAGTCAATTTATAAATCTTGGAATGGCCGTGGATTCGAAGGGAAGCCCGCCAGCGGTCCTTTATTGGCTGGATTGCACTTCGCTTGTGGCTGAGTGTCATTTGTGCACTTGGCCAACGCGGACTTGTTTAATACAGGGTGACCGCGTTGGAAGGGACCTTGAAGGTCTTCTAGTCCAGCCCCCTGCTTGAGCAGGACACCCAGCTGTCCAGCCTTGGCAGCTTTTAAGACTTGTGGACTTCAACTCCCACCATTCCCCAGCCAGCACGGGATTCTGGGAGTTGAAATCCACGAGTACTTAACAAGCGTTCGTTTAGTGACTGAGGTTACAGCGGCCCTGGAAGAAGTGACTTTTGGCCGTTTTTCATACTTAACGACCGTTTCAGCATCCCTGTGGTCACGTGATCAAAATTTAGACACTTGGCAACTGGCATGTACTTACGACGGTTGCGGTGTCCTGGGGTCACGGGATCCCCTTTTGCGACATTCAGACAAGCAAAGTCGATGGGGAAGCAACGCACAGTTGTGTTGCTAACTAATCAACTGCAGTGATTCACTTAAGAACTGGGGCAGGAAAGGCCATAAAACGGGGAGAAACTCACTTAACAGATGTCTCACTTACCGACAGAAAGGTTGGGCTCAATTGTGGTCATAAGTCGAGGACAACCCCTACAGAATAACAGAACAGCAAAGTTGAAAGGGACCTTGGAGGTCGTCTAGTCCAGCCCGCTGCTTAGGCAAGAGATCTAGACAAAGGGGTCCAACTTTGGCAACTTTAAAACTTGTGGACTTCAACTCCCAGAATTCCCCAGCTGGCCAGCTGCCAGAATTCCCCAGCCAGCATGGGATTCTGGGAGATGAAGTCCACAATTCTTAAAGTTGCCAAGGCTGAACAGCCCTACCCTATACCACGTTGGACAAATCACTGCAAAGTTTGCTGGGGAATTCTGGGAGTTGC
>NC_138204.1:215654689-215822529 GCF_964194415.1 Vipera berus | reverse complement strand
ATGGAATGGAATGGAATGAAATAATAGAATAGAATAGAATAGAATAGAATAGAATAGAATAGAATAGAATAGAATAGAATAGAATAGAATAGAATAGAATAGAAATCTAACATAGTCACCAAAGGGCCAAGTTTGATGACCCCTGTCTTAAAGCCTCCTGGCTGAGGAATTCTGGGAGTTGAAGTCCACAAGTCACCAGAGGGCCAAGTTTGAAGGCCCTTGCTCTAGGTGCTCGGCCTGTTGAGAGTTGAGAACGAGGTGGCTTTTCACGGCAGCCCACATGCAAGTGGGGCTGACCTCTGGAATGGGGGAGAACTTTCTCCACACCTCTGGGGCACGTGTGGGCGGTGGGCCGCCGGCCTCTCTTTGGGAAGCGGGTGGGGATTTCTGCTTCCGATGCCAGCTTTGCTTCCAGCCTCTCTGCGTTCCTCCGCGTCGCCGGGAGCCTTCACCGTGGAAGACGCTGGTGCCAGCTTTCTTCAAAATGTAATTTATATATTGCCGGGCGCGCTGCGTTTCTGGGAAGCCGGAGGATTAAGGCCTCTTGCCAGGAGCCCTTCCCATCCCTCAGATGGCCTTGCTTCCCCAGCCACCTTCTTTGGACCCGCTGAAGCGCCCCACGCCGCGTAAAACAAGAGGGCAATTGAAGGCGCTGCCGGCTGAGTCAGATGTTTTTCGGAGTCTTGCCGATTTCAAAGGCCCCATTGATGCCAACCCTGGCTGGGTCGGGTTTGAGAAAAGCGGCAGGGATTGTGGAGCGTTGGTGGAACTTTCTCTCTCTCCCCCCCCTTCTCTCTCTCTATGCAAAGTTTCTTTTAAATGCCAGAGGAAATTGCAGAGGCTTATGGAATATCGGATTGCTCCTCGGGGTTCCTTTCCACAAAACCCTGGGTTTAATCCCTGGGGTCTCGCCGGGTAGTCCGGCCCCCGACTCTTCCTTTCATGCGTGACCTCCGTACGTTCCTTCTTTGACTCCTCTCTTCACCCCGGATGACAGGCCTTAAAGTTGCCCTCTTCACCCAGGCTGGGGAGATGATAATACTAATACAACAGCAACAACAATAACAACAACAACAACAACAACAACAATAAACTAATACTACTACTAATAAAGGGACGCGGTGGCTCGGTGGCTTAGGACGCTGAGCTTGTCGACCAGATGGTCGGCAGTTTGGCGGGTCGAATCCCGAGTGCCGAATCCTCCTCCTCCTCCTCCTCCTCCTCCTCCTCCTCCTCCTCCTCCTCCTCCTCCTCCTCCTCCTCCTCTTCTCCTCCTCCTCCTCCTCCTCCTCCTCCTCCTCCTCCTCCTCCTCCTCCTCCTCTTCTTCCTTCTTCTTCTTCTTCTTCTTCTTCTTCTTCTTCTTCTTCTTCTTCTTCTTCTTCTTCTTCTTCTTCTTCTTCTTCTTCTTCTTCTTCTTCTTCTTCTTCTTCTTCTTCTTCTTCTTCTTCTTCTTCTTCTTCTTCTTCTTCTTCTTCTTCTTCTTCTTCTTCTTCTTCTTCTTCTTCTTCTGGCTCATTGTTTGACTTTGGCCCTTAGCCCCACAGGACAGGTGGCTGGGAGTGAAGAGGGCGCGACTGACAGTCAGCCTCTAAATGCCCCTTTCCAACGAAGGCTCCCATCTTCTCCCACCCTGCCTTGGTTCAGAAGGGCCGATGGCCGGAGAGCTGTGCAATCCTGGTGGATAAATAAATGTAGCCAAAGGAACTGGGATGCTTCCTTTGTCGGACCTGTTCTGTGCTCGGTGCTGACGCAGCTGTAATTAAATGCCTCCTTAGAAACCCCAATGCTGCTGGTCAATCCATCTTTGGCAGCTGCCTGCAGACATATGGCAAGATGCCGGCGCGGAGGTCTTTCAGGACGACCCAAACAGGATGACGCAAGTTGGTGATGGAAACCCAGATTAACCAAATGGGATTTTGCTGCCGCCACCGTCATTAATCTGCATGGGTGGCAAGAGGCAAACGTTGCTTGGGATAAGGCAGGGATGAAAGCTTTACGAGCCAGCAAGAGATAACCTGGGAGAGTCCTGGAAGTGAGGCAAGAGTAGGAAAAAATAATAATAATTGGGGTGGAAATGATGGAGAATGCCACGTTTTCAGGGATTTTAATTTGACTTTCATTTGGCGGGATATAATTAATAATAATAATAATAAGTTGGAAGGGACCTTGGAGGTCATCTAGTCCAACCCCCTGCTCAGGCAGGAAACCCTGTACCATTTCAGATAAATGGTTGTCCAGTCTCTTCTTAAAAACCTCCAGTGTTGGAGCATTCATAGCTTCTGGAGGCAGGTGGTTCCACAGGTTAATTGTTCTAACTGTCAGGAAATTCCTCCTTTGTTCCAGGTTGTTTCTCTCCTTGATGAGTTTCCCTCTGTTGCTTCTTGTCCTGCCTTCAGATGTTTTAGAGAATAGCTTGACTCCCTCTTCTTTGGGGATACTGAGATATTGCAAGGCTGCTATCATGTCCCCCCTCGTCCTTCTCTTCGTTAAACTACACATACCCAATTCCAGCAACCGTTCCCTATATGTTTTAGCCCCCAGTCCCCCAATCATCTTTGTTGCTCTTCTCTGTACCCTTTCTAGAGTCTCGACATCTTTTTTACATCGTGGTGACCAAAACTGGATGCAGTATTCCAGGTGTGGCCTTACCAAAGCATTGTAAAGTGGTATTAGTACTTCACTTGATCTTGATTCCATCCCTCTGTTAATGCAGCCTAGCACTGTGTTGGCTTTTTTGGCAGCTGCAGCACACGGCTGGCTCATATTTAAGGGATTGTCCACTAGGACTCCGAGATCCCTTTCACTGCTGAGCAAGGGACCACCTATACTATACCTGTGCATTTGATTTTTCCTGCCTAAATGTGGGAAAGGGGTACATTGGTTTCTTCAAGGTGATTTTCCAAAAAGCAACTGGAGTTTCTTGGGTTATTTTTTTCTTTGAAAATGTTTTGCTTCTCATCCAAGAAGCATCTTTAAAAGAGAGAGAGAGAGAGAAGGAAGGAAGGAAGGAAGGAAGGAAGGAAGGAAGGAAGGAAGGAAGGAAGGAAGGAAAAGAAAATAGAAAAAGAAAGAAAGAAAAACAAAGTAAAGGAAGAGTGAACTGAAGAAGCCATCTCGGGGTCTTTGGAGATTCTCAATCGTCCAAGTCATGGTTGTTCCAAAGATACTTTTTCAAAAAGGCAATTGAAGTCTCTGGTTTTTTTTTCTTGAAAATGCCTCACTTCTCGTCCAGGAAGCTTCTTCAGCGAAGGAAGGAAGGAAGGAAGGAATGAAGGAAGGAAGGAAGGAAGGAAGGAAGGAAGGAAGGAAGGAAGGAAGGAGCGAGCTTCTTGGATGAGAAGTGAAACATTTTCAAGAAAAAAAACCCCAAGAAACTCCAGTTGCTTTTTGGAAAAATCACCTTTGGGACACCTAGGACTTGGATGATTGAGAATCTCCATAGACATTGATTTCCTCAGGTTGGCTAAGAAAATTATACACTTCTGAAGACCAAAATAGGGTCTTATAGATAAGGTTTCCTGTCTATACGTATAGGATTTCCTGCCTGAGCAGGGGGCTGGACTAGAAGACCCCCATGGTCCCTTCCAGCTTCTCTTCTCTTCTCTTCTCTTCTCTTCTCTTCTCTTCTCTTCTCTTCTCTTCTCTTCTCTTCTCTTCTCTTCTCTTCCCTTCCCTTCCCTTCCCTTCCCTTCCCTTCCCTTCCATTCCATTCCATTCCATTCCATTCCAGATATTCTATTCTATTCTATTCTATTCTATTCTATTCTATTCTATTCTATTCTATTCTATTCTATTCTATTCTATTCTATTCTATTCTATTCTATTCTATTCTATTCTATTCTATTCTATTCTATTCTATTCTCTATTCTCTATTCTCTATTCTCTATTCTCTATTCTCTATTCTCTATTCCTATTTTATATATTTTAGTTTACTCTGGGGAGGTAAGCATTGCACTGTGAAGAATCTCTTCATAGTGAGCAGCGCAAAATGGATCCGAACATTTTGTCTTTTCCACTCTTGCCCTTGAAGGCTACCGAGCAGGAAGTCTCGTAGGAATAACTAGAGAATTGACCATCCGTGGCAAGGCCGAGCGGGACCCTTGGATTCTGAATCTGGAAGGGAACAAATGGTGAGAAATAAATGAATGGACAAAGAAGACTATACAAACACCAGGGCAGATAAAAGATTCTTTGAAGCTCATTTTGCAAGGGCGTTTGATCTAGCGGTTTTATATTCCCATTAGATTTGACAAAGAAGGGGGAAGAAGATAAGGAAAAATGGAACCATTGTGCTTGTGGATCAGTGGATCTGCCTTAAGAGCGAACTGGATGCAATTATTATTATCATTATCATTATTATTATGAGAGAGAGAGAGAGAGAGAGAGAGAGAGAGAGAGAGAGAGAGAGAGAGAGAGAGAGAGAGAGAATGAGAATCATGATTACTTTTGTACCAGGATGTAGTTCTGCCCTCTTTGAAATAATGGCTACCTTCCTAATCTGTACTAGATTGTGGTTGAAGCATCATTTCTCGAACAGACCATTATTAGAAGATTTTACATCACGTGTTAAGCCAGTGTTTTTCAACCTTGACAACTTTTAAGATGGGTGGACTTCAATTCCCAGAATTCCCCAGGTCAGCTTTATGGGCTTTGCGGGCTCAGGAATTCTGGGAGTTGAAGTCCACAAGTCACAAACGGGCCATCGTTCCCCACCCCTGCTCTACCAGCTGAGTGGACTCTCTCTCTTTTTCCAGCATTTTGGATGTAATCAGGAAGTCCAGTCTTCCAGAGAGGCAATTAATGGCTTTTCCCTTGAGGAAGGGGCTGGAAAAATGTAGCTTATTAATTTCCATCAGGCTGGCCCCTCCAGCAGGGCCTGCAAAGGCCTCCGTGGACGCAAAGTGGTTGAAGTTCTGCGGTGTAGTTCAGCAAACGTTCCCACAGTTAACGGAAGACAAGGGAGCGTAAGGATAGGACAAATGGTGGGGCTTGTGTACCTTTTTTGCCGAAAAGGGTCGGTGGGATTTGGGTTTCCCCCGTAATGCGGTGTCAACAAGATTTGTGCTTGCGCAGCTGTCAGAAACGGTCAAAAGGTGTTTGCACGTGGCGGGTACTTGCTCTGTTGGCTATGTTTTGGGAGGACGGTGACTGTGTGCGTGTTTGTGTGCGTGTTTGTGTGTGTGTGTGCTGTTGCTTCCCACCAGACAAGGGTGGGACTGGGAGGATGCCTTTCCACGTGGCTCGGTCAAAAATGATGAGAATGGTAAGATGCCGCAGCTGCCGAACAAGCCATTGCGATCCTAGGCTGCGTCAGCCGAGGGATAGCATCAAGATCGCCGGACGCGTTCGTACCTAGAAGGGAGTGGGGGGTTTGCACAGTGGTGGGATTCAAATACAACTGGTTCTCTTCTTGGATGCAGGCCTGGGCCTCCGAGGCCTAGCACGGACTTCCGGAAGTGGCATCCACGCACTTCCGGCGGGCTCTTTCTAGGCCTGGGAGGCCTCCACGAGGCCTAGGCTGGATTTCCGGAAGCACTGTGCATTAAGCCGGTTCTCCGAACTCAGCAAAATTTAGCCACCAGTTTCTGATGAACCGGTGCAAACCAGCTGAATCCCACCACTGGTTTTGCACCTTCTAGCGCTGATGAGGTTACCTGGTTGGGTAATGAAATGTCTGCAAGAAAACAAGCAAGCTCAGAGAGCACTCAGTCCCTCCCTCCCTCTCTCCTCTCCTCTCTCCCCCTCTCCCTCTCTCCTTCTCTCTCCCTCTCTCCTCTCTCTCTTCCTCTAACCTCTCTCCACTCTCTCTCTCTTCCTCTCTCCTCTTTCCTTCTCTCCCTCTCTCCTCTCTCTCTTCCTTCGTCTCTCCTCTCTTTCTCTCCTCTCCCCTCTCTCTTCCTCTCTCTCTCTCTCCCTCTCTCTCCCTCTCTCCTCCTCTTTCCTTCTCTCCCTCTCTCTCTCCTCTCTCCCTCTCTCTCCTCTCTCTCTTCCTCTCTGCCTTCTCCCCCCTCTTCCTGTCTCTCCCTCTCTCCTCTCTCTCCCTCCTTGTCACCACCACTTGGATGACAATAGCAATATTTTACAAGCAAGAGAGAGAGGGTACCTAGGCTGGCAGGGATTATGGGACTTGCAGTTCAAGGCTTCTGGAAAGGGAGCAGGTTGAATACAGGAAGTCCTCAATTTACATCCTTTTGCTTAGTGACTCAACTTAGGAGGGACCTTCCCAGATCTACTGATGATCCAGTTCCTGAATTCTGAGACCTCCAAGATCCCTGTTATTCCCTATTCTATTCTGTTTTATTTCTATTTCATTCCATTCCATATTTTCTATTCCATTCCATTCTATATTCCATTCTATATTCTATATTCTATATTCTATATTCTATATTCTATTCTATTCTATTCTATTCTATTCTATTCTATTCTATTCTATTCTATTCTATTCTATTCTATTCTATTCTATTCTTTCCACTCCACTCCATATATTCTATTCTATTCTATTCTATTCTATTCTATTCTATTCTATTCTATTCTATTCTATTCTATTCTATTCTATTCTATTCTATTCTATTCTATTCTATTCTATTCTATTCTATTCTATTCTATTCTATTCTATTCTATTCTATTCTATTCTATTCTATTCTTCTGTTTCTGTTTCTGTTATTTATTTCATTCCATATATTCCGTTCTGTTCTATGGCCATATTTTGTATGCTTGGCAATCGGATGACATTTCTGGTTGTCTGCAGTGTCCCACATTCATGTGACCTCAAATTACAGTATTTTTAGCCAGTTTCTGACATTTGTTTCCATTTTCTGGGGGTGTGTGGAAATACCCCTGGACAAAAGTGGGTTTGCTTAATGGCAGCTGTGAAAAAGCTCCTAAGTGACCCACTTAAGGACTGCCACGACTTAACGACTGTAACCCCAGCCTCAGATTTGGTCGTAAGTCAAGGACTACCAGCTTTAAGGCTTTTTCTAGATTTCTGGAGGCGGGAGAAGGAAAAAAAAAGGGGGGGGATGTGCTATTTACAGGTAGCTGGAAGCTGTTCGGCCTGCTTTTTTCTTTGGGCTGGCATCTGTTCAATCCTGCTGCTTGGCCAAAGCCACCTGGCGCTGAGCTCCCCAGCGGTTGTGACTCAGAGTTGCTGCTTTCGGCCCTTGCGTGGCAGCAACCGGATCTCCAGAATAGCATCGGTCGCGGTCCGTGTATTGTGTGTTCCAGCTCCCTGGGTTTCGTCTTTTGTTTGGGCGCCGGATGAGCTAAAAGCGATCCTGCTCCCGCTGCTCTTGTGAGTTGCTCAGAGAGAGAGAGAGAAACAGAGAGGTAAGAGAGGAAGGAAAGAGAGAGAGAGAGAGAGAAGAGGGAGAGGAGAGGAAGAGAGAGGAGAGAGACACAGGAAGGAGAGAGACACAGAGGAAGGAGAGAGGAGGAGAGAGAGGAAGGAGAGACAGAGGAAGGAAAGAGAGAGGAAGGAGAGAGACAGAGAAAAGAGGGAGAGAGAGAGAGGAAGGAAAGAGGAGAGAGAGAGGAAGGAGAGAGACAGAGAGAGAGGAGAGAGACAGGAAGGAGAGAGAGGTAGAGAGGAGAGAGAGGAAGGAGAGAGAGAAAGAAAGAGAGGAAGGAGAGAGGAGAGAGGGAGAGAGGAAGGAGAGACAGAGAAGAGAGAGATAGAGAGAAGAGAGGAAGGAGAGACAGAGGAAGGAGAGAGGAAGAGAGAGAGGAGAGAGGAAGGAGAGACAGAGGAAGGAAAGACACAGAGGAAGGAGAGAGAGGAAGAGAGACAGAGAGAGGGAGAGAGAGAGGAAGGAGAGAGAGAGAGATAGACAAGAGACAGGAAGGAGAGAGAGGTAGAGAGGAGAGAGAGGAAGGAGAGAGAGAAAGAAAGAGAGGAAGGAGAGAGGAGAGAGAGAGAGAAAGAGAGGAAGGAGAGAGAGGAGAGGGAGAAAAAGAGAGGGAGAGGAGAGGAAGAGAGGAGAGAGAGGAGAGGAAGGAGAGACAGAGGAAGGAAAGAGAGGAAGGAGAGAGAGATAGACGAGAGAGGAAGGAGAGAGACAGAGAAGAGAGAGGGAGAGAGGCGTGAGGAGGGAGAGAGAGGAAGGAAAGAGGAGAGAGAGAGGAAGGAGAGAGACAGAGATAGACAAGAGACAGGAAGGAGAGAGGGAGAGAGGAGAGAGGAGAGAGGAAGGAGAGAGGAAGGAAAGAGACAGAGAGAGAGGAAGGAGAGAGAGATAGACGAGAGAGAGGAAGGAGAGAGGAGAGAGGGAGAGACAGAAGAGAGAGGAAGAGAGAAAGATAGAAGAGAGGAAGGAGAGACAGAGAGGAAGGAGAGAGAAGAGAGAGGAAGGAGAGAAAGAGAGGAGAGAGAGGAAGGACAGGCAGGAAGAAGACAGAGAGGAAGGAAAAGAGAGAGAGAGAGAGGTGTTATTTGGGAAGCTGTGTGTGACCATTGACCGGCCTGCCTGTCGTTAAGGTAATTGCTCAGCCGGCCGTGGGATGCCCAGGGGGGGTGGGGCGTAATTACAGGTTCCGGGTGGGAAAGGGAGGGAGGTTTTGTCGGGAAAGGAAAATCGGAGCGGTCTCGGCCTAGGCAGCTGGTTGGGGTGGCAAAGAGGCGGAGGTGGTCTTCGGCTAGCTTGGGTGGCCTGGAGCAGATCGTCTGGCAGCCTTCTCTCCTGGTCTTCTGGGGTCTCCAATACTGGAGGTTTTTCAAGAAGAGACTGGCCAGCCGTTCGTCTGAAGTGGTATGGGGTCTCCTGCCTGAGCAGGGGGTTGGACTAGAGGACCTCCGAGGTCCCTTCCAGCTCTGTGATTCTGTTGTTCTATAATCCCAGATCAATCCATCAGTGGAACAGAAGCTGTGGGCGCTCCATCACTAGAGGTTTTTAAGAAGAGATTGGACAACTATTTGCCCAGAGTGGTATAGAGTCTCCTGCTTGGGCAGGGGGTTGGACTAGAAGACCTCCGAGGTGCCTTCCAACTTCGTCGTACTGTTATTCTGTCTTTTGAGACTAACCAGCCTTCTCTCAAGAACCTTGTGGTCTTGCTAAGGCTTTATAAAGTGATAACAGAATAACAGGGTTGGAAGGGACCTCGGAGGTCCTCTAGTCCAACCCCCTGCTCAGGCAGGAGACTCTTACAGAATAGAGTTGGAAGGGACCTCGGAGGTCATCTAGTCAAACCCCCTGCTCAGGCAGGAGACTTACAGATTAGAGTTGGAAGGGGCCTTGGAGGTCATCTAGTCCAACCCCCTCCTCAAGCAGGAGACCCTTGCAGAGTAACAGAGTTGGAAGGGACCTTGGAGGTCATCTAGTCCAACCCCCCGCTCAGGCAGGAGACTCTTACAGAATAGAGTTGGAAGGGACCTTGGAGGTCATCTAGTCCAACCCCCTGCTCAGGCAGGAGACTTACAGATTAGAGTTGGAAGGGGCCTTGGAGGTCATCTAGTCCAACCCCCTCCTCAAGCAGGAGACCCTTGCAGAGTAACAGAGTTGGAAGGGGCCTTGGAGGTCATCTAGTCCAACCCCCTGCTCAGGCAGGAGACTCTTACAGAATAGAGTTGGAAGGGACCTTGGAGGTCATCTAGTCCAACCCCCTGCTCAGGCAGGAGACTCTTACAGAATAGAGTTGGAAGGGGCCTTGGAGGTCATCTAGTCCAACCCCCTGCTCAGGCAGGAGACTCTTACAGAATAGAGTTGGAAGGGACCTTGGAGGTCATCTAGTCCAACCCCCTTCTCAGGCAGGAGACCCTATACCATTCCAGACAAATGCTTGTCTAATCTTTTCTTAAAAGCCTCCAGTAATGCAGCGCCTGAGGGTCTTCTCAGGGTGCCGCCAGCAAAGGATTGCCGGCGGGCAACGCCCAGGGAGAGGGCCTTCTCTGTGGGCACGCCTGCCCTCTGGAACCAGTTACCCGTAGAGCTTAGGACTGCCCCTGATTTTCTTTCGTTCCGCCGGGACCTGAAGACCTGGCTCTTTGAGCTTTCCGGCCAGGACTGAGGATTTTTTAACTTTTTAACTTATTGTAATTGGGTTTTTAAATCAGAGTTAAAGGGGTTTTAGATTTTAATTAAGGATAATTTAATCTATTTTAATTGTTATTAATTTTTGTATTGTGATGTTGTTTTAATTGCCTTGTGAACCGCCCTGGGTCCTGCGGGAGAAGGGCGGCATATAAGTTTAATTAATAATAATAATAATAGTAATAATAGTAATAATAGTAATCATCATCATCATCATCATCATCATCATCATCATCTGGGTGCAAGCTCTTCCACTGGAGGTGCTTGGGAGGATAGCTTGACCCCCTTCTTCTTTATGGGGACCCCTTAGACATTAGAAGACCGCTATCCCGTCACCCCTAGTCCTTCTCTTCATCAAACAAGGCACATCCAGTTTCTGCCACTCTTTTGTCGTATGTAAGTGCTTTTCAAAAACTGACCGGACAACCGCTTGACTGGCGGCGGTATAAAGTCTTCTGCTTTGAGCAGCGGGTTGGTCTAGAAGGCCTCCAAGGTCCCTTCTGGTGCTAGGAATCCGTGGTTCTGTGTTTTTGTTCTGTGCCTCATTTTGGCATTCCCCTTCTTTGCCCTGGCATTTCCGTAGCAGGAGAAATGCGTTAAAGCGGAGAAAATTCCTCTCCTGTCTTTGTTTAAAAACAATTCAGAAGACGTTTGCTATCGTCTTCTAGAATCTCCTGATCTTCTAAGGTACGGGTCCTCAACCTTGGCCACTTGTGGACTTGTGGAATTCTGGGAGTTGACGTCCACAAGTCTTAAAAGTGGCCAAGGCTGAGGAAAGCTGGCTGAGGAATTGTGGGAGTTGAAGTCCACAAGTCTTAAAAGTTGCCAAGGCTGAGGAAAGCTGGCTGAGGAATTCTGGGAGTTGAAGTCCGCAAGTGTTAAAGTGGCCGAGGCTGAGGAAAGCTGGCTGAGGAATTCTGGGAGTTGAGGTCCACAAGTCTTAAAGTGGCCAAGGTTGAGGAAAGCTGGCTGAGGAATTCTGGGAGTTGAAGTCCGCAAGTCTTAAAGTGGCCAAGGCTGAGGAAAGCTGGCTGAGGAATTCTGGGAGTTGAAGTCCACAAGTCTTAAAAGTTGCCAAGGCTGAGGAAAGCTGGCTGAGGAATTCTGGGAGTTGAAGTCCGCAAGTGTTAAAGTGGCCGAGGCTGAGGAAAGCTGGCTGAGGAATTCTGGGAGTTGAGGTCCACAAGTCTTAAAGTGGCCGAGGCTGAGGAAAGCTGGCTGAGGAATTCTGGGAGTTGAAGTCCGCAAGTCTTAAAGTGGCCAAGGCTGAGGAAAGCTGGCTGAGGAATTCTGGGAGTTGAAGTCCACAAGTCTTAAAAGTTGCCAAGGCTGAGGAAAGCTGGCTGAGGAATTCTGGGAGTTGAAGTCCGCAAGTCTTAAAGTGGCCAAGGCTGAGGAAAGCTGGCTGAGGAATTCTGGGAGTTGAAGTCCACAAGTCTTAAAGTGGCTGAGGCTGAGGAAAGCTGGCTGAGGAATTCTGGGAATAGAAGTCCACAAGTCTTAAAGTGGCCGAGGCTGAGGGACTAAGCAGCTCCAGCTTCGCCTTTTTTCTGCACCGGCCAAATTTAGATCATTGCAAGCTGCAATAATTGCACAATTCTGGGAGCGGCATTGTGGTTTTTATAGCCCACTTTGCTAACCAGGAAGTTCCAGCATAGAGAAAGGCTTAGAACCGCAGGTGCCAAAATTGCTGCTTGCGTCATGGCATCTGCTTTCCCCGATATTCATGAAGTGGGCAGATTGAATGGCAGATTCCGCGCCCGGCTGCCCCCCTCGTGGGCTCTTAGCCTGGGCACGAGGAATACGGTGGTAGGACTTGGATGGTCCAGGAGCATGTGGGGAGGCCTTGGCTGCGAAGAGGCCGTGAAAGTGAGTCTTTCCGCAGGAAGCTTGAGCAGTAAAGCTGCCACCCCTTCTGGAAGGGGAAGACCACCAAAGTTTCTCCACGTGAGGGCTCCTTGGTGCTCTGTGGGCTGGGTGGTTTTCTTGCAGACATTTCATGACCCAACTAGGTAACATCATCAGTGCTAGAAGGGAGTGGGGTCTGTTGAGTGGAGGAGGAGGAAGAGGAGGGGAAGGAGGAGGAAGAGGAGGAGGAGGAAGATGTGGGGTCCTTGGTGCTCTCTGAGCATGGTGGTTTTCTTGCAGACGTTTCATGACTCAACTAAGTAACATCATCAGTGCTAGAGAGAGTGGGGTGGTTTTTGCAGAGGTGTCAACAACTCACAATGCCAATTCACAGTGGCCAACTTGCCATCACCCAACTCACAATGGCCAACTCATTATGGCCAACTTGCCCCGGCCAACTCACAATGGCCATCTTACAATGGCAACTTGCCCTGGATAACTCACAATGGCCATCTCACAACAACCAGCTCACAATGGCCCACTTGCCCTGGCCAACTCACAATGGCCTACTTGCCATGGCCAACTCACAATGGCCTACTTGCCATGGCCAACTCACAATGTCCTCTCACAATGGCCAACTTGCCCTGGCTAACTCACAGTTGGCAACTCACAATGGCCCACTTGCCCTGGCTAACTCACAGTTGGCAACTCACAATGGCCAACTTGCCCTGGCCAACTCACAATTGGCAACTCACAATGGCCAACCTGCTCTCTCCAACTCACAATGGCCAACTTGCCATGGCCAACGCACATTTGGCAACTCACAATGGCCAATTCACAATGGCCAGCTCACAATGGCCAACCTGCCCTGGTGAACTCACAATGGCCAACTTACAATGGCCCACTTGCCCTGGCCAACTCACAATGGCCAACTCGCCCTGGCCAACTCACAACAGCCAACTTGCTGCAGGAAAAATTAGCAATTCAATATTATTATTTAAAATATAAAAAAACATGGTAACTGGCCATTCCCATTTCATTCTGTCTGTCCTTTTGCATTCTTTCTTGAATGATTCCATTCAACCATTAGTGTAACTCTCGTCCCGTGGCGAGTTAGCCATCGTGACTTGTCCTGTGCTGAGTTTGCCATGGCAAGTTAGCCGTGGCGAGTTGGCCGCGGCAAATTGTCAGAGACCCGCCAAAGGAGGGGCCCTTGGAGCTCTCTTGAGTTTTCCCAGCCAGCTTCCTACAAGCAAAATCAGCTCGGTTCATAGGATATTGTCTTTTCACAATCAACTTCTCATAAAAGAGAATATTTGTAGCTCAGGGTCGAACTGTGGGGTCCTTGGGGGTTTTCTTGCAGACATTTCATGACCCAACTATGTGATATCATCAGTGCTAGAAGGGAGTGGAGTTTATGGAGAGGAGGAGGAGGAGGAGGAGGACTGTGGGGTCCCGGGTGCTCTCTGAGCTTGGGGGTTTTCTTGCAGACGTTTCATGACCCAACTAGGGAACATCATCAGTGCTAGAAGGGAGTGGGATTTATGTAGTGGAGAGGAGGAGGAGGAGGAGGAGGAGGAGGACGACTGTGGGGTCCTTGGTGCTCTCTGAGCTTGGCTGTTTTCTTGCAGACGTTTCATGACCCAACTAGGTAACATCATCAGTGCTAGGAGTGCAGTTTCCAGAGGGGAGCAGGATGAGGATTATGGGTTCTTTGGTGCTCTTTGTGCTTGTTTGTTTCTTGCAAACATTTCATGACCGAACTAGGGAACATCATCAGTGTTAGAAAGGTTTGTGGGGAGGAGGAGGAGAACGATGACTCTGGGGTCCTTTATGTTCTCTGAGCTTGGTGGTTTTCCCGCAGACGTTTCATGACCCAACTAGGTAACCTCATCAGAGTTTGCAAGGGGGAGAAAGAAGATGCCTGTGGGCTCCTTGAGGGGGGGGGGTGTCTCTGAACGTGGAGTTTCATTACCCTACTATTCATTACTCATCGGTGCTGCTTGCGTAACAGGACGTCTGCAAGAAAAACCCCAAGCTCAGAGGCCGTCCAGGAGCCCCCCCAGCTTGCTTCCTTCTCTTTGCTTCTTCGGTGAATTCCCCTGAGGCTGGGGAATCTTTGCCCCATGGAAGGAAGAGCCGCAACGGAAAGCAGCCCTGTTTCCTGGGAGACGCCATGCTCTGCGTGGCAACTGAAGACACGACAATGAAAACGGACCATTCTGCGCCACGGCGGTGCATCAAAGATGCCAGAATCGCTCTTCTGGATCCCAGCAACCCGCTTGCCGTTCCTACAGCAACCAGAACCATGTTCTCATCACAATGTTCCCCTCCGGATTCAGCGTCGCTTCTAACAAATCGGGATGTGCCGTGAAAAGCAGAGCAGCCGTAACGGGGTGGGGGGTGGGAAGAAAAGAAAGAAATTTAAGTATACCACAATGAGGAGTTGTTGCACAGACTCAGCATCATCGGGCCTCGGGAACAGAGAGCCTGGGCTTCCGGAACCCAGGAGATAATTCATTACCGAATTTGAGTAGCCTCCGTGTTTAATTGTTGCTTGGAAAACCGCAGCAGATGGGCCTCGAAGTGCTTGGCGCAAAGTGCGCGCCCGTGGGTGCGTTTGTGGGCTTCGAGGAGCTGCTCTTTGGATACAGGCAGGTGGAAATCTCTGCCAGACGAGGCCGCGCCTGGCGAAGGGAAGTAACCACCGACATTTGGATTTTAATCATGGAAAGCCACGTGGCTGGGCTCCCGGCTCAGCTCCGGCGGGCGGCACGGTGTGTAAATCACGGCCCGTTGATTTAGTCAATTTATAAATCTTGGAATGGCCGTGGATTCGAAGGGAAGCCCGCCAGCGGTCCTTTATTGGCTGGATTGCACTTCGCTTGTGGCTGAGTGTCATTTGTGCACTTGGCCAACGCGGACTTGTTTAATACAGGGTGACCGCGTTGGAAGGGACCTTGAAGGTCTTCTAGTCCAGCCCCCTGCTTGAGCAGGACACCCAGCTGTCCAGCCTTGGCAGCTTTTAAGACTTGTGGACTTCAACTCCCACCATTCCCCAGCCAGCACGGGATTCTGGGAGTTGAAATCCACGAGTACTTAACAAGCGTTCGTTTAGTGACTGAGGTTACAGCGGCCCTGGAAGAAGTGACTTTTGGCCGTTTTTCATACTTAACGACCGTTTCAGCATCCCTGTGGTCACGTGATCAAAATTTAGACACTTGGCAACTGGCATGTACTTACGACGGTTGCGGTGTCCTGGGGTCACGGGATCCCCTTTTGCGACATTCAGACAAGCAAAGTCGATGGGGAAGCAACGCACAGTTGTGTTGCTAACTAATCAACTGCAGTGATTCACTTAAGAACTGGGGCAGGAAAGGCCATAAAACGGGGAGAAACTCACTTAACAGATGTCTCACTTACCGACAGAAAGGTTGGGCTCAATTGTGGTCATAAGTCGAGGACAACCCCTACAGAATAACAGAACAGCAAAGTTGAAAGGGACCTTGGAGGTCGTCTAGTCCAGCCCGCTGCTTAGGCAAGAGATCTAGACAAAGGGGTCCAACTTTGGCAACTTTAAAACTTGTGGACTTCAACTCCCAGAATTCCCCAGCTGGCCAGCTGCCAGAATTCCCCAGCCAGCATGGGATTCTGGGAGATGAAGTCCACAATTCTTAAAGTTGCCAAGGCTGAACAGCCCTACCCTATACCACGTTGGACAAATCACTGCAAAGTTTGCTGGGGAATTCTGGGAGTTGCAGTCCACACATCTTCCAGTGATCAAGATTGAGAAATACGGGTTCTAGAAGGCCTCAAAACACTCGTTGCACATCTGTGTCCCAGCCACATTTCCGTCATTCCTTACTTCCGACCACCGATAGCACTTCCAACTTACGTGGTGCCACCGTTGAAGTTTTATCTGTATTTCGTTTCCATTTTTCCTGCGATCTTCAACGTGTGTCTTGCATAATTTCTTCCCTTTCACAGCTTGAGATTAAAAAAAAACAACGGCAAAAACATAGGCCGCAATTAAGGGACGGGGTATCTAATTACATTTATTTGTACGAGTAGGAGGGATAAGCAGTAGTTTGAAACATCTGCTATTAACAATCCATAATAGAAATCCAGAATTTCTGAGCAAAAGGATTCAACGGGGACCCGTTGCAAACTGTCTTGCGTTGTTTGCTGATGTTTTTGGGGTTCTGGACGGTGTTTGTTGCCTACACCAGTTTGTCTCTGCCCAGGTGTGTGGAGAAGAGCGGCAGTTGCCACGAACAAAAATTGGGGAGTAACCGGGGGGGTGGGGGTGTTGTCTGCCGTAGAATTTGTGTGTGGCAAAAAAAAAAGTCGAAGTGCACATACAAAGAGTAGATCCTTGCCTGCTCTTGTCGAGACAACAATCTTGGCAGTGACAGACACATATCCTGGGGCTGCCCCTGGATCTAACTTGTTTGGAGGGCACCTAAGTGGAAAAAACTGGGGTGCCGTGCAAGATATCACACAAGGGAGGTGAGGTTGTAGGACAGGGGTCCCCAACCTATGGTTGGCCACCAGGCCCTAAAAATAGCCGGTGAGCCTCTTCCCGCTTGCGGTAGCACTGCCGCGCGGGCACTAGCGATCCCATTTGTGCATGCGTGGGGACCTTAGCACCGCCGCCAGCATTGTGTGGGTGCCAGCGTCCCGTTTGTGCAGGCACGCGGGCGCCAGTGTGCATGCCACGGATGCACATGGCCTGTTTGTGCATGCGTGTGGGCTCCAGTGTGCACCACGGTTGCATGCAGCCCGCTTGCGCATGCACACGCATGCTAGCGCCGCTGCCGTGCGCGCACCCGTTGGCGAATGCGCGTGCACGCTAGCCACCGCCGTCCCAGAGCAGTTTAACTTCTTCATTTTCTATGACTTTTCTCTATTTTATGGCCCCATCGGTTCTGGCTTGCAGGCAAATGATATTTCTTGCACATTTTCCGGGTGCACCATTGTTGCTCCTTTGTCGTGCCGCTGCTTGGAGTCAGACTGTGGGCGATCTTCTTGCAGCAGCTTGCCAGGTGGCCCACTGTTTCTTCAGCTTCTTTGCACAGGCGGCACTTAACTGCCTGTCGCTGTCTTCTCCATTTTGGTGTTCTGTACCAGCCTGCTACCGGCCCTGCAGAAAAGGCAGTGACTACCCCTTTACAAACGGCAAGAGGCTGGAATTACGCCTGCCAAATTTATAGCTACAAAAACAAACAAGACACGAACCAAGAAACAGGAGCTTTAAGAAACATGAACCATCCGAGCGGTTGCCTTCAGCAAACCAGCCCTCCCCACACATTCCCCTTATATAGAGTTCAGGGCGTGGCTTCTCTCTGCCTCCTTCCGAGGAGCCCCATTGCCTTCCTCTGTTTACTCCTAATTGACTGCCTCCTGCGTCGGGCGTCCTTGAACCGGGCCAGCTGTGGGTCATCTTCATCCACGCTGTCAGGCTCACACAGCTGGGTCTCCGTGGTGACCAAGTGGGAGGGGCCTGGCTGAGGGCTCTCATCAGCAAGATCTTCAACCCCCTCAGCAAGGTCTTCAACACCTCCCTCCTCCTCTGAGTCGTCCGACCCAACTGCCGAACCCACAGGCTGACCCTGAATCACAACATTTGGCTTTGCTGTCTTCTCAATTCTGGCTCCTGTTGTTGTTGGTTATTACGGTTTGTTGGTTTGTCGCACAGTCAGCCGGATGTTCAGAGTGGGTTTGGCATTTTTATCTACTGGTCGAGTTCTTTCCAAGGACCTGGGATGGGCAGATCTGGATGTTTGATGGTGTTACAGAGATTGTCGCAGGATGGAAATTCTTCACCACCACCTCCTCCTTCTCCTCCTCCTCCTCCCTTCCCCCTCTTCCCCATCTCATTTCTCCCCCTCCTCCTCCTCCTCCTCCTCCTCCCTCCTCCCTCCTCTCCTTCTCCCTTCCTCCCTCCTTCTTCCTCCTCCCCCTCCTTTCTCCTCCCTCATCTTCCATCCTCCCTCCTTCCCCTTCTCCCTCTTCCTCCTCCCCCTTCTCTTCCTCCTTCCTCCTCCCTCCTCCCCTTCTCCTCCCCCTCCCTCCTCTTCCTCCCTCCTCCTTCTGCTCTCTCTCCCTCCTCCCCCTCCCTCTTCCCCCTCCTCCCCCCTCACAACAGAAAAAGCAAAAGTAAAATTACAAAAGAACAGGGGTGTCAAACTCAATTTCATTGAGGGCCGCATCAGCATTGCGGTTGCCCTCGGGGTGGGGTGGTGGGGTGGGGGTGGGTGGGGGTATGGCCTGGGTGGGCGTGGCCTCCTGGGTGGGCATGGCTAGAGTGCATATGGCCTACTGGGTGGGCGTGGCCAGCTCTACATCGTTTGCATCAAGGGTGCCTATGGGGGGGCCTGGGCAGGAGTGGGACAGATCTGAGGGTCTCTGGCAGGAGGGTCTCTGGGCCAAGGCCAAGGCCAAGGCACTGGGGACCATTCCCTCACTGTCTCCAGGATGGCTTCGCGGGCCGCATGAAACCACTTCGCGGGCCGGATCTGGCCCCCGGGCCTTGTGTTTGACATGTATGCAATAGAACAATAAAATAAGCAAGAAAAAAGAGAAAGAGAAGACATCAATAAATGCCAACTTCTAATGCGCTTTCTCTCTCCCCGTTTCTCCCTCTCTCGTTGTGTTTGTTCCTCGCAGGCTGGAATGGGTGGAAATCATTGAACCTCGCACGCGGGAGCGCATGTACGCCAACCTGATCACGGGCGAGTGCGTCTGGGACCCTCCAGCCGGCGTCCGCATCAAGCGGACCAACGAGAACCAGTGGTGGGAGCTCTTTGACCCCAACACCTCCCGCTTCTACTACTACAATGCCACCACCCAACGGACAGTGTGGCACCGGCCGCAGAACTGCGACATCATCCCTCTGGCCAAACTCCAGACGCTGAAGCAGAACACCGAGTCCCCTCGGGCCTCCACCGAGAACAGCCCGGGGCATAGCACCAATGTCAGCCGCGAAGGGAGCACCAGCTCCTCTCTGGAGCAGGAGCTGGAGGCTGGAGAGAAGGTTCCCGAGCAGAACCGGCCAACCCGGCAGACGACACAGTTTGCCATCGTTAAGGAAGAAGCAGAAAGGTAAGGTGGCAGTTTGTCACTGTTGAATTGGATGGGATGGAATAGAATGTGGAGCCGAATAGAATAGAACAGAATAACAGAACAGAACAGAACAGAACAGAATATGGAATGGAATACAATATGGAATTGGAATGGAATGGAATGGAATAGAATAGAACAGAATTATTGGAATGGAATGAAATTAGGATAGGATAGGACAGGACAGGACAGGACAGGACAGAACAGAACAGAACAGAACAGAATAGAATAGAATAGAATAGAATAGAATATGGAATGGAATGGAATGGAATACAATGCAATACAATACAATACAATATGGAATGAAATAAAATATGGAATGGAATTGAATAGAATATGGAATGGAATGGGATATGAAATGGAATGGAATACAGTGCAGTGCAATGCAATGCAATACAATACAATACAATATGGAATGGAATATGGAATGGAATAGAATATGGAATTGGAATTGGAATAGAATAGAATAGAATAGAATAGAATAGAATAGAATAGAATAGAATAGAATAGAATAGAATAGAATAGAATAACAGACTTAGGAGGGACCTTGGAGGTCACCTAGTCCAACCCCCTGCTCAGGCAGGAAACCCTATACCATTTCAGACAAATGGCTGTCCAGTGTCTTCTTAAAAACCACTGGTGTTGGAGCATTCACCGCTTCTGGAGGCAGGTGGTTCCACTGGTTAATTGTCCTCACTGTCAGGAAATTCCTCCTCAGTGCTACCTTGTTTCTCTCCTTGATTGGTTTCTCTCCGTTGCTTCTTGCAAAGGAAGACTCAGTCCTCCAGACTGAAAGGATCTAAAAAGGTTGAAATCACGGCCACCGCACCAAAGTTTCTCAAACCTGAGATGTTTCACTCCTCATCCAAGTCACTTCTTTAGTCGAAAGGAAAATGAAATGAAAATGCACGGATTCAGAGAGTCTTTGATTTTGGGGAGCACCCCCTGCACAATGCTGCCTGCCCAAAAACTTTCATTTTTTGACTGAGGAAGTTACTTAGATGAGGAGCGAAACGTCTCCATTTAGTAAACTTCGGCCCAGTTGCCAAAGTTTTCAGATGTTTATTTTTCAGGTTTTTCAAAGTGCCCGTCTCCCTCGGAGAGGAACTCTGTGCCGTCAAATGTTAACGAATAAACACGGCGCAAGTAGTCCTTGATTTACGAGCACGAGTGAGCCCAAACTTTCCTGCGATTAAGAGATGCACCAAGCATCTCCTAGCGGAGGATGAAATTCCTTTTGCTCGATGCTTCCTTTCCTCTCTCCCCTTTGTTTGGGGTGGGTGAGTGGGGGAGAGGTGGGGTTTTTTTCCCTATACATTTTTAACATTTCTGATGTCTTTTTTCTTGTTAGGTTCTGATATGCCAGTGGGTGATCCTCGACTTATGATCGCGGTTGTGCCCCAAATTTCCGTGGCAAAGTGAGAAAGTTGCGAAGTGGCTTTTTTTAATTCCCTTTAGCAACCTTTCTCACCAGGGTTGTTAAGCGAATCAGTGCGGTTGTTAAATTAGTAACACGGTTGTTAAGTGAATCGCAGGCTGAGGACTTCCCAGGCAGTCGTTCCTGAATACCGCTCTGTCAGGAAACTGGACCCACCCATACAGAGAGTCCTCGGCTTAGGACCGGGATGGCACCCAAGAGTTCTGTTGCTAAGCGAGACATTTCTTGAGTGACTTTTGCTCCATTTTACGACCTTTCTTGTCATGGTTGTTAAGTGAATCACTGCAGTTAAGTTAATAGCAAATAGCCGTCTGACTTATATACCACTTCACAGTGCTTTTACAGCCCCTTCTAAGTGGTTTGCAGAGGCGGCATCTATTGCCCCCAACAATCTGGCTCCTCCCTCTGGAGATGATCAGACTCTAGAAAGAGTGCAGAGAAGAGCAACAAAGATGATCAGGGGACTGGAGGCTAAAACATAAGGCACGGTTGCTGAAATTGGGGATGTCTAGTTTAACGAAGAGAAGGACGAGGGGGGACAGGATTGCAGTGTTCCAATATCTCAGGGGCTGCCCCAAAGAAGAGGCAATCAAGCTATTCTCCAAAGCACCTGAAGGCAGGACGAGAAGCAACGGATGGAAACTAGTCAAGGAGAGAAGCAACTTAGAACTAAGGAGAAACTTCCTGACAGTTAGAACAATTAACCAGTGGAACAACCTGCCTCCAGAAGTGGTGAATGGTCCAACACTGGAAGTTTTTAAGAAGAGACTGGCCAGCCTTTTGTCTGAAATGGTATAGGGTTTCCTGCCTGAGCAGGGGGTTAGACTAGAAAACCTCCAAGGTCCCTTCCAACTTTTTTATGATGATGATGATGATGATGATTGAACTGCTGGCTATGGGCAGAATTAGCCTGCAATACTGCCACTGCGCCACCAGGGGTCTAGTAACCTGGTTGTTAAGTGAATCTGCCTTCCGCCTTGACTTTGCTTGTCAGAAGGTCGCAAAAGGGGATCACCTGACCCCGGGGACGCTGCGATCGTTGTAAATACAAGTCAGTTGCCGAGAATCTGAATTTTGATCACGTGGGGATGCTGTAACGGTCGTTAAGTGTGAAAAACGGTCCCAAGTCACTTTCTTCCACGCCGTTGTAACGAGCGGTCAATAAAGAAATGATTTAAGGCAAGATTCATTTAACAGCCTTGTTACTAACATAACAGCTGTAGTGATTCACTGGTAGGGAAGGTCGTAAAAGGCAGCAAAAACTCGCTTAACGACTGCCTTGCCTCAAGAGCTCCTTGCCCAAAAAGCCATTGCAGAAAGACACTAAAAATATCAGACAGTATAGAAAAAAAATCTACCTCCCCAAAATAGCGGGGGGCGGGGGGGGGAAGGAAGCTGTAAGCAAAACCTATTCCATCCTCGCCAAGTAAATTCAACTTGAACAATTTCTCACTCTTAAAATACAAGCCAATAAATCTTCCTTCAATGCCTTACCCGGTTTTCCGTAAACTCCAAATCTTCCGCTCTCCCGTCTTAATCAGCACAGATCCAGCAAAAATTAAGCAAAATCCCTAAGGGGGCAAGGGTGTTAATCCCCCCCCCTTTTCACTGAATGTAAATCTCACTTTATCCCTCTTTTTTTAAGAATGAAGCCTTTTCTTTCTTTCTTTCTTTCTTTTTTGCTCTTTGAAGATAGAATCGTGCTATCTTTGCGGCAACCGTCCACTTGGGGCTCCGAGCTGCGCTCATTAATATAATTAATAATGGCAATTATCAGATCTCTTCCAGGAGTAATTAACCAACAAGGGGGGGGGGGAGGAAGAAACATCAGGTGATTTTTTGCCGGGGGGGGGGGTGTGTGTCTGTGTCTTTTCATACATCCAGTGCAATGGGATTATTTATTTATTTATTTATTTATTGAATTTCTATATCACCCTTCTCCCATAGGACTCACAAAGCTGGCCTGGTCTGATGGGATGGGGTTGGGTTTTTTATAAATTAGTTTTAACTTTTAATATGTATTAATTATTACGGGCACAGTTGTTTAATCATTTTTTAATTTTTGTATCCTGTTTTTTATTATGTATTGCCCTGTTCACCGCCCTGAGTCCTTCGGGAGAAGGGCGGTATACAAATTAAATTATTAAATTAAATTTAAATTAAAGGGGGGGGGTGTCCCCACAAAAGGTGGGCAATTGGGGGCCCAGGAGGGTGGGCAGAGAATAGAATGGAATAGAAAATATGGAATGGAATGGAATGGAATGGAATGGAATAGAATAGAATAGAATAGAATAGAATAGAATAGAATAGAATAGAATAGAATAGAATAGAATAGAATAGAATAGAATAGAGTAGAATAGAGTAGAATGTGGAATGTGGAATGTGGAATGTGGAATATGGAATATGGAATAAAATAGAAAAGGATATAGAATAGAATGGAATAGGGCAGTGAAGGCGAACCTTTTAGAGACCGAGTGCCCAAAACTGCAACCCAAAACCCACTTATGTATCATCGGGTGTCGGGTGGGCGTGGCCCTTTGGCTGGGTGTGGCCCATTGGGTGGGCATGGCTGCAGTGGTAACGACAGACTGGTTGGGACTAAAAATCAATCAAATCAATTCCAACTTTGCGAGAACTTTTTTTTCCTGCGAGAAGTTGAAATTGACTGATTGAACCTTTTTTTTGGTACAGAGCAGCGGAGACCTAAAGCGAAAAGGTTTTATAAAACCCAGCTGAAGGCCTAGGATTGGGGTGACAGTGCGCGTGCCCACAGAGAGGGCTTGGCGTGCCAACTGTGGCACATGTGCCATAGGTTCGCCACCACAGGAATAGAGGATAGAATAGAATAGAATAGAATAGAATAGAATAGAATAGAATAGAATAGAATAGAATAGAATAGAATAGAATAATAGAATAGAATGTAGAATATGGAATAGAATAGAAAAGGATATAGAATAGAATGGAATACAGAATAGAATAAGATAGAATAGAATAGAATAAAATGTAGAATATGGAATAGAATAGAAAGGTTATAGAATAGAATGGAATAGAGAATAGCATATGAAATTAGAATAGAATAGAATGGAATAGAATAGAATAGAATTACAGGAAAGAATCGAAAAGGATATAGAATAGAATATGAAATAGAATAGAACAGAACAGAGCAGAATAGAATAGAATAGATTTTAAAGCCCAGCTGGAAAGAAGAATAGAAAATTGGTTTTTAATGATTGATGTAAATTTGCTTTGTAATTGTTTTTATTGGGTATTTTTATTGACACTATTGCTGTGGATATCAAGTGGATGTTGAATTTAACTATGGCAGTAAGACTTCTAGTAAAAAGGAAGAATTACCGATTATAGAAGAATGGACTGTAAAGTTTTCAATTTCGAGGGTATGGCAAAGACTTTAGTGTACCTGAAAGACTATTTGCAACAGAGAGATACTACGGAGTAAATATGGGACTAAAAAGTATTAGCCAGCCTTTGAATAATTATTGATGTGAGAGTTATACTGTTTGGAGTTAACTTATATGAGTTAAAGTGCGATAGTTTGAATAGTTTATGATTGTTTGCATAAGGTAGATTATGATTGTTTGTATTCTTATACCCTGTACTTAGCTCTGGGAAGTCGGGGAGGGGGGAGGGGGAAGGGAGGGAGGGGATGGGGAGGGTTGGGGAGTGGGAAGGGGGTGGGAGGGGAGGGGGTTGGGAGGGGTTTTGTTTTGTTAAAGATAAAATGTATTGTAAAACTTTTCAATAAAAAAATAGAATAGAATGTGGAATATGGAATATGGAATAGATTAGAAAAGGAAATTAATAGAATAGAATAGAATAGAATAGAATAGAATAGAATAGAATAGAATAGAATAGAATAGAATAGAATAGAAGAATAGAATAGAATAGAATGGAATAGAATAGAGAATGGAATAGAATGGAATGGAATGGAATGGAATGGAATGGAATGGAATAGAATAGAATAGAATAGAATAGAATAGAATAGAATAGAATAGAATAGAATAGAATAGAAGAATAGAATAGAATGGAATAGAATAGAGAATGGAATAGAATGGAATGGAATGGAATGGAATGGAATGGAATGGAATGGAATAGAATAGAATAGAATAGAATAGAATAGAATAGAATAGAATAGAGTAGAATAGAATAGAATAGAATAGAATAGAATAGAATAGAATAGAATAGAATAGAATAGAATAAAAAGATATTGGATCTAGATTGAAGAAGTTAATATAGACCACTGAATTACTAATGGAGCCAGACAACATGCTGTTTATTATTTCACTGTAAAACTAGAAAATTAATAAAATATTTATATTAAAAAGAAAAGACATGGGGAAAAAGAAGAGGAGAGTCTTCATGATTCGAGGAAGGAGGTCCCCGGTCCTCTGGCCCCAGGCTATTGTGTCTCAGCCACACACCCCACGTGCGCTCCAAGCCTTGCAGGCATCCATTGCCTTGTAATTGCAAGGAGAAGTGAAAAGTCTTCCCAAAGATAATGCGCTAAATTCAGACAACTTTCCGGGGTGTGGAGAGACAGGCGCACGGAACGAGCGCAGTTGCTCACTCGGCCCGTGCTGAGCTTGATCCATTTCCCACGGGTTTAATTTGCGGCAAAACCACGGCAGCCGCTGCAAGACGCTGGCCCTCATCCTGGACCTGGCGGAGCGGGCCTTTGGAGGACACGCACACATCCCCTCCCAGACCCCCCGTTTCTGCCCACCATGCAGAGTTCAGCCCGCGGCCCAAACATTCAACTCACACGGCGGCAAGGGAGGAGACCGTTCAGGTTAAACACACACACACACACACACTCTCTCTCACACACACACACACAGCAGGAAATGACTCAGAAGGGATATAATAATAGGTGTTTTGTCCCAGCCCTGGATGAGCCCAACTGAAGGATATATATATATATTCAAGTTAAAAAGGAAGCAGAAATAGACACTCCTGAGTTTAACAGGGGGGCAGGGGGGGGGCAAACACGTCTCTGAAAATAATTTCCACTTCCTCCTTGCGACAGAAATTACACGCTCCTTCTCCTGACCTGGCCTTGGTTTCCCCTAGCGTTACAGGTAGACCTCGACTTAACGCCGTTTGCTTAGCGACGGTTCGAAGTTAACGACAGCACGGGAAGAAGCGACTTAACGACCAGAGCTCACACTTAACGACCGTTGCAGCGTCCCCGGGGTCACCTGATCAAAATTCGGAGGCTTGGCAAACCGGGATGTATTTATGACGGCGGCACCGTCCCCACCCCCCCACCCTGGTCACTAAGAGCGCTTTTTGCGGCCCCCCCACCACCCAAACAAGCCAAGTGAATAGGAAGGCCGGATTCACTTAACAATCTGTTATTGTTAACTGCAGTGATTCACTTAACGACCGTGGCAAGGGAAGATCGTAAAATGGGGCAAAACTCAGTTAACATCTGTCTCACTTAGGAAACAGAAATATTGGATCCAATTGTTGTCGTAAGTCAAGCACTACAGGGGGCTGGATTAGAAGACCTCCAAGGTCCCTTCTAGCTTCTATTCTGTTCCGTTCTGTTCCATTCCGTCCGTTCCACTCCACTTTATTCCTTTCCATATTTTCTATTCTGTTCTGTTCTGTTCCGTTCCATTCCGTTCCATTCCATATTTTCTATTCTATTGTATTCCATTCCATTCCATTCCATTCCGTTCCATATTTTCTATTCTATTCTATTCTATTCTATTCTATTCTATTCTATTCTATTCTATTCTATTCTATTCTATTCTATTCTATTCTATTCTATTCCATTCCATTCCATTCCATTCCATTCCATTCCATTCCATTCCATTCCATTCCATATTTTCTATTCTATTCTATTCTATTCTATTCTATTCTATTCTATTCTATTCTATTCTATTCTATTCTATTCTATTCTATTCTATTCTATTCTATTCTATTCTATTCTATTCCATTCCATTCCATTCCATTCCATTCCATATTTTCTATTCTATTCTATTCTATTCTATTCTATTCTATTCTATTCTATTCTATTCTATTCTATTCTATTCTATTCTATTCTATTCCATTCCATTCCATTCCATTCCATTCCATTCCATATATTCTATTCTATTCTATTCTATTCTATTCTATTCTATTCTATTCTATTCTATTCTATTCTATTCTATTCTATTCTATTCTATTCTATTCTATTCTATTCTATTCCATTCCATTCCATTCCATTCCATTCCATATTTTCTATTCTATTCTATTCTATTCTATTCTATTCTATTCTATTCTATTCTATTCTATTCTATTCTATTCTATTCTATTCTATTCTATTCTATTCTATTCTATTCTATTCTATTCTATTCCATTCCATTCCATTCCATTCCATTCCATTCCATTCCATTCCATATTTTCTATTCTATTCTATTCTATTCTATTCTATTCTATTCTATTCTATTCTATTCTATTCTATTCTATTCTATTCTACCGTATTTTCCGGTGTATAAGACGACCCGGCGTATAAGACGACCCCCCACTTTTAAGAAGATTTTCTAGGTTTTTCGTCTTATACGCCGGAAAATACATGCGCTGGAGAGGTGGGCTTGGGGCGGCCATGCCGAGGCCGGCTGGCGAGGGCCGCTGCGTGGTCTGCAGGCGAGAGGGGCGCCAGGCCCGCCAGAAGTCCCCGGAAGTTCCTGGAACTTGGAACGGCCTGGCGGCGGGCGGGCGCTCCCTCCCTCCCGACTGGCCCCGCCGGCCCTCCCGCTGCTCCCGTGCTTCTGCCGGCCCCCGAGGCGCAGCTTTTCCCGGGGGGCAGGCAGCGCCGGAGGGCAGCCGCCACCCCGCCACGGCCAGCGCCCCTCCTGCTTCCCCCCCCAGGCCTTGAACTTTTCCCATTGGGCGCAGGGTGGGGCAGCTCCACCCGCCGCCTCTCACTGTCGGCCGAGGCGCGCTTGGCCTGGGCTCCCGGTCCCTCTTCCCAGCCGGCTTCCCGCCCTGCCCCTCATGGACCTGGACTGGGCGTGCAGCCTCTCGGTGTGGCGCAGGGCTCCAAGTCCCATCATCCCCACGTTGAAGCCAGGTTCTCTTCCCCCTTGCCGGCGACAGCGCCAGGCTCCAAGACCCATCCTCCCCACTTGGAAGCCAGCTTTCTTCCCTCTGGCCGGCGACTGCACCAAACTCCAGCCCCCATCCTCCCCACTTGGAAGCCAGCTTCCATCGCCCTTCTTAGACTCCATCCTGCCCATCCTCCGCGGCCGAAGCGACCGGGCATCGCCAGACCTGGAAATCCATCCAGCGCCTGGGGAGGGAGAGAGGGAGGGGGGGCAGATCCCTCCCCTTCCCCCCGAGAGGGGTTTACCCCACTTTGCGCGCGTTCCCGGGTGGGACTCGGGACTGAAGCCCCCTACCCACCCGCCCAACCCCCAAGGCTCCGGAGTTGCGATCCCGGGGGACCGAGCCTGCCCTTCCCCCACCCCCGCTCACCCGGCCTGCTTCCGTCTCCTCTCGGCCGGCTTGCCGTTGCGCAGCCCCCCGCCGGCCCCCGGCCCCCCGGGTAGCCGGACGCTCAAGAGGGAACAGCGTCGGACGGGAGCCGGCAGGGAAGTCCTGCGTGCGCGCGTGTGCGCAGGACTGCCCTGCCGGCTCCCGCCAGACGCCACCCACTGATTTTCCAGCGTATAAGGCGACCCGGCGTATAAGACGACCCCCCAACTTTAGAGGTGATTTTTAGGGGTTCAAAAGTCGTCTTATACGCCGGAAAATACGGTATTCTATTCTATTCTATTCTATTCTATTCTATTCTATTCTATTCTATTCTATTCTATTCTATTCTATTCTATTCTATTCTATTCCATTCCATTCCATTCCATTCCATTCCATTCCATTCCATTCCACATTTTCTATTCTATTCTATTCTATTCTATTCTATTCTATTCTATTCTATTCTATTCTATTCTATTCTATTCTATTCTATTCTATTCTATTCTATTCTATTCTATTCCACTCCACATTTTCTATTCTATTCTATTCTATTCTATTCTATTCTATTCTATTCTATTCTATTCTATTCTATTCTATTCTATTCTATTCTATTCTATTCTATTCTATTCTATTCTATTCTATTCTATTTTTTCTATTCTATTCTGTTCCATTCCATTCCATGACTTCAACTCCCAGAATCCCCCAGTCAGTCATGCTGGCTGGGGAATTCTGGAAGTTGAAGTCCACAAGCCTTTTAAGTGGACACGTTTGGAGACCTCTGGTGTAGGACCTGCTGCTTGGGCAGGGGGTTGGGCTAGAAGACCTCCAAGGTCCCCTCCATCTCCGTCGTTCTTTTATTCTCTGGGGATCTGTAGCTCCAAAGCTCAGCTGGGTTGAGTTGGGACAAGGCTGGTTAGACTCCTAGTCTGGAGCTTGAACTTGGTTGGCATCTCGGCTGCGACAAGCACCTTTGAACTGATAGCCCTTGTAATAGGAGGGAGGGCAGGCCAAAGCCGGATTGTAATTCTTCTACTCCAACGTTACTATTAAAGTAATGAAGATGGAGAGTGTAAAGAGAGGCCGGGGAGTAGGAGGTCAGGGGGGAAAGGTGACCTCGCAGCTTGGAGCTGTGGATTTCGTTTCTTGTCGGTGGCTGTTTTTTTATCGAAAACAACAACAACAACCCCCTTTTCTTAACACGTCGGAGTTGAGCCGGTTTTTCCCTCATGCGGATGGCGTGCAAATGTGGCTCGGCTGTGGATGTCCTGTGCCAATGCCAGGAAAGGGTGCTTTGTGTGCGTTAAGACAGTGGTCTCCAAACTTTCCGGCTTTGAGGACCAACGGGTGGGGGGGGGAAAGGATCGGGGACGCAGCGCAGAGCGAGCACATGCGCGCAGCTGCATTTGCGCGAGCGCTGGGTGCGCGTGCCTGCCGCTCGCGCAGATGCCGCTGTGCGTGCACGCTGGCTTGCCGCTTCCACGGTCCCGGTTCTGAACGGGCCACAGCCCGGTGAATGGGGAACCCCTGTATTAGGATGCATGCAAATTGGGTGCGTGTATGAGGTTAGGATACGTGTATTAGGATGTGTGAATATGGATAAGGTGCCTACTTTATCTTTGCCAGAGCTCTTCGTTTGTTTGTCTTCTGCCTTTATTATTTTTACAATTAACTCAAGGCGGCAAACATATCCAACACACTTTCCTCCTCTTATTTTCCTCACCGCACCAGCCCTGCGAGGTGGGCTGGGCTGGAACAGAGGAACTGGCCCAAAGTCACCCAGCTGGCTCCCGTGCCTAAGGCAGGACTAGAACTCGCCGTCTCCTGGTGATTGGCCCAAAGTCACCCAGCCATCTTTCAGGCCTAAAGCGGGACTAGAATTCACAGTCTCCTGGTGATTGGCCCAAAGTACCCCCAGCCAGCTTTCATGCCTAAGGTGGGACTATTATTATTATTATTATTATTAATTTTATTTGTATAAGACTAGAACTCACCGTCTCCTGGTGATTGGCCCTAAGTCACCCACCTGGCTTCCAGGCTTAAGGCAGAACTAGAATTTCCTAGTCTGGTGATTAGCAAACCATGGTTTCGCTTAACGACTGCTGCGTTTGTGCTTAATGGCCAACATGCTCCCTTTACCACTGCTGAAAAAAAAAAGTTGTAAAATCAGGTTAGCCACCTAAGCGACACGTTTTACGACCGTTACAACCGTTACGACTCTAATGGGCAGGGTCCAAGATGGTTGTAACTCAAGTACTTATCTTTATTTCCTGCCAGGAATTGCGTCAAACATATGTGTAGGTGCAGATAATTCCCTGGGGCAGGAATATGGTAGCTTGCCTGGGGTGGTTAGGGGTGTTTTGAAATGTGGATGTGGGCCACTTCCCACGGGGCCCCCAAGAAGCATTTCAAATCTCTTTTTTTCGGAGAGATAAATTTCAATCCTCCTGCAAAACACACGAGAGCCGCTGGAAAAGTGTGTGTAATTCCATGAAAAATAAGAAGCAAACCTTGCAGAAAATTTTAATGGATGTGTGAATGGAAAGGGCGATGCCCCAGGTATCAATTAAGCTCTTAAAGGGATGGGGCATGCCCCTGGCTATTTAATTTTTTCTTTTTTTTCTTTTTTTAATTGCCTGGGATGTATTGAGAGCGGGAGAGAAAACCTCCCCCTCTCTATTCTACACACACACAGACACACAAACAGACACAGACACACACACACACACACCGCGGGCATCGTTGCATTGTGCAAATAGAAGACTTCTCCGTTCTTGCCCCACTCATTCCGTCTTGATCCTGCATTACAGGGTGATGCATCTGAAGTGCTTGGGATGCTTTGAAAGCAATAAATTCCTGGGAAGTGGTTATTAATATTTGAATCGCTGCAGAATTGCCAAATGTTAATAGTGTGCCATGAAGGGGTTGTCTGGGTGTGCATGGAAGTGTGTTGGCAGATATACAGGTACCAATTCCTTCCTTCCTTCCATATATCCCTTCCTTCCTTCCTTCCTTCCTTCCTTCCTTCCTTCCTTCCTTCCTTCCTTCCTTCCTTCCTTATATCCCTTCCTTCCTGCCTTCCTTCCATATATTCCTTCCTTCCTTCCTTCCTTCCTTCTTTCCTTCCAAATATTCCTTCCTTCCTTCCTTCCTTCCTTCCTTCCTTCCTTCCTTCCTTCCTTCCTTCCTTCCTTCCTTCCATATATTCCTTCTTTCCTTCCATATATTCCTTCCTTCCTTCCTTCTATATATCCCTTCCTTCCTTCCTTCCTTCCTTCCTTCCTTCCTTCCTTCCTTCCTTCCTTCCTTCCTTCCTTCCTTCCTTCCTTCCTGCCTTCCTGCCTTCCTGCCTTCCTGCCTTCCTGCCTTCCTGCCTTCCTGCCTTCCTGCCTTCCATATCTTCCTTCCTTCCTTCCTTCCTTCCATCCATCCATGCATCCATCTATCCATCTTTCCATCCATCTATCCTCCCTCCCTCCCTCCCGTCTTCCTTCTGTCCATCTCTCATTTACATCTCCTTCCTTCTCATTCGCTCCCCTCCCTCCCTCCCTCTTCCTTTCCCATTCTCGCTCTCTCCCTCCCTCCCTCTTTCCTATCCGCCTTCCTTCCTTCTGCCCAAACCTCAGCTTTTGAAAGAGCCGCCCATGAAAATGGTCCCTCTGGTGAATTCAGGCTGCAGAAACGGGCTGAGCTGCTGCTTCCTGCTTTTGGGGGGGGGGGGGAATGCCGAGCAAAACCCCTCGGACGGGCCGCATTCTGGGCAGAGCTTCGATGAAGATGTGGGGGTGACTTTGCCTTGGGAGGAATTTGCCTGGGGGGGGAAGAGAGAAGAGGATTATAGTGGATTGGCGATTTCTGTAGCTGAGCTCCCCCCCCCTTACTGGAGCCCTTGACTCTCCCCCCCATTTTTTTTTATCCTTCCTGCTGGAAGATGCAGGGGTGGGCAAAATGCTTTCGTGACCTTGTTCCAACTTTGGCTTGTCGGGGCCCCCGAGGACCATTTTTGGTGATGGAGAAGCCTAAAAAACGCTCTTCTCCTGGCCCGTCTGCTGCTCCCGGGCAGCGCCGTAGCCGCGCAAGGCGTGTCGTGAGGGACGTGCGCCGGAGACGCCGGAGACGAACTAAAGATCGGGCACGGGCGAAGGAAAGCAAGCAAGGGTCCCTCTCTTCTCCTGGGATGCCAATCGTCCTGGAAGCACTGCAAGAAAGAAGGAAATCCTGAAAATGTAGCCCAGCTGGCAGTGAGGCACCCCCCTGCCCCCCTCAAGACGGAAGACGGCATTCGAGAGTCTTTGCTGTGTGGAGATACTCCTTTGGAATCAGAATAGAGCTGGAAGAGGGACCCTGGAGGTCTTCTAGTCCAGCCCCGTGCTCAAGTGGGAGACCTTCAATCGAAATAGAGCTGGAAGGGACCCTGGAGGTCATCTAGTCCAGCCCCCTGCTCAAGCAGGAGATCCTATACAATTTGAGACAAGTGGCTGTCCAGTCTCCTCTTAAAAACCTCCAGTGATGAATCACCCGCAACTTCCGGTTCCACTGGTGAATCGTCCTCACTGCTAGGAAGTTTCTCCTTAATTCCAGGTTGCTTCTCTCCTTGATGAGTTTCCATCTGTTCTTTCCAAATGAGAAAATAAGTTGAGCCCCCCCCCCGTCTCTTTGTGGCAGCCCCTCAACTACTGGAATACTGTTATCAGGTCCCCCCTAGTCTTTCTTTTCTCTAAAGGTAAAGGTTCCCCCGCACGTGCGTGCTATCCGTTTCCGACTCTAGGGGCCGGTGCTCATCTCCGTTTCAAAGCCGAAGAGCCAGCGCTTGTCCGAGGACGTCTCCGTGGTCATGTGGCCGGCATGACTAGACGCCAAAGGCGCACGGAACTCTGTTATCTTCCCACCGGAGTGGCCCCTATTTTTCTACTTGCATTTTTACATGCTTGAAAACTGCTAGGTTGGCAGAAGCTGGGATGAGTAACAGGCGCTCACTCTGTTACACGGCACTCGGGATTCGACCCGCCAAACTGCCGACCTTCTGATCGACAAGCTCAGTGTCCTAACCCACTGATCCACCGCGTCCCATTTTTTTCTCTAGACTTGGCCAAACCCAATTCCTGCAGCTAGGAATCCAGGCCTTTAATCAAACGACTTGCTCCTCTTTGCGCTTTTCCCAAAGTCTCAACATCTTTTTTATTTTTGTAACGTGGTGACCAGAACTGGAGGCAGAATAGTCCAGAGTTGGCCTTGCTAAGGCTTTATAAAGCGGTACTAAATACTTCGCCCGGATTTTGATTTCCTTCGACTCCATCCCCTCGTCATCGGGTGTCTGCCTGGGAAATTCCGGGAGTTGAATTCTGCGAGTCTGAAAAGTTGCAACACACACACACACACACACGCACACACACACTCCGCGACTGTGGCTCCCTGTGGTGGGCTGTGGAGGCAAGGCACAAGCTGCTGGGGTGTGCAGACCGACACAGGAGCAGGATTATGATCCAGTATTCCTCTGGAGGCTACATCAAAGAACCAAGTGTAAGGGATTCGAACACAGGGCGCCCTCCACCCCCACCCCCCGCAAGTCGCAAGTGTTTTTGGGCCCCGGGGGGCCTGGTTAATTTAAGCTAATTTCTGTCGCAACTTTATCGGGGTGTGTGTGCGTGGGGGGGGGGGTTGTTTTTAAAGAACACCGCATTTCGTCAGGAGGAATCACCTTTCCACACACACACACACACACACACACCCTCCTTCCTTATTCCCCCGCTTCCTTCATTTGCACAAACACCTGGGCTGCACAAGCATCCTCGTTTCCTCCTGATTTTTTTTTTTTTAAATTTTTCCGTTCTTCGTTGCGCTGCTGTATATATGCCAAGCTTCTCTCGGTGAAGGCCGTTGCACGGACGGAATAAAATTTGCACATTTTTGCATGGTTTTTTTTTGTTTTACAGCGAGAGCATGTCACATTATTTTTTATTTTAATTCCATTTATATCCCGCCCTTCTCCGAAGACTCAGGGCGGCTTAAAAGCATAATAATTTATTTATTTATTTATTTATTTATTTATTTATTAGTTTTTATAAACCGCCCTTCTCCCGAGGGACTCGGGGCGGTGTACAGAGGAAGGAAGGTATACAGATGAACAATAAAAATAATAAAAAACAATAGTGAAAACAAACTGGGTCCCCAATTAACGCTATCATGCCAGGCCGGACTGCTGGAACAAGAAAGTTTTTAAGTCGCGTCGGAAGGTACGGAGGTCGGGGGCCATCCGGATTTCGGTTGGTAAGCTGTTCCAGAGGGCTGGCGCACCCACTGAGAATGCCCTCCCCCTGGGGGCCACCAGCCGACATTCCTTGAGCGGTGGCACCCTGAGGAGGCCCTCTCTGTGGGAGCGCACAGGACGGTGGGGTGCTGACATTGGCAGAAGGTGCTCCCGTAGGTAGTCCGGACCCATGCCATGTAGGGCTTTGTATGTCATTGTTAGCACCTTGAACTTCACACGGAAGGCAACCGGAAGCCAGTGCAGCGCACAGAGGAGAGGTGTGATATGGGAGTATCGGGAGGCTCCCAAGAGTGTCCGTGCCGCTGCACTTTGCACCAGTTGAAGCTTCCGAGTGGATCTCAAGGGCAGCCCCATGTAGAGAGCGTTACAATAGTCTAGGCGAGAGGTCACAAGGGCATGGGTGACTGTACGTAAGGAATCCAGGTCCAGATAAGGCCGTAGTTGGCGAACTAGTCGAACCCGGGAGAAGGCCCCCTTGGTCACAGCTCCTATGTGGTCTTCTAGGGAGAGCTGCGAGTCTAGGAGGACACCCAGGTTGCGGGCCCTATCAACAGGGGGTAGTAACATGTCCCCGATGTTAAGCAATGGGACATTCTGAATATCCTGGTTTGCTGGAACGTACAGCCATTCAGTCTTGTCCGGGTTCAGTTGAAGCCTGTTCCTCCCCATCCATTCCCGGACCGCTTTCAGGCAGCGGGACATCACGTCTAGGGCATCACTGATATTGTTTGGAGTTGAGATAAAAAGCTGGGTGTCGTCAGCATACTGATGGTACCCTACTCCAAAACTGCGAATGATCTCACCCAGCGGTTTCATGTAGATGTTGAACAGGAGAGGCGAGAGGACCGACCCCTGAGGGATTCCGCAAGCGAGAGGCCTCGGGGTCGACCTCTGTCCCCCTGTCAGCACCGACTGCGAGCGACCCTGGAGAAAGGAGGAGAACCAACGCAGAACCGTGCCTCCCACTCCCAGTCCCCTGAGGCGTCGCAGCAAGATACCATGGTCGATGGTATCGAAAGCCGCCGAGAGGTCTAATAAGACTAGGACAGAGGAATGGCCCCTGTCCCGGGCTCTCCAGAGATCATTCATCAGAGCGACCAATGCCGTCTCCGTGCTGTAGCCCGGCCTGAAACCCGATTGGTACGGGTCTAGATAAACCGCTTCATCCAGGATCTGAGGAAGTTGGTGCGCCACCACGCTCTCAACAACCTTCGCAAGGAAGCGAAGATTGGAGACTGGACGAAAGTTATTCAAAGAGGATGGGTCCAAGGACCCCACAGTCCTCCTCCTCTCCATAAACCCCACTCCCTTCTAGCACTGATGATGTTACCTAGTTGGATCATGAAATGTCTGCAAGAAAACAATCAAGCTCAGAGCACTCTCCTCCTCCCCCTCCTCCTCCTCCTCGCACTGATGATGTTATCAAGTTGGTTCATCCTTCTAGCATTGATAACCTTACATCATCAGTGCTAGAAGGACGTAACTTTGATCCTGTTGGTGAACAAGGTGCCCTGGGGTCTAGAAGTGGCGAGAGGCTGGGGTTTCATGGGGCAGTGAAGGGCTTTTGATAGCTTCTGTGGTTGTCCTCTGGAACCTCAGGGCTGGGGTTTGGAGGTTGGGGGGGGAGTTTTTCCACCTGTCAGATTCTCACCAAGAGTCCTTATTAAATACGAGCCAGCCCTGTGCTGCAGCTGCCAAAAAAGCCAACACTGTGCTAGGCTGCATCGACAGAGGGATAGAATCAAGATCACGTGAAGGGTTAATACCAGTTTACAAGGCCTTGGTAAGGCCACACTTGGAGTACTGCATCCAGTTTTGGTCACCACGATGTAAAAAAGATGTTGAGACTCTAGAAAGGGTACAGAGAAGGGCAACAAAGATGATTAGGAGACTGGAGGCTAAAACATATGAAGAATACTTGCATAGTCAAGGCTATGGTCTTCCCAGTTGCAATGTATGGCAGTGGAAGCTGGACCATAAAAAAGGCTGAGCGCCAAAGAATGGAGGCCTTTGGACTCTGGTGCTGGAGAAGACTCCTGCGAGTCCCTTGGACTGCAAGGCGATCAAACCGGTCAGTCCTAGAGGAGATCAACCCTGACTGCTCTTTGGAAGGCCAGATCCTGAAGTTGAAACTCAAATCCTTTGGCCACCTAATGAGGAGGAAGGACTCACTGGAGAAGAGCCTAATGCTGGGAAAGATTGAGGGCAATAGAAGAAGGGACGACGGAGAATGAGGTGGCTGGATGGAGTCACTGAAGCAGGAGGCGTGAGCTTAAATGGACTCCAGAGGACGGTAGAGGACAGGAAGGCCTGGAGGAACATTGTCCATGGGGTCGCGATGGGTTGGACACGACTTCGCAACTAACAACAAGTTTAATGAAGAGAAGAACCAGGGGAGACATGACAGCTGTGTTCCAGTATCTCAGGGGCTGCCCCAAAGAAGAGGGAGTCAAGCTGTTCTCCAAAGCGCCTGAAGGCAGGACAAGAAGCAACGGATGGAAACTCATCCAGGAGAGAAGCAACCTAGAACTAAGGAGGAATCTCCTGACAGGGAGGACAAATAACCAGTGGAACAACCTGCCTCCAGAGGTGGTGAATGCTCCAACACTGGAGGTTTTTAAGAAAAGACTGGACAGCCATTGGTCTGAAAGGGTATAGGGATTCCTGCCTGAGCAGGGGGTTGGACTAGATGACCTCCAAGGTACCTTCCAACTTTATTATTATTACTTATTACTTACTTATTACCTGTTTAATATTTAAAGTCTACAGGAGATAAAATTACCCTTGTTGCCTTGTTGAGGATTTCACTTAAAAAAATAAAACGATTGTATCAGCTTTTATGGAGTTCGATCCACTTCATCAAACACACGACCAGGGAAGAGCGTTTTGTCTATTCGTAGTTATTCTTGGCAGCAGAGAATTTTTTTGGGGCGGGGGGGGGGGGGGAGGGAACTTGGTAGGAAGAAGCAGAATTTTCTGACGGCTGACAGCTGAAAGGAGAGTGCGGTGAGAATGTCAAGGAACATGATTTCCAGCATTTCCATTTCCGTTTTAAAGCCTTGTTGCAGGAATTTCATCAAGAGGCGTGCTCTTTAAAGGCAGGACGCCCATTATCCGAGGAGTTCAAATGTTGTGATTGCACAAAAATAGCTTTTTTTTTTAAACGATACTAGGAAGGTAAAACGCAGAACAGGCTTTCATACAAAAGATGGCTCAATTGCACCAGGTGTTCTTGAGAACTTTAATTTGGACCCGAAGCCTTCTTCTCATTCATTAAGAAGAGATTGGACAACCATTTGTCTGAAATGGTATAGGGATTCCTGTCTGAGCAGGGGTTGGACTAGATGGCCTCTAAGGTCCCTTCCAACTCTGTTATTCTATTCTATTCTATTCTATTCTATTCTATTCTATTCTATTCTATTCTATTCTATTCTATTCTATTCTATTCTATTCTCTCCATTCCATATTTTCTATTCTATTCTATTCTGTTCTATTCTATTCTATTCTATTCTATTCTATTCTATTCTATTCTATTCTATTCTATTCTATTCTATTCTATTCTATTCTATTCCATAATTCCATTCCATATTCTATTCTATTCTATTCTATTCTATTCTATTCTATTCTATTCTATTCTATTCTATTCTATTCTATTCTATTCTATTCTATTCTATTCTATTCTATTCTATTCTATTCTATAATTCCATTCCATATTCTATTCTATTCTGTTCTGTTCTATTCTATTCTATTCTATTCTATTCTATTCTATTCTATTCTATTCTATTCTATTCTATTCTATTCTATTCTATTCTATTCTATTCTATTCTATTCTATTCTATTCTATTCTATTCTATTCTATTCTATTCTATTCTGTTCCATATTCCATTCCGTTCCAGTAACACAGGGAGCGTCATCTTGTGGGGAAGAGGTTGGAACAGTTTGTTTCTACGCGAGCGGTCTGCAGATATTTTCTCAGTCCTCTTTCTGGCTCCTGCAGTGTGCAGGTCCTTAGTGGAAGGCAGGCTGGGAGCGGTGTTTTTCCCCCTGCAGTTCTAACTATCCATTGAAATCTGTGCCTCTCTGCTTGGTTGCTTCCCCTGGCTGCAAAATCTTAGCCAAACCTGAGGAAAGCATTGAATTGTCGCAACAATTGAGCCGTGTTCAGTTTGCATGCGTGAAATCCCGTCGTTCTGGCTTTAATCCTTGGCTTTTCCTGACTCTTCTGTACAGCTCCTCGCCGCCTGGAGTTTTTGAGAAGGAATACGAGCTCTGCCGAGACTACGGCTCGGATGGACAACGGCTTCACTACCGGTGAGCGGCAAGACGAGTCTTTCTCAACCATGGCAGCTTGAAGATGGGTGGACGTCAACTCCCAGAATTCCCCAGGCAGCATGTTTTCAAATGTATAAACTTCCGTTCCCAGAATTCCCCAGACACCAGGCTTTAAAAAGCATAGGCTTCCATTCCCAGAATTCCCCAGCCAGCAGGCTTGAAGATGGGTGGACTTCAACTCCCAGAATTCCCAAGGCAGCAGCAGGCTTTAAAGGGTGTCGATTTTAACGCCTAGTATTCCAAGCCTGTCAACTCCCAGAATTCCCCAGCCAGGAAGAGGTCTGGACTCCCAAGTCCTAACTGGCTGAGGTATTCTGGGAGTTGAAGTCCACACACCTTAAAGTTGTCACGTTTGAGTAAGTCTGCTCAAGAGTTTTGAACCTGAATAAATTCAGGGTGAAAATGGGGGTTGGGCTCGGGGAGGTTAATGGTTGAAATGGAGGCAGACCGTCTTCCATAATGATAGAGGTAGGCCTCGATTTACGACTGCTCCTTTAATGAACAAGTTACGAGGGACCTGCACTCCTCAAAAGCTACGCAACGAACCATTTGGGAAGTTACAGCGGCCACACACCCACAACTGCTTGCAGTCCCATGACCACATTTTGAGCAGTGAGCAACGGGTTCACGTGCTTGCAGGGTCCCACAGTCAGGTGACTGCAATTAAGGACACTTTTTTTGGGGGGGGGGATCTGCTTGCTTCCACTTTCTGGCAAAAACACCTCTGGGGGTGGGAAAGGGATGTGCAAAATAAAATAAAATTGAAAAATCAGGTCCAGTGACTTGATGCCTTGACTTAACGACCGCAAGGAGAGCTCAGTTATGGCCATAAATTGGGGACTAGCCGTAGAGCTTTGGGGCCGGGGATGTTTGCCATTGCTAAAAGTGTGGGTTTGGGCTGCTCTTGTTTGGCTGGTGGAGAGATAGGAACTAACAGAGGAGAATATTGAACCATGGAATTCTCTGAGCTGGGTGGTTTCCTTGCAGACGTTTCATGACCCAACTAGGTAACATCATCAGTGCTAAAGGGAATGGGGTTGGCAGGGAGGAGGAGGAGGAGGAGGAGGAGGAGGAGGAGGAGGAGGAGGAGGAGAAAGATGACTGTGGGGTCCTTGATGCTCTCTGAGCTGGGTGGTTTCCTTGCAGACGTTTCATGACCCAACTAGGTAACATCATCAGTGCTAGAAGGGAGTAGGGTTTGCTTTATTTTTAAGTACAGTGGCTTGCCCCAGCAATGTTGGTGGGAGTGGTCTTGGTGGCCCCTCATTCGGGCTGTTTACTGCTAGCTTGTTTGGGATATTGTTTTCTTCTTGATTGTTAAAACATATAAGGAACGGTTGCAGGAATTGGGTATGTCTAGTTTAATGAGGGGTGACATGATAGCAGCATTCCAGTACCTCAGGGGCTGTCCCAAAGAAGAGGGAGTCAAGCTATTCTCCAAAGCCCCTGAAAGCAGGTCAAGAAGCAACGGGTGGAAACTCATCAATGAGAGAAGCAACCTGGAACTCAGGAGAAACTTCCTGACAGTGAGGAGGACAATTGACCAGTGGAACCACCTGCCTCCAGAAGCTGTGAATGCTCCAACACTGGAAGTTTTTAACAAGAGACTGGACAGCCCTTTGCCTGAAATGGTATAGGGTTTCTTGCCTGAGCAGGGGGTTGGACTAGATGACCTCCAAGGTCCCTTCCAACTCTATTATTATTATATTATATTATAAATTATTCTCCAAAGCACCAGAGGGCAGGACAGGAAGCAACGGATGAAAACCAATCAAGGAGAGAAGCAACCTGGAACTCAGGAGAAACTTCCTGACAGTGAGGAGGACAATTGACCAGTGGAACCACCTGCCTCCAGAAGCTGTGAATGCTCCAACATTCAAGAAGAGATTGGATAACCATTTGTCTGGAATGGCATAGGGTCTCCTGTCTGAGTAGGGGGTTGGACTAGAGGACCTCCAAGGTCCCTTCCAAATCTTCTATTCCTATTCCTATTCCTATTCCTATTCCTATTCCTATTCCTATTCCTATTCCTATTCCTATTCCTATTCCTATTCCTTTCCTTTCCTTTCCTTTCCTTTCCTTTCCTTTCCTTTCCTTTCCTTTCCTTTCCTTTCCTTTCCTTTTCTCTCTCTCTTTCTCTCTTTCCTTCCCTTCCCTTCCCTTTTCTCTCTCTCTCTCTCTCTTTCCTTTCCTTTCCTTTCCTACCCTACCCTACCCTACCCTACCCTACCCTACCCTACCCTACCCTACCCTACCCTACCCTACCCTATCCTATCCTATCCTATCCTATCCTATCCTATCCTATCCTATCCTATCCTATCCCATCCCATCCCATCCCATCCCATCCCATTCCTATCCCATCCTATCCCATCCCATCCCATCCCATTGTATTCCTTAACCCCATTCAGTTATTTTGGTGGTAGCCATAGGTCCTCAACAAAGCCCTGAACAGCCAGCCCTGATGCTGCCAGATGTTTGCCTCTTAAAAAGTGGCTGGGCTGGCAGCTTTCCAGAGATCCCCTCCGGCATGCAAAGAGGGGAAGGAAGTCAACCAGGAGCCTTTGACTCGCAAGCAACCTCATTTCAGGGGGTGATAAAATTTCCCTCTCCGACACAAGCCTGCCAGGCTGCCGGTTCTCCATAATCTTGTCATTCGGAATTGCAGCCAGCTGTTTGCTCTGGAGCCAGCCAGCCAGCCACGGTCAATATTTGCTCCCTTTTTCTCATTCTTGCCTGCCTTTAAAAGGAAGCGGCAGAACTGGGGGAAGAGACATTTTCTGCCCTTGCTTTTTTCTCCCCTCCCCCCCTTCTTGCTTTCTGGGGGTCCCGGCTGACACGAAGGAGACAGGATGCAGAAAGGGGGGTACGCAAGAGACAATGGTGGGTTCCCAACCCTTCTAGTCCAGGGGTAGGCAACCTTGGTTCTTTTGTGACTGGTGGACTTCAACTCCCAGAATTCCTGAGCCAGCCGTGCTGAGGGGAAAGGGAGGGGTTTCCAAGCTGAGCAATGCTGGCTCAGGAATTCTGGGAGTTGAAGTCCACCAGTCATGAAGGGGCCATAGTTCCCCCATGCCAGCTCAGGAATTCTGGGAGTTGAGGTCCATGAGTCATCAAGGGCTCCGTAGTTCCCCCATATTGGCTCAGGAATTCTGGGAGTTGAAGTGCACGTCAGGAAGGGGCCATAATTCCTCCATTCTGGCTCAGGAATTCTGGGAGTTGAAATCCGCAAGTCATCAAGGGGCCGTAGTTCCTCCATGCTGGCTCAGGAATTCTGGGAGTTGAAGTCCACCAGTCATAAAAGAGCCAAGGCTGCCTACCCCTGTTCTAGTCAGCTAGCCAGAATCTGTCTATCAGACACCAACCTCTTCCTGAGGGTGACTTTTTAAGCCATTCATTTGGTTCCAGCCAGGTTAGCCCCACTAGACAAATTAATCTTGGCTTGTCAAATTAACCTGGGAGGATGGGATGGGTACCTTTCTTCCCTCTGGTTTATTTTTTTCATTTTTTTTAATTTTAATTCCATTTATATCCCGCCCTTCTCCGAAGACTCAGGGCGGCTTACAAGCTTAGCAATATCCTTCATTCTATGTATATGCCTGCTTGTTAGGGCTTTCACACACACCCCCAAGCGGCATTATTACAAAGTCAGCTTAATTGCCCCCAACAATCTGGGTCCTCATTTTACCTACCTGGGAGGGATGGAAGGCTGAGTCAACCTTGAGCCTGGTGGGACTCGAACCTGCACTAATGGCAGGCAGCTGGTGTTACTTAAGGAGGCATCAGCCCACTGCTCCACCAAGGTTTTGCCTCTCTGGGGTTTTTCGCTGGGTTTCTCTTGGAGAAGAGCAACTAAGATGATGAAAGGCCTGGAGACTAAGACATATGAAGGAGGGTTGCAGGACTTGGGTATGGCCAGTCTAGAGAAAAAAAGGGACCAGGGGGGACATGATAGCAGCCTTCCAGTATTTGAGGGGCTGCCACAAAGAAGAGGAGGGGGTCAACGTATTTTTCCAAGCACCAGAGAGCAGGATGAGAAGCAACGGATGGAAACCGATCAAGGAGAGAAGCAACCTGGAATTAAGGAGAAACCTCCTGACAGTGGGGACAGCTAACCAGTGGAACTCCTTGCCTACAGAAGTCGTGGGTGCTCCATCCCTGGAGGCTTTTAAGAAGAAACTGATCAAACGTTTATCTGAAACGGGATAGGATCTCTCGGCGCTGGGAAGAAAGAAGACCAGGCCAAAGCGCTTCTAAAAATGTTGCCAAGAAAATGCTAGGAAATGACGAGCGTCATCCTCCAGTTGGGGCAGAGCTTAAGGCATTTAAGAGCAAAAACTGGGGGACCGGGAGTTCTAGTCCCACCTTAGGTACAGAGTCATGAGTGACTTTAAATCTCTCTCAGTTCTGGGAAGGAGGAGGCCGGGACAAAATGGCTTCTCAGAACGCCGCTAAGAAGACGCTAGAGAATCATGGACAGCATCCTCCAGCTTAAGGCATCAGACTAAAAACTGGGCGACTGGGAGTTCTAGTCCCACCAAGGGCCAGTCCCTCTCTCTTAGCCCTGGGAAGAAGGAGACAAGAAGGGATCGTTTCTGAAAACGTTGCCAAGAAAACTGCAGGAGTTTGACCTGGCAGTCAACCAAGAGTCCACGCTTATCTGAAGTCCCCTATCCCACTTTCCAATGGCTTCTAGAAGCGTTGCTCCTCAGGTTGGTTGCGTTTTGGCGACTTCCATCCCCAAATTCTGGGAGTTGAATTCCGCAAGTCTTAAATGTTGCCACGTTTGGAGACCCCTGCTGTAGACAGAACAGAATGGAATGGAGTGGAGTGGAGTAAGAATAAGAATAAGAGAATAGAATAGAATAGAATAGAATAGAATAGAATAGAATAGAATAGAATAGAATAGAATAGAATAGAATAGAATAGAATAGAATAGAATAGAAAATGTGGAGTGGAGTGAATTAGAATTAGAATTAGAATTAGAATTAGAATAGAATAGAATAGAATAGAATAGAATAGAATAGAATAGAATAGAATAGAATAGAATAGAATTATGGAATGGAATGAAATAGAAATAATTAGAATAGAATAGAACAGAATAGAATAGAATAGAAATATGGAATGGAATGAAATAGAAATAATTAGAATAGAATAGAATAGAATAGAATAGAAAATGGAATGGAATGAAATAGAAAGAATAGAATAGAATAGAATAGAATAGAATAGAATAGAATAGAATAGAATAGAATAGAATAGAAATATGGAATAAATAGAATAAGAATATGAAATTAGAATAGAATAGAATAGAATACAATAGAAAATATGGAGTGGAATGGAATACAATAGAACAGAATAGAATAGAGAATAGAATAGAATAGAAAATGTGGAGTGGAGTAAATTAGAATTAGAATAGAATAGAATAGAATAGAATAGAATAGAATAGAATAGAATAGAATAGAATAGAATAGAATAGAATAGAAAATATGGAATGGAATGAAAGAAATAATAGAATAGAATAGAATAGAATAGAATAGAATAGAATAGAATAGAATAGAATAGAATAGAATAGAATAGAAATATGGAATAAATAGAATAAGAATATGGAATGAATAGAATAGAATAGAATAGAATAGAATAGAATAGAATAGAATAGAATAGAATAGAATAGAAAATATGGAGTGAAGTAGAATTAGAATTAGAGTAGAATAGAGTAGAATAGAATAGAATAGAATAGAATAGAATAGAATAGAATAGAATAGAATAGAATAGAATAGAAAATATGCAATGGAATGAAATAGAAATAATAGAATAGAATAGAATAGAAATATGGAATAAATAGAATAAGAATATGGAATAAATAGAATAGAATAGAATAGAATAGAATAGAATAGAATAGAATAGAATAGAATAGAATAGAATAGAATAGAAATATGGAATAAATAGAATATGAATATGAAATAAATAGAATAGAATAGAATAGAAAATATGGAGTGGAATGGAATGGAATGGAATAGAATAGAACAGAATAGAATAGGGAATTGAATAGAATAGAGAATAGTGTAGAATAGAATAGAATAGAATAGAATAGAATAGGATAGGATAGGATAGGATAGGATAGGATAGGATAGGATAGAATAGAATAGAATAGAATAGAATAGAATAACAGAGTTGGAAGGGACCTTGGAGGTCATCTAGTCGAACCCCCTGCTCAGACAGGAGCCCCTATACATTTCAGACCAATGGCTGTCCAGTCTCTTCTTAAAAACCTCCAATATTGGAGCACTCACAGCTTCTGGAGGCAGGTTGTTCCACTGGTGAATTGTTCTAACTCTGAGGAAATGTCTCGCTAATTCCAGCTTGCTTCTGTCCTTGGTTAGATTCCATCCGTCTCCAAAATTGAAAAGATGGCTGCGTGGCCTAGTGGTTTTTAAAAACCTGAGTCCTTGCCTATGCCTCATTGGCTGCACAGGGAGCAGTGATTTAGGTGACTCACTGATGGGGGGTCTATAGAGTTTGGCTGCGTGAGGAACTTAAGCGTTGGGACACGGCGAAAGCCATCTGCCCGGCGCCCTCAACCCCAGAGGAGAGGCACATTAAATAAATGTTAGAGATGATTAGAACAGGGATGGAGAACACAATGGCAAAATGTCACGGTGTTGATATATAAGCTTTGGCGGCGGTGACCTTCAAATTCCCAGAGACGGTCCTTTTGCTCCTCTTATAGCGTGGAGATTGCAGCAGCAGAGGAGGGGCAGACAAGCACCGAACGTAGAACAATGGGTTGGAAGGGACCTTGGAGGTCATCTAGTCCAACCCCCTGTTCAAACAGCAGGCCCTGTATGCCATTCCGGATAAATGGTTATCCGGTCACTTCTTGAAGGCCTCCAGTGATGGAGCGGCCACAACTTCCGGAGGCAAGCCGTTCGACTGATTAATTAGCAGAATAAGAGAGTTGGAAGGGACCTTGGAGGTCTTCTAGTCCAACCTCCAGCTCAAGCAGGAGACCCTATACCAGGGGTAGGCAACCTCGGCTCTTTTATGACTCATGGACTTCAACTCCCAGAATTCCTGAGCCAGGCTGGCTCAGGAATTGTGGGAGTTGAAGTCCATGAGTCATAAAAGAGCCGAGTTTGCCTACCCCTGCCCTATACCATTCTGGACAAACGTCTCTCTAATCTCTTCTTGAAAGCCTCCAGTGATGGAGCGCCCGCAACGTCTGGAGGCAAGTCGTTCCACTGATGGATTAACAGAATGGAGGTCATCTAGTCCAGCCCCTCTGCTCAGGCAGGAAGCCCCATGTCAGACAAATGGCTGTCCAGTCTCTTCTGAAAAAACTTCCAGCGTTGGAGCACCCACAACTTCTGCTGGCAAGCTGTTCCACGTTTTTTCTCAGTTGGAGACCCCCCCCCCAACTCCATGTGAATAAAAGAGCTGGAATCCGAAGCTTGACGTCCTTGTCTACGAAGAAGATGGCGGTCTATTGGATCAAAGGGGATTTAGGGCCCTCCGATTCATGTTATGCAAGGGTTGTTTCATCTAGAGGAGGGGAGTCTCCAAACTTAGCAACTTTAAGACCTGAGGACTTCAACTCCCAGAATCCCCAAGTCAGCCATGTTGAAGTCCACAAGTCTTAAAGTGGCCAACTTTGGAGAGACCTGATTTAAAGGGGATTCAACCTGGAACTCATACCCGTGAAAACTCAGACTTTCGGAATAACAGAGGTGGAAGGGATCTTGGAGGTCCTCTAGTCAACCCCTCTGCTCAAAGAGGAGACTCTATACCATTCCGGACAAATGTCTCTGCAATCTCTTCTTGAAAGCCTCCAGGGATGGAGGCAAGGGTCATCTGATTGCCATTTGCAATCTTCCAGGTAGGTTGCGAAGCTGGATCCTCTTACGACTGCAGTGCTCCGTTTTAACAACCACATCCAAAAAAGAAAAAAAAAGATTGTGCAATCAAGTACGCCTCGCTTCCCAGCTTGGAAATTCTGGTCCCACTTGTGCTCGTAAGGCGAGGACTATCCGTAGGTAATAATAATAATAATAATAATAATAATAATAATAATAATAATAATAATAATAATAATAATAATAATAATAAGAAGAAGAAGAAGAAGAAGAAGAAGAAGAAGAAGAAGAAGAAGAAGAAGAAGAAGAAGAAGAAGAAGAAGAAGAAGAAGAAGAAGAAGAAGTTGGAAGGGACCTTGGAGGTCATCTAGTCCAACCCCCTGCTCAGGCAGGAAACCCTGTACCATTTCAGACAAAGGTCAGGTCAGGGACTTTGGCCCAGGAATTGCACTGGCAAGAGAATCTCCTCTAAAAACGACACCTTTTGGGGCAGGGGCAACCCTTAATGGGGTCCCGTTCTCTCCGGCTTTAGCCTGTTTCCATCTCTCCCACAATCCAGACTGGGAACTATCGTAATCCTGCACTGTGCAAAAGGAAGCAAGATGACAATAATCTGCCTTTAAAGTGTGCAATTTGTGGTTTCCCTAGCACACAAAATAACAGACCGGGTGGACACAGTGGTTTCAGAATTATTAACAAAAGGGTCTTTTTTTTTTGGTCTGGAATGGTGTATAGTACCGTACCTGCGCATTTGCCTAAAAAAAAATATTTTTTTTTGCCTAAATGCAGGCCCTTACTTTTTTTCACCGTTGAATTTCATTTTGTTAGACAGTGCCCAGTGCTCACGTCTTGTCAAGATCCTCCTGTACCTTCAGCCTGTCTTCTGGAGCGTTGGCTATTCGTGCCAACCCTCAGACAAATTTCTTGCCAGCTTTTGGACAAATGGCTGTCCAATCTTAAAAACCTCCAGCGATGAAGTCTCCATAACTTCTGGTGGCAAGTCGTTCCAGTGATCAGTTGTTCTCCCTGTATGGATCTCGCCTCGATTAGTTTCCATCTTGTCTTGGCCTCAGGTGCTTTGGAGAAGAGGTGGACCCCCTCTTCTCTGAGAGAGCCCCTTAAATATTGGAAGTCTGCTCTCAAGTCACCCCTCGTCCTTCTCTCCAATGGCTAGACATACCTAGCTCCCTCAGTTGTTCATCCTATGATCAGGGGTCTTCAAACCTGGCCCTTTGATGACTTTGTGGACTTCAACTCCCAGAATTCCTCAGCCAGCATGCCTGGCTGAAGAATTCTGGGGGTTGAAGTCCACAAGTCATCAAAGGGCCAAGTTTGAAGACCCCTGATCATATGGGTTAGCCTCCAGACCATTGTCCTCCGAGTTGTTCTTCTCTGGACTCTTTCTATGGTCTCAACCTCTCAACGTGGATCTTCTAGTAGTCCAACTCCCTGCTCAAGCAGGAGACCCTATACCAATTTCAGACAAATGGTGGTCCAGTCTCTTCTTGAAAACATTCAGTTTTGGAGCAATCAAAGCTTCTGGTGGCAAGTTGCTCCACTGGTTAATTGTTCCAACTGCCAGGCAATTTCTCCTTAGTTCTAGGTTGCTTCTCTCCTTCAGTCAATCCATCCATCCATCCATCCATCAAATTAATCAGTCGATCAAAATAGAGCTGGAAGGGACCTTCTCTTTGATTAGTTTCCCTCCGTTGCTTCATGACCTGCCTTCAGGTGCTTTGGAGAATAGCTTGACTCCCTCTTCTTTGGGGCAGCCCCTGAGATATTGGAAGACTGCTATCATGTCACCCCTCGTCCTGCTCTTCTGAACTTTTAGAGAATACAGAATAACAGAGTTGGAAGGGACCTTGGAGGTCATCTAGTCCAACCCCCTGCTCAGGCAGGAAACCCTATACCATTTCAGACAAATGGCTGTCCAGTCTCTTCTTAAAAACGTCTGGAGGCAGGTTGTTCCACTGATGAATTGTTCTAACTGTCAGGAAGTTTCTCCTTAATTCCGGGTTGCTTCTCTCCTTGACGAGTTTCCATCCATTGCTTCTTGTCCTGCCTTCAGGTGCTTTGGAGAAGAGCTTGACTGCCTCTTCTTTGGGGCAGCCCCTGAGATATTGGAACACAGCTATCATGTCCCCCCTCGTCCTTCTCTTCATTAAACTAGGCATTCCCAATTCCAGTTCCTCATATGTTTCAGCCTCCAGTCCCCTGATCATCTTTGTTGCTCTTTTCTGCCCTCTTTCCAGAGTCCCAACATCTTTTTTACATCGTGGTGACCAAAACTGGATGCGGGATTCCAAGTGTGGCCTTACCAAGGCCTTGTAAAGTCGTATTAACCCTCCGCGTGATCTTGATTCTGTCCGTCTGTCGATGCAGCCTAAGGACTGCGTTGGCTTTTTTGGCTGCTCCTATTTAAGTGATTAGGGACACAGTGGCTCGGTGGGTTAGGACGCTGAGCCCTTCGATCAGAAGGTCGGCAGTTTGGCGGGTCGAATCCCGAGTGCCGCGTAACAGAGTGAGCGCCCGTTACTCGTCCCAGCTTCTGCCAACCTAGCAGTTCGAAAGCGCGTAAAAATGCAAGTAGAAAAATAGGGACCACTCCGGTGGGAAGGGAACAGCGTTCCGTGCGCCTTTGGCGTCTAGTCATGCCGGCCACATGACCACGGAGACGTCCTCGGACAAGCGCTGGCTCTTCGGCTTTGAAACGGAGATGAGCACCGACCCCTAGAGTCGGAAACGACTAGCACGCATGTGTGGGGGAACCTTTACCTTTACCTTTTTATTTAAGTGATTGTCCAGTAGGACTCCAAGACCCCTCTCATACTTACTGCTGTTGAACCATGTGTCTCCTCTACTACTACTACTATTACTCTACTGTGAATTCTTCAGTTCTAACTGGTAGAAGTTTCTTGGTTGAAAAGCGAGAGATCTTCAAAGGAAAACAACAAAACAAAACGAAGTCCAGTTGCCTTTTGAAAAAGCACCTTTGGGCTAAGCTCAAAATGCATAATTTAAGCTTCCAGCCTACACGTGGCCTCAAGAAAGTTTGGGCGTAGTTTGCTCAGACTTCCCGAAGTTCCCGTTTAATCAGACAGAAGGAGAGAATTAATTACACGGCAGTCTGGGGAGAAATCCTACTGACTATAATTAAGTTTGGAAGTATAGTCATCGTAAATGAAAGGCAAGGCTTTCTTTAAAGCAAACTTCAGGTACTGGAAGCGGTACCTCGTTTTGTTGGCAGGTCCTCAATTTGCAGCCAGAGTTGGGATGGGAACGTCCGTCACTAAGGAAGGCGCACATTCAGCGACGTGCATCTGGTTTTACAATCTTCTTCTTTTTAACTGGGGTCATGAAGTGAATCACCAACGTTGTTAAACGAATCAACTGGTCGTTGAGTGGATCCGGCTTTCCCCGGATTTGGCTCATTGGAAGCTGGCTTTGAAGATTGCAAACGGTCATCACGAGATCCGGGAACGGTTGAAGGAACGGTTGCTGGAATTGGGTATGTCTTAGTCTACTGAAGAGAAAGACCAGGGGTGACATGATGGCAGTGTTCCAGTATCTCAGGGGCTACCACAAAGAAGAGGGAGTCAAGCTCTTCTCCAAAGCCCCTGAAAGCAGGACAAGAAGCAACGGATGGAAGCTAATCAAGGAGAGAAGCAACCTAGAACTAAGGAGAAACTTCCTGACAGTTGGAACAATCAACCAGTGGAACAACCTGCCTCCAGAAGTGGTGAATGCTCCAACACTGGACGTTTTTAAGAAGAGACTGGACAGCCATTTGTCTGAAATGGTATAGGGTTTCCTGCCTTAGCAGGGGGTTGGACTAGATGACCTCCAAGATCCCTTCCAACTTCTTCTTCTTCTTCTTCTTCTTCTTCTTCTTCTTCTTCTTCTTCTTCTTCTTCTTCTTCTTCTTCTTCTTCTTCTTCTTCTTCTTCTTCTTCTTCTTCTTCTTCTTCTCCTCCTCCTCCTCCTCCTCCTCCTCATAATTATTATTATTATTATTATTATTATTATTATTATTATTATTATTATTATTATTATTATTATTATTATTATTATTATTATTATTATTAATTATCATCAAGAAGAGAAGCAACCTAGAACTAAGGAGAAATTTTTCCTGACTGTTAGAACAATTAACCAGTGGAACTACCTGCCTCCAGAAGTTGTGAATGCTTCAATACTGGAAGTTTTTAAGAAGAGACTGGACAGCCATTTGGCTGAAATTGTATAGGGTCTCCTGCTTGAGCAGGGGCTTGGACTAGAACAGGGCTTTTCAACCAGTGGTACGGGTACCACCTGTGGTACATTGGCACCTGGCGGGTGGTACGCAACCATCCTAGAAAAGTGGTAGCGGGGGAGGGGAATGTGCTGAACCGGTGGCAGCACCGCACAAGCCTGAGCGAGAGACGGCTGGAGCTGCAGGGCTGTCGGGGCTCAGCGGAAGCGCCAGGATCAGCGCCAGGATCCAGCTGGAGCTCAGTGCTGATCCCGGCACGTCTTCTGAGCCCAGAAGAAGCACCGATCAGCTGGAATGTAGGAGCATCTCCAGGGTCTTGTGATTTACATTCAGATGCTTGGCAACGGATTCATGTTTATGACGGTCACAGTGTCCCAGGGTCATGTGAAGTGACCAAAACCTGCTGCAACCACCCAGCAGATGGAGGGGGGAATAAAAACCAAATACCCCCCACCCCACCCCCGCTGCCAATCCTCAACAGAAATGTTCACAACAATGAAAACCTTGGACAGGAGGAAGAGTGCCGCCGGGCTGGCAGGCAGGTGTCTTGTTCGGCTGTGGCCTGGGGGGCACTTTTTTCAGTACCATTGTAACTTTGAACAGTCGCTAAGCGAACTGTCGTAAGTTGAGGACTACCTGTACTTCATCACTTTTTTCCTTTTTTTTTTTGGTCATCAAGTTTTTGACACCTTGCTGAGCGACTGACGGTACTCGGACATTGCCATACCCTAAAAGTGGTACAATGGGTGAAAAGGTTGAAAAGCCCTGGGCTAGATGACCTCCAAGGTCCCTTCTAGTTCTATTCTGAATTGAATTGTCTGATGAAGAGAAGGACTAGAGTTGACATGATAGCAATCTTCCAGTATCTCAGGGGCTGCCCCAAAGAAGAGGGAGTCAAGCTATTCTTTTTTTTTATTATTTTAATTCCATTTATATCCCGCCCTTCTCCGAAGACTCAGGGCGACTTACAAGCTTAGCAGTAGCCTTCATTCTATGTATATGCCTGCTTGTTAGGGCTTTCACACACACACCCCAAGCAGCATTATTACAAAGTCAGCTTATTGCCCCCAACAATCTGGGTCCTCATTTTACCTACCTGGGAAGGATGGAAGGCTGAGTCAACCTTGAGCCTGGTGGGATGCGAACCTGCAATAATTGCAGGCAGCTGGTGTTACTTAAGGAGGCATTAGCCCACTGCTCCACCAAGGCTCTCCAAACCACCTGAAGGCAAGAAGCAACGGATGGAATCTAATCAGAGAGAGAAGCAACCTGGAACTAAGGAGAAACTTCCTATCAGTGAGGGCAGTTAACCAGTGGAACAGCTGGCCACCAGAAGTTGTGGGTGCTTCATCACTGGAGGCTTTCAAGAAGAGACTGGAAAAGCCATTTATCTGGAATGGCATAGGGTCTCCTGCTTGAGCCCTGGGGGTTGGACTAGAAGACCTCCAAAGTCCCTTCCAACTCCATTATTCTGTTAAAACTCTGACTTTTCCCTCCTGGACAAGTAAAAAAAAAAGAAACAAAACCCCACCTTACATACAGTTTACATCAGTGTTCTTCAGAAAGACAAGACACACACAAAAAAAATTAACCGAGTTGTGTTTGGGTTCCCGTTGTTAAAAAAAAAAGGCATTAGTCATCAGCTCTATAATCAAATCCGTGTTCTTTGGCAAAGGAGCTCAGATGTAAAAACGGCACGAATATACGTTCCCCCTGGAGAGCTGGGGTGGCAGCTTGATGCATTTGGGAAGAGAGGGTGCCACGAACACAACACACACACACACACACACACACACACACACACACACACACACACACACAGACTGAGCAGCTGTGGCCCTGAGTCCTACGGGAAAAGGGCGGTATATAAATCTAATAAAATCTAAATCTAAAGTGCTATCTGGGGCGGCATGCCACCTCGAAAAAAATTATTTGCGGCGCTGGAAAAATCGCCCGCTTTTCCTTTTTCCGCACGCGGCGAGTTGCCACAATTAAGCGCAAGTCAGATGGGAAGAGAGAAGCGCAGAGTCCAGCGAGAGGCAGGAAAAGTGCAGCGTTTGTTTTTGTGTGTGTGTGTGTGTTTTCCCCCCCTCCAAATCGTTGAGCAGGCATGGATTTTTTTTTCCCAAAAAAAAGGCAGCTCTCCGGGCAAATGATAATTTAACAGATACTTGGGCTGCTGTGTATCAAGCGCTCCGTGGAATTGTTCTCTTGGCTAACGGGCCTAGAAAGACAGTTGTGTGGCATCCAACCACTGACTGTGCGGGATACAAAAAGAGAATAAACTTAAGGTCACATCAGGGCTTCTCTGCCCGGCCGTTGAGGCAACAAAGAAGACTGGAGGGACTGGAGGCTAAAAGATAATGAAAGACGGTTGCAGGAATTGGGGGGGCTGACTCTGCCCATAGCCGGCGGTTCGTTCCTGAGCAGCTCCAGGTTGACTCAGCCTTCCCTCCTTCCGAGGTCGGTCAAATGAGGACCCAGGTTGTTGGGATCAAATACGTCGACATTGTAAACCGCTTAGAGAGGGCTGTAAAGCTATGTGGAGTGGTATAGAAGTAATAATAATAATAATAATAATAATAATAATAATAATAATAATAATAATAATAATAATAATAATAATAATAATAATAATAAAAAGTTGGAAGGGACCTTGGAGGTCATCTAGTCCAACCCCTTGCTCAGGCAGGAAACCCTATAGTCTCAGTACCGTCGCTACTGCTGCCAGCAGATCAGACGCAATTTCTTTTTCTAATGGCTTCTGTGGCGGATGGGCTACGGGTTTTGCACGCTGGCAGGTTTTAATTACAACAGGTTTTTTTTCCCCCTGCCAGCCTTCCCGCCCCCCCCCCACCCCCTCCGATCTATTTGGTAAACTTATTTAATGGGAGGGAAAGAACAGATGGGCTGGCAAGGGCCTCTGGCTGTACGCAGCCACGTTCCAGCAGTTGAGGAAGAAAAACTCCGTTGTGCCCGGAAGAGCGATGGCACCAGCGGGACCCAGGAGAAATGGGGGGCTTTCCCCCCCCACCCCACCCCCCCTTACTCATTTCCGTGCTCCGTTCCGAGATGCCTGAAGGAAGACGCTCACAATCTGTAAGACGAAAAGCAACAGCTGAAGAAGCCACAGGAGAACATGGAGGCTAGAAGAACAGACTTGGGAGGGACCTTGGAGGTCATTTAGTCCAACCCCTGGCTCAGGCAAGACACCCTAGACCGTTCCGGACAAGTGACCCTCCGCGTCTCTTCTTCAGCGCCTGCAGTGATGCAGCACCCACAACTCCTGAAGTGAAGTTGTTCCGCTGCTTAATTGTTCTCACTGTCAGGAAATTCCTCCTTAGTTCTACGTTGCTTCTCTCCTTCAATCAGTCAATCAATCAATCAATCAATCAGTCAATCAAACCAGTGAATCAGAATAGAGTTGGAAGGCACCTTGGAGGTCATCTAGTCCAACCCCCTGCTCAAGCAGGAAAACCTATGCCATTTCAGACAAGTGACTGTCCGGTCTCTTCTTCAAAACCTCCAGTGATGGAGGCGTCCACCACTTCTGGAGGCAGGTCGTTCGACTGGTTAATTGTTCTCACTGTCAAGAAATTCCTCCTTCAGTTCTAAGTTGCTTCTCTCCTTCAATCAATCAGTAAATCAACCAACCAACCAACCAACCAATCAATCAAATCTATCAGTCAATCAGAATAGAGTTGGAAGGCACCTTGGCGGTCTTCTAGTGCTTTTTTTGGAGCACTATGGAGTTTTATCTGTGTCCTCGGGGTCACCTGAGTGGTGCAAGTGGGTGTGGAGCCTTCTTGGAACTGTTGAAAGGACCGTGGTTGTAGACTCTAGAGATAGATGATGTCATATCCCTCCCCCTCTGTTGAGGGAGGGGTGTTCAGTTTTGACACAGATGGCCCCTTGGACCCATCTCTGTCCAGAATGTGGACTTTGATAAACCTCCAAGTGGCCTCAACGACTCTCTAGAAGGAGGCAAATGACCGGCTGTCTGTAAGGAGTATAAATCCTTCCATTCTCCACCATCCGGTCAGAGCTGAGGAAGCTTCTTGGATGAGAAGCGAAATGTCTTCAAAGAAAAACAAGAAAGTCCAGTTGCCTCCTGAAAAAAAAAGTCACCTTTGGGGCAACCGGGACCCAGAAGTCTGAGAATCTACATAGACGAGCCAGGGAAGTCGCGCACCGTGCATTTATACTACGAACACGGCTTTCTTAAGCAACAAAAAAGAAGGAGGAGGAGGAGGAGGAGGACGACGACGACGACTTCGGGGACCCCGGATGCAAATATAGGCTTTGTAGTTCCAAAGAATAACATTAACATTCCTACCTGAAAGCGGGACAAGAAGCAACGGATGGAAACTCGTCAAGGAGAGAATTAACCTAGAACTAAGGAGAAACTTCCTGACAGTCGGAACAATTAACCAGTGGAACTCCTTGCCTCCAGAAGTGGTGAATGCTCCAACACTGGAAGTTTTCAAGAAGACACTGGACAGCCATTTGCCTGAAATGGTATAGGGTTTCCTGCCTGAGCAGGGGGTTGGACTAGATGACCTCTAAGGTCCCTTCCAACTTTATTATTATTATTATTATTACCCATCCTGCTGCTTTTCTCTCCGGGGTAAGAAACGTTACGCAAAGCCCAGAGAACGGAGGGGGGAAAAACACACAATAAGCTGGAAGAACGGCAGGCGGGGTGGGTGGGGAAAAAAGAGAGAAAAGAAAACGCATTTTAATTTAGCCTTATTTCCCCCCAAATTCATTCGATTGTCTACCCTTGCAAAGCCTCCGTTCTCTTCGCCCGTTGCTTTTTGTTCTTTATCGAACGAGCCTTCTCGGCTTTTCTCGACGGCGTTTTTATGAAAGCATTCAGTGGTTAGGAAACCCATTAGCGGCGGCGAACAATAAAAGCCGTCTCTTTGCTGGTTTTTCTTTCTTTCTTTCTTTCTTTCTTTCTTTCTTTCTTTCTTTCTTTCTTTCTTTCTTTCTTTCTTTCTTTCTTTCTTTCTTTCTTTCTTTCTTTCTTTTTCTTTTTCTTGTACCTTCTTTAAATTTTGGAATAACAAGTAAAAATAAATAGGGCAAGAACTCAAGAGAGGTTCGGTGCCGTTCTGAAATGATCGAGGCTTCATGATCTAACGTGAAGCTAAATGATCTCCGGGGTGGTGATGGGGGGGTTTAAAAAGACTTTTAGGACTGGGGATGGGGGAGAGATTGTCGTTGCGAAGGAGGAAATGCTGTCACAGATCTTCCATTAGAGAAAAAAAAACCCATTTTTCATTATCTACCGGGCAGCGCCCTGGATTCTCACATAGATAATTATATGAGTTATGATTATTCCCCTCGGTGAGGCCCACAGCCTGCCCTGTTGGTTAGGAACGTTACTCCAGGCTTACTCTTTTGAAGGAACGCAGAAGTAGGGTGCTGGCAAATCCATCAGAAAATGCATTTCTAACATCCAGCTCCATTGATTTTCCAAGAAACAAGTTGACGTAGGTGAATCTAAGCCGCACAAATGCATCTTTCTGACTATAAAGAGCCGTAGCAGCGCCGTGGTTAGAATAGCTAGAACAGAGGTCCCCAACCTTTCGGGCAGCAGGGACCGGTTCCATGGGTGCGTGGTTTTGTGTGCTGCCTACATCCTGTGGATGGGGCTTTGCTCGTTTGTGCGGACCGGTTGCTGGCATGCCGTGGCCCGGTACTGATCCACCGACCGAGGGTTGGGGACCTCTGAGCTAGAATGCTGTATTGCAGGCTTACTCTGCCTACAGCCTGGAGTTCAACCCTGACCGGCTCAAGGTTGAATCAGCCTTCCATCCTTCTGAGGTCGGTAAAAGGAGGACCCAGATGGTCGGGGGGCAACAGGCTGACTCTGTAAACCGCTGTAAAAGCATCTTGAAGCAGTATACAAGTGTTATTTCTGTTGCTCGCTCCTTCCTTCCTTCCTTCCTTCCTTCCTTCCTTCCTTCCTTCCTTCCTTCCTTCCTTCCTTCCTTCCTTCCTACCTTTCCAGTGGTTAGAATAGAGCATTTCAGGCTAACTCTGCCCACTGCCAGGAGTTCAACCCTGACCGACTCAAGGTTGACTCGGCCTTCCACACCGATAGCAATAGCAATAGAACTTAGACTTATATATCGCTTCACAGGGCTTTTACAGAGAGTCAGCCTGTTGCCCCCCAACCATCTGGGTCCTCCTTTTACCGACTTTGGAAGGATGGAAGGCTGAGTCAACCTTGAGCCGGTCAGGATTGAACTCCAGGCTGTAGGCAGAGTTAGCCTGCTATACTGCATTCTAAACACTGGGAAGGGAGGAAAGAGGGAAGGAAGGAAGGAAGGAAGGAAGGAAGGAAGGAAGGAAGGAAGGAAGGCAGGCAGTAGAAGTAGCACTTAGCCTTGTGCAACACTTCACGGTGCTTTACAGCTCTCTCTAGGCCGTTTACAGAGTCAGCTTGTTGCCCGCCAACCATCTGGGTCCTCATTTTACCGACCTCGGAAGGACGGAAGGCTGAGTCAACTTTGAGCCAGTCAGGATCAAACTGCCGAACTGCTGGCAGCCAGCAGTCAGCAGAAGTAGCCCAGAATAAGGCATTCTAACCCCTGCGCCCCCAGTGTCCATCAATTGAGGACCAACTGTATTAGATCAACTTTCTCCACCCTGGTGCTTTCAAAGGTGTGTCGGGCATCAACTCTCAGAAAGCATCTGCGGGATGGGGAAGGATGGTCATTCCTGTAAGGCCCGCTGGCTGGGGAGTTCTGGGCCCCTCTCAAAAGTCGCCAAAGTGTCATGGCTGGCTCGCTACGCACTCCGCTCGCAGCCCGACAACAGAAAGAGGGAGGGTTGGGTGGGCAGGTTTGGGATTTAAGAGAGGCCTGGGAAGGAATTGTGGAATGCACAAGAGAGCCAACTGTCGCTTGGCAACCTCCTGGTGCCCCGAGGACAAACGTTGGGGAAATTCCAAGGCGCTCAGATTATTTCCCAAAACCAATTGAGCGTAACTGATTGGTGGACAGTGAGCAGTGGGTGGCCCAGGGGAGAAGAAGAGAGCTTACTTAATGCCGCTTCGGGCGCGGAAACTTCAGAAATGGCTTTGCTTCTTGTGTGCCTGCGTGGAATTATCGGTAAAGTTAAATTCTTGGCAAAATAATGTCCCAGGAGTTTCTTTTGCTGCATGTGCCAACGGGACAGGCGACACAAAGTTGAGAAATGCTGCGTTAAGGTATGAGGGATCCATGGGAAGAAAGGAAGAGGAAGGAAGGAGGAACATACAGGATATGTTTGCCACCTTGAGTTATTTCCAGGAGCAAATAGCTAGGAACTTGCGTTGTGTTCGAGCCACGGAAGAGTTTATTATTGCCACCGCTAATATAAAGTTCTAGTCTACTAACAGTCCAAGCTACGTTGCCCCTAGATAAGGTTCAACGGAATTCACAAGGAGCTGGATTTGGAACCATTGCGGCAGTGCAAAACTAATGACCCGTTTAATTCCACCTTCCAGCTTAGCTTGCTTTTCTCCTACCTCTGCAAGAGCAATAAAGGCGGGATATGAACTAAATGAATAAAATTTCCACAATTTAACCAATCAGTACTTGCAAGGCGTGATTGTGTCCTACAGGTGCTTTCAGGGCTCTGCAAACTTGGCAACTTGAAAACGTGTGGACAGCCAGGAATTCTGGGAGTTGAAGTTCACAGATCTTAAAAACTGCCAAAGTTTGGAGACCCCCCTGGTCTAGTTTGTGGTAGGGCAAGTTCTCCAAAAGGAGGAATCCTTCATGGACACGCTGGGTCATTTGGGGTTCCACCAATGAATGCTCTTCTTCCGGTCCCTTTTTGTGTGTGTTAACAGACGTAGAGAAGTCCTGACAAAAATATGATGCCTATTAACGAGAAGACGCCTCTTGTCCTTCTTCCTGATCCCCATTCTCTTTCTCCTCTGCTAGGGCATCTTCTCTCCGGTGGAACACGGGGACAAAGGAGAGGATGCTGATCAAGGTGACCGACCGCGAGCCCAGCTTCCTGATGCACCAGGGTAACGGCTACACCCTTGACCATCCTCAGGGCACCCGGTCGCGGAGGCCCTCGGGCAGCCAGCCATCCCCCAACCTCCAAACCTTTGCCGCCGATTCCGACAACTCGGTTTTCTTCCCGGAGCGGAAGCAGTCGCCCTTCCTGAAACGGGCCGATCATGTGGGCAGCTGCTCCCCGCTGTTGGGCCGGGGGGATCCCTTCTGCTCCCCGATGCAGGGCCAGCACCGTAAGCACTCCAGCGAATCGCAGCCCTCCTCCCCGCGCTACGCCTACGAGCCGCCCTTGTACGAGGAGCCTCCCATGGAGTACCAGGCCCCCATCTACGACGAGCCGCCGGTGGATATGCAGTTCGAGGCCAGCGGGAGCTACAAAGCGGGCTCGCCCCAAAAGTCGCCCCTCCGCAAACCCCACCCGTTCCCGCAGTCGCCAAAGCAGAGCGCCAATTCCCCGTACCAGCAGCTGGTCTTGACCAAGCAAAAGGGCTCGGATCGCTTCATGAGCCTGGAGTACAGCCCGGCCGGCAAGGAGTACGTGCGGCAACTGGTGTACGTGGAGCAGGTGGGATCCAGCCCTACCCTGAAGAGTGCCCCCCGGCACAGATACTCCCCCAACCCCATCGGCGGCTCCTACTCGCTGCAGCACAGCCCCTGCCTGATGCGGGACCAGCGCCTGGAGGTCAAATCCGGGGACTACAGCAGCATGGAAGCGGCAGACTTTCGGCACAGCCCGTCGGCCGCCGTGCCGTCACAGGGGGAGGACTCCATGTCCTGCTCCAGCCAGCAGAACACCTTGTCCTCCACGGGTTACTCGCCGGGCAGCCGCAAACGCAAGAGCCGGAAGCCTGCTCTTTCCTACGACCCCAACACGTCCTCCACCGACGGGTCCGGCGAGCGCGAGGAAGGCACGCCGGAGGACAGGCCTCTGTCCGGGTGCAGCCGTTCCCCGGGCGGACGTCTGGAGAGCCGGTCGGTGGAGGGGGAGCCCAGCAGGGCTTCGGCTGAGCCCTTCCTCGCTCAGGCCCGCCTGGCTTGGGAGGCGCAGCAGGCCCACTACTACATGAAGCAGCGCAGCAGTTGGGACTCCCAGAAGGACGGTTCGGGGTACGAGAGCGACGGGGCTGTACCGCTGCCCATGCCGGGCCCGGTGGTGCGCGCCTTCAGCGAGGACGAGGCTCTGGCTCAGCAGGAGAACAAACACTGGAAACGCAACCCGTTTGAGAAGCTGGCCTTTCCGCAGATCCTGCTGGAAAAGAGTATCTCCGTGCAGACGAATTTGGCATCGCCCGAGCCGTACTTGCATCCATCCCAGGTAAGACGAGGAGGACCAGGAACGAGCAGGAAATTGATGGAGGGCTGGGGTTTTTTTTTGGGAGGGTTAAAGTTGCACCAATTCCCTTCTCCTTTTGTTTTGAAATGGCCCTTGTTGTGGTTATGGTTGTTGATGAGGAGGAGGTTATCCATTCGTTCATACCGGATCCTTGGCAGTTCTGAGGGCCAGGGGTCTCTCCAATCTCTTCCGATCTCGCATTGCGTCCTTGAGTTGATCTGCGCTCTGGCTGGCGTCCGCTTGGAGGGTGTCCGGCCACCGTCTTCTTTGGCGGCCCGGTGGCCTTTTATCACGAACTCTTCCCAACATAATTGCCTTCTCCGGGGAAGTCCCACCCCGCGTGACGTGTCCAGAGTTAAGTGAGAACGCAGTTTTGTGGTTCATGGTTGGGGGCCTGAAGCGAAAACGCGCCCTTTTCCCAGACTGTACACGAGGAACCAGCAGGATGTCAGAGCTGTCCTCGTGTGGCGCTGGTGATCTACTCTGGATCAGATCTAAAGCTTCGACTTGAAAGGCAGTGTGATGTCAAGAAGCAAGACACGTCACGTCCATCATGCCCCATCTCAAAAGCATAATGTTGGCGGACTTTGATGTTTCGTAGGGTACTCTCAAAGCTTGGTTGTTATAGACGTTTCGTTACCCAACTAGGTAACGTTATAATTGAGTTTCGTATCCTTCCTTCCTTCCTTCCTTCCTTCCTTCCTTCCTTCCTTCCTTCCTTCCTTCCTTTCTTTTTTTCTTTCTTTCTTTCCTCCCTCCCTCCCTTCTTAATCTTGCTTGTTTTCTTATAGACATTTCATTACCTTCCTGAGCTTGGTTATTATAATTGATTGATTGATTGATTGATTGATTGATTGATTGATTGATTGATTGATTCTTTCTTTCTTTCTTTCTTTCTTTCTTTCTTTCTTTCTTTCTTTCTTTCTTTTTCTTTCTTTCCTTCCTTCCTTCCTTCCTTCCTTCTTCCCTCCCTCTTCCTTCCTTCTTTCCTTCCTTCCTTCCTTCCTTCCTTCCTCCCTCCCTCCCTCCCTCCCTCCCTCCCTTCTTAATCTTGCTTGTTTTCTTATAGACATTTCATTACCTTCCTGAGCTTGGTTATTATAATTCATTCTTTCTTTCTTTCTTTCTTTCTTTCTTTCTTTCTTTCTTTCTTTCTTTCTTTCTTTCTTTCTTTCTTTCTTTCTTTCTTTCTTCTCTCTCTCTCTCTCTCTCTCTTTCTTTCTTTCTTTCTTTCTTTCTTTCTTTCTTTCTTTCTTCCTTCTTTCCTTCCTTCCTTTTTCTTTCTTTCTTTCTTTCTTTCTTTCTTTCTTTCTTTCTTTCTTTCTTTCTTTCTTTCTTTCTTTCTTTCTTCTTTCCTTCCTTCCTCTTTCTTTCTTTCTTTCTTTCTTTCTTTCTTTCTTTCTTTCTTTCTTTCTTTCTTTCTTTCTTTCTTTCTTTCTTTCTTTCTTTCTTTCTCTCTTTCTTCCCTCCCTCCGTGCTAGAAGGGTAGGTTGGTTTAATGTTTTACAAAATACACTGACTTTGATTTTCTGGGCTCCTAATCTTTTTTTGTGGAGTATCATTTATACTATTTTTTGCCATTGCTGATCCTTGGCGTCGGTTCCCTAGATTGTTGCTTAAGGCAGACGCTCTAATGGTGGAACTAAATTTCTTTGGAATCCCACAATTGTTCAATCACGCAGTTCTGGGAGTCTGTCACCCCACAAGCGGGCGAGGTGGCGTTCATGTGGAAGTGACACTATTGCACAATTTATACAATCCATCGCTTTGGTTTTGCTGACACCGTGCTTTTTTTGCGATGCCGAAGAAACTCCCAACTCTGTGTTGTGATGGGGAGACGGGTATGCCGTTTTGAGCTGCCGTCGCCTTACGACACAACCAGGCCTAACTTAACATAATTTGCCACATTCCTATTGTTGCACAAACGATAGCGGATTATGTAAGTTCCGCAAAGGTATCCTTTGTGTAGTAAGGCCATGATGCTTTTGATATCAAATACGGGTCCGAAGGGGATTTCAAGAGAAAATAAGCATAAAGCGAGAAAAAAAAGGGGATCGTGCTCTAAAGAGAGAGAAAAGGATGCGCAACAGCGCTTGAAAAGCAAACCAGATTTTTTTTTTCTCCTCTGGGTCCTGGGTGCTCTCTGAGCTGGGTTGTTTTCTTCCAGACATTTCATGACCCAACGAGGTAACATCCTCAGTGCTAGAAGGGAGTGGGGTTTGTGGAGAGGAGGAGGAGGAGGAGGAGGAGGAGGAGAACAGGGGGAGGAGGACAAGGGGAGGAGGAGGAGGAAGAGGAGGAGGAGGACTGTGGGATCCTTGCTACTCTCTCAGGTTGGCTGTTTTTTTGCACACGTTTCATGATCCAACTAGGGAATATCCTCAGTGCTAGAAGGGAGGGGGGTTTAAGGAGAGGAGGAGGAGGAGGAGGAGGAGGAGGACTGTAAGGTCCTTGTTGCTCTCTGGGCTTGGCAGTTTTCTTGCAGACGTTTCATGACCCATCTAGGTCACATCATCAGTGCAGGGTGGAGGAGGAGGAGGAGGAGGAGGAAGATGGGGAGGAGGAGGACTGTGGGGTCCTTGGTGCTCTCTGAGCTTGGTTGTTTTCTTGCAGACGTTTCATGACCCAACGAGGTAACATCCTCAGTGCTAGAAGGGAGGGAGGTTTACAGAATGGAGGAGGAGGAGGAGGAGAAGAACAGGGGGAGGAGGACAAGGGGAGGAGGAGAAGGGGAGGAGGAGGAGGACTGTGGGATCCTTGGTGCTCTCTGAGATTGATTGTTTCTCTTCAGATGTTTCATTACCTGAATAGGTAATCTCATCAGTGCTAAAAGGCAGTGGGGTTGAGGAGGAGGAGGAGGAGGAGGAGGAGGGCGATGATTGTGGGGTCCTGGGTGCTCTCTGAGCTCGGAAGTTTCCTTGCAGACATTTCATTACCCGACTGAGTAACATCATCAAGGAGTGGGGTTTGCACCTTCTGGCACTGATGATGTTACCTAGTTGGGTCATGAAACGTCTGCAAGAAAACAACCCAGCTCAGAGAGCACCAGGGACCCCACAGTCCTTCTCCCCCTCCTCCTCCTCCTCTTCTTCTTTATTCCTCCTCTTCTTCCGTCTCTTCCTCCTCCTTCTGTTCTCCTCCTTTTCTTCCTCTTCTTTCTCCTCCTCTTCTTCCTTCCTCTTCCTCCTCCTTCCTCTTCCTCCCCCTCTTCCTCTTCTTCCTCCTCTTCTTCCTCCTCCTCCTCTTCTTCTTCCTTCTTCTGTTCTCCTCTTCTCCTCCTCCTCTTCTCCTCTTCCTCCTCTTCTTCTTCCTCCTCCTCTTCCTCTTCTTCTTCCTCCTCCTTTTTTCTCCTCCTCCTCCTCTTCTTCCTCCTCCTCCTCCTCCCCTCCCCTCCATAAAATCCACTCCCTTCTAGCACTGATGATGTTCCCTAGTTGGGTCATGAAACGTCTGCAAGGAAACCACCCAGCTCAGAGTGCACCAAGGACCCCACAGTTCTCCTCCTCCTCCTCCTCCTCCTCCTCCTCCTCCTCCTCCTCCTCCTCCTCCTCCTCCTCCTCCACACCTCACTCCCTTCTAGCTCTGAGGATGTTACCTAGTTGGGTCATGAAACGTCTGCAAGGAAACCACCCAGCTCAGAGAGCACCAAGGACCCCACAGTTCTCCTCCTCCTCCTCCTCCTCCTCCTCCTCCTCCTCCTCCTCCTCCCTCCTCCTCCTCCTCCTCCTCCTCCACACCTCACTCCCTTCTAGCTCTGAGGATGTTACCTAGTTGGGTCATGAAACGTCTGCAAGGAAACCACCCAGCTCAGAGAGCACCAAGGACCCCACAGTTCTCCTACTCCTCCTCCTCCTCCTCCCCCCCTCCTCCTCCTCCTCCTCCTCCTCCTCCTCCTCCTCCTCCACACCTCACTCCCTTCTAGCTCTGAGGATGTTACCTAGTTGGGTCATGAAACGTCTGCAAGGAAACCACCCAGCTCAGAGAGCACCAAGGACCCCACAGTTCGCCTCCTCCTCCTCCTCCTCCTCCTCCTCCTCCTCCTCCTCCTCCTCCTCCTCCTCCTCCTCCTCCTCCTCCTCCACACCTCACTCCCTTCTAGCACTGATGATGTTCCCTAGTTGGGTCATGAAACGTCTGCAAGGAAACCACCCAGCTCAGACATCACCAAGGATCCTACATTTCAACCTGGGGTACCGGATATTTTGTTCTACCTTTTTTCTCAGCCACGTTGAAACCTGCTTGGAGGCTTCATTGTGATTCTCTTAGATCGAGGCCTTCCGACAGTTTTTTTGTGTCTGTTTCCGACGAGTCAGAACGAGCCGCTCCGAGTGGTCAGGATCAAGGGAACAATTGATTCAGCTGCAGATTTCTCAGCCCGCAACCCTTGAAACCGTCTTTTTTTTAAAAAAAAAGGACTTTTTGCAAGAGAAATGAAGTTTAGACTCGTCCACCGCAGAAACGGCCGCGATCTTTTATAAGGCGGAAAAGGACTGTCCGATATGAAGGATTTATTCTGAATGGAATGGAGATAAAATTGTCGGTGTGTGTGTGTGTGTGTGTGTGTGAGAAAATGCAAAATTTCTAATTTGTACGCGTGGCTTTGGGTCCACCAGTGACCGGCCAGAATGAAAACTGTCGCCAATGCCTCGGTTTCCCCCTGTTCAGCTCGCTCCCGTTTGATGACTTCATTTCCTTATGCAAATCACGCCCCCGAGAATCATTAAGCATCAGAAGGAACCTCGTTAACACATCACCGGCAAACGAATAAATTGTCTGATCAAGGGAACATTTTTCAAAGCAATTAAATAAAGTTTCATTGCAGCCTCTTAAGGAGCAAAAAAACAATTCACCGTTTGTTTAATTTGCTTTAAAAATTCACTCTGGTTCCAGTCCCTCCTCGACTTAAGGGCCACAATTTCGCCCCAGATTTCTCTTAACAGGTAATCCTCGACTTACAACAGTTCATTGAGTGACTGTTCAAAGTTGCGACGTCAGTGAAAAAAGTGAGTTACGACCGGTTTTCCCTCTGCAGCATCCCCCACGGTCACATGAGTAAAATTCGGGCGCTTGGCAACCGACTCATAGTTATGACGGCCGCAGCGTCCCCGAGAGGGTCATGTGACCCCCCCCCCCCCTTTGACTACCTTCCGACCAGCAAAGTCAATGGGGGGAAGCCAGAATTCGCTTAACGGCCGTGCGACCCACTTAACAACTGCAGGGATCCACGTAGCAACTGCGGCAAGAAAGGTCTTGGCTGTTCTGATCTGCGAGTTTCCTTGCGTTTGTTGCCACGGGCTCACGTGGTCGCCTTTTGCAGCCTTCTCATCAGCAAAAGACCGTGGGGAAATCAGATTCCCTGAACAACCGGGTTATTCATTTCACAAGCGCAGCCATTCACTCGACAACTGCGGCCGGAAAAATGCGTAAAATGAGGGCAGAGCTCACTTCAAACGACTGGAAGGATTTACACTCCTTGCAGACTGCCGGTCATCTGCATCCTTTTAGAGGGTCATTGGGACCACTTGGGAGGTTTACCTGCGTCCTCGGGGGTCACCTGAGTGGTGCAAATGGGTGTGTGGAGCCTTCTTGGAACTGCTGAAAGGATTGTGTGGTAGACTGGAGATAGAGGATGTCGTATCCCTCCCCCTCTGTTGAGGGAGGGCTCTTCAATTTGGAGATAGATGGCCTCTTTGACCCCTCTTTCCAACCAGCGGTCCTCTCTGTCCAGAATGTAGATTTGGACAAACCTCCAAGTGGCTTCAATGACTCTTAATTGTTTAGAATCATAGAATAACAGAGAATCATTGCAGAATCATAGAATAACAGAGTTGGAAGGGACCCTGGAGGTCCTCTAGTCCTACCCCCTGCTCAGGCAGGAGACCCTTACCAAATCATGGCATAACAAGAGTTGGAAGGGACCCTGGAGGTCCTCTAGTCCTACCCCCTGCTCAGGCAGGAGACCCTTACCAAATCATGGCATAACAAGAGTTGGAAGGGACCCTGGAGGTCCTCTAGTCCTACCCCCTGCTCAGGCAGGAGACCCTTACCAAATCATGGCATAACAAGAGTTGGAAGGGACCCTGGAGGTCCTCTAGTCCTACCCCCTGCTCAGGCAGGAGACCCTTACCAAATCATGGCATAACAAGAGTTGGAAGGGACCCTGGAGGTCCTCTAGTCCTACCCCCTGCTCAGGCAGGAGACCCTTACCAAATCATGGCATAACAAGAGTTGGAAGGGACCCTGGAGGTCCTCTAGTCCTACCCCCTGCTCAGGCAGGAGACCCTTACCAAATCATGGCATAACAAGAGTTGGAAGGGACCCTGGAGGTCCTCTAGTCCTACCCCCTGCTCAGGCAGGAGACCCTTACCAAATCATGGCATAACAAGAGTTGGAAGGGACCCTAGAGGTCTTCTAGTCCAGCCCCATGCTGGAAATTCCAGAAATTCCTCCTTAGTTCTAAGTTGCTTCTCTCCTTCAATCGATCAGTAAATCAACCAACCAGTCAAGCAACCAACCAACCAACCAATCAATCAATCAAATCTATCAGTCAATCAGAATACAGTTGGAAGGCACCTTGGAGGTCTTCTAGTGCCTTTTTTTGGAGCACTTTGGAGTCTCCTCAGGGTCACCTGAGTGGTGCAAGTGGGTGTGGAGCCTTCTTGGAACTGTTGAAGGGACCGTGGTTGTAGACTCTAGAGCAGGGGTCTTCAAACTTGGCCCTTTTATGACTTGTGGACTTCAACTCCCAGAATTCCTCAGCCAGCATGCCTGGCTGAGGAATTCTGGCAGTTGAAGTCCACAAGTCATAAAAGGGCCAAGTTTGAAGACCCCTGCTCTAGAGATAGATGATGCCGTATCCCTCCCCCTCTGTTGAGGGAGGGGTGTTCAGTTTTGACACAGATGGCCCCTTGGACCCGTCTCTGTCCAGAATGTGGACTTTGATAAACTTCCAGGTGGCCTCAACGACTCTCTAAAATGGAGGCAAATGACCAACTGTCTGTAAGGAGTATAAATCCTTCCATTCTCCACCATCCGGTCAGAGCTGAGGAAGCTTCTCGGACGAGAAGCGAAACGTCTTCAAGGAAAAACAAAGAAAGTCCAGTTGCCTCCTGGAAAAAAGTCACCTTTGGGGCAGCCAGGACCCGGATGACGGAGAACCTCCACAGACAACAAATTCAGTCCTTATCTCTGGGTGTAGCCATAAGTGCAAAGATTGGTCATACGTTACCTTTTCCAGCCGCTGTCGTGACTTTGAACAGTCACGAAACAAATAAGTCGAGGATTACCTGTAATAAATTTTAGGTACCATATAGACCTTTTGAAGGCGGGATGTCACCTGTTGTTTTGGGCTGTCATCCTCCTTGAAAGGTGATTTAGTTGAGGCCAGTCGACCTGGAAAATGAGTTCATTTCAGGATTTCTGGAGCACTGATAAATCAATTGATCCGAAGTTCACCACCCGTTAATTTCTTAGCTTACTTAGTAAACAGCTTCCAGATTTCAATCAATCCCTCCCTGTGTCTCTGAAATATTACTCAGGCTGCTAAACGTCTCCTGCCCTTAAATTTTAACCCTCCCCCCATCTTTTTATTCTCTTTAGCCAGTGTTTTCACCAGAAAACCCAGGTGCTTGAATCAGCTGCATTGCTCAACCACAGTTTGATCCGAAGTCCATTTATATCTGACTTTGCAGCAGCCTTTGACAGGTATAATTCAAGCCTAGCTAGAGAAAAGCTTTAGGGCTAACTTAAAAGCATAGATAGATAGATAGATAGATAGATAGATAGATAGATAGATAGATAGATACACACACACACACACACACATATACATACATACATACAGACACACACACACACATAACACACACATATACATACATACACACACACACACACACACACACACACACACACACACACACATATATAATCAGCCCAGGTTCGAATCTCAGATAAAGGGTATGACTGACTGATGAGAACATAAAGAGTTCGAAATGGCCATCTCAGCCTCCCAAATTCTTTATTAGCAATTTGAATAATTTGCACAAATAATGAGCTGTCATAAGTTGACTATATCCTGTAGATAAGCCTTGAGACAGGCCAAAACAGGAATGAAAGAGTTAAGTAGCAAGGTGCTTTCAAAAAAGCCTTGACAAATACTTCACACACACACACACACACACACACACACACACACACACACACACACACACACACATATATATCACTTAAAAGCATATATATATATACATACATACATATATATATCAAACAGTTGTCCGTGGCAAAAGATTTATTTTTAAAAAAAGAGGATCAAAAGGATTGTTCATTGCAAAAGGTATAAATATTTCCTGATGCTTTGAGAGGAAGAAGTAATGAAAACTTTTGCCGATCAAAAGTGCGAAAGAGTGAATAGCACAAAGGGAATAGCAGGTTTTCAAGAAAAAGGCCGGGACAGTCTTTTGTCTGAAATGGTACAGGGTCTCCTGGTTGAGCAGGGGGTTGGACTAGATGACCTCCAAGGTCCTTCCAATCCTAGTAGCCTATGATCTGATAATGGAAAAACTCAGATTTGGGCAGTATCCACTATATTGGTGGATATAGTGCTGTCCAACAAACAGTGTGTTGCTGGAATTGGGGAGGTCTAGTTGAATGAAGAGAAGGACGAGGGGGGACATGACAGCGGTCTTCCAGTATCTGAGGGGCTGCCCCAAAGAAGAGGCAGTCAAGCTATTCTCCAAAGCACCCAAAGGCAGGACAAGAAGCAACGGATGGAAACGAACCAAGGAGAGAAGCAACCTGGAACTAAGGAGAAATTTCCTGACAGAACAATTAACCGGTGGAACAACCTGCCTCCAGAAGCTGTGGATGCTCCAACACTGGAAGTTTTTAAGAAGAGACTAGACAGCCATTTGTCTAAGTGGTATAGGGTTTCCTGCCTGAGCAGGCCCTCCAAGGTCCCTTCCAACTTTATTATTATTATTATTGTTGTTATTATTATATATAAGAACGGAGCGAGCTTGTCGGAGCTGAAGGGTCCTTGACCTTTCTGGAGTCCCATCTTGGAAAGCAGGAGAAATGCCATTTGAAAGAAAGAAATTAAAAATAAATGTTCCTGAAATGAGAGGCGGAAAGGATTGGCTTCCGGAAAAGGGGAAAAAATGCCTTTCGGAGAAGTGAAGATGACTCAGACTTGAGGCCTGCAGGACGGATTTGATCGTGGAGATCTTCGCTGGTGATTGGAACGCTGCAAGGGAGGCCCAGCAGACAGAGAACCTCTGCTCTTAATCTACAAAAGCTTTATTATTTGGAAATGATTCAGCATTAAACATACACGTCCAGATTAATCCTCTGGTCCCAAAGGATCAGGAAATGCGTGGGGGAATTGGAGCACTCCATAAATGGTGGTTGAGGGGTGTGTGTGTGTGTGTGTGTGTGTGTGCGTGTCCCCTGACAACCCTAGGTCAGGCCCATCCTATCAACTGTCCATCACTCATCGTCTCAGCTGTCCTGTCATTAATCCCTTAGACAAGGGGTCAGCAAACATGGCAACTGTCCATCACTCCTCATCTCAGCTGTCCTGTGGTTGATTTCTTAGGCCAGGGGTCTCCAACGTGGCCACTTTAAGATTTGTGGACTTCAACTCCCAGAATTCTCCAGCTGGCAAAGCCGGGAGTTGAAGTCTACAAGTTGTCACGTTTGGAGAGCCCTGTCTTGGACCGCTGTTTCTGAACCTCAGCGCCTTTGAGATAGGTGGACTTCAACTCCCAGAATTCCCCAGCCAGCCAGTGTCCCTGAACTTCAAAGCCACTTTGAGATGTGGACTTCAACTCCCAGAATTCCCCAGCTATCCAGTGTTTCTCAACCTTGCCAACTTTGAGATGATTGGACTTCAACTCCCAGAATTCCCCCAACCAGCCATTGTTTCTGAACCTCAGCGACTCTTGAGATGTGGACTTCAACTCCCAGAATTCCCCAGCCAGCCAATGTTTCTGAACCTCAGGGACAGCACAGCTATCTTAGGCAACCCTGCTCCAGGCATATTTATCTACTTGGTTTTACCGATAAAACATCTCCCAGTAGACCACACATTCAACCAGCTGCAAAAATAATGTGCACTTATGTGCACCGTGTCTGTGCACTTACGATGAATGAGTTGGAAGGGACCCTGGAGGTCTTCTAGTCCAACCCCCTGCAAAAGCAGTAGGCCCTGTATCCCTTCAGAAAAATGATTGTCCAATTTCTTTTTGAAGACCTCCAGTGATGAAGCACCCACAACTAATCTAGAGGCAAGATATTCTACTGATTAATTAAATAATAAGAGAGTTTGGATGGGACCCCAGAGGTCTTCTAGTCCAACCCCCTGTTCAAGGAGGAGACCCTTACAGAATCGTAGAATAAAAGATTTGGAAGGGACCCTGGAGGTCCTCTAGTCCAACCCTCTGCTTAGGCGGGAGACCCTTGCAGAATCATAGAATAACAAAGGGGCCTCGGAGGTCCTCTAGTCTAGCCCCCTGCTCAAGCAGGAGACCCTTGCAGAATAACAGAGTTGGAAGGGACTCTGGAGGTCTTCTAGCTCAACCCCCTGCTCAAACGGGAGACCCTATACTATTCTGGACCCTCCCAACTCGGTTATTCTGTTCTGTTGTTTTTTTCTTAAACCATAAAAAGCCACGTATTTCTGTTAAATCTGGCTTGTTTCCACCCCCAAGTTTATAATCCCGTGAAGCACTAAGCTTCTAACACATGTTTACCCGCTGCGTTAAGATTGATTATAAGCTTGTCCTGAGCTGGTTTATTCTCTTGTTTGGAAGATTGTTTCAGCGGGGAAGGGAGAAACTCTTGAACAAGCAACGGTTGCAACCCTGAGAATTCCCCCCCTCCCCAAGTATTTGGAAAGGATTCAGTATCCTTTGGTTGTCTAGTTGTGATGCAGTGGGGACGTCTTTTAGGGACTTTTTTTCCTGATTTTCTTTAACTTCAGTCTTCGTTCCCCAATCTGCATGTCGGAATGACAGCCAACGGGTTTAAATTTCCTTCTGTGTGGCACCTTAGCAAATTCTTGAAGGGTGCCGGGAGGCTCTCCAAATTTCAAATAAAAACACTCGAAGAGCAACCAAGTGCGTTTGCTGACAAGCCAGTCACGGCCTTTAATTTTAATTCTTATTTTTCATCAGTGGTAAGTTAGCGGTGTGTGTGTGTGTATGTTTGTGTGTGTGTGTCCAAGAGTGCAATGCACTTCTGCTTCGTTACACTTTTTCTCCCTACCGAATTTTAATTTTTTTAAAACCTGTAAGTGTTAATCCCGTTTTAACCTCTGTTTTAATCTGTGCTTCCGTTCAGGTGTTTCTCTTGTTTTATATTTGCAGAATACCCCCCCCCCTCCAGTTAGGCGAGATGGGCTATATAAGCAATTGAATGCACGGTTAGGGGAAGCACATAAATGAAACAGAACTAAATGGCAGGGATTTAAGAGGGGGAAATATATCTATATCTATCTATCTATATAAATATCTATAGATATAGATAGATGGATAGATAGATAGATAGATAGATAGATAGATAGATAGATAGATAGATAGATAGATAGATGATAGATAGATGTAGATGTAGATGTAGATGTAGATGTAAATATAGATGGATGGATAGATAGATAGATAGATAGATAGATAGATAGATAGATGATAGATAGATGTAGATGTAGATGTAGATGTAGATGTAAATATAGATGGATAGATAGATAGATAGATAGATAGATAGATAGATAGATAGATAGAGATGTAGACGTAGATGTAAATATAGATGGATAGATAGATAGATAGATAGATAGATAGATAGAGATAGAGAGATAGAGAGATAGATAGATAGAGATAGAGAGATAGAGAGATAGAGAGATAGATAGATGATAGAGATAGATATAGATACACATAGATAGATAGATAGATAGATAGATAGTAGAGATAGATATATACACATAGATAGATAGATAGATAGATAGATATAGATACACATAGATAGATAGATAGATAGATATAGATACACATACAGATAGATAGATAGATAGATAGATAGATAGATAGATAGATAGAGATAGATAGATAGATAGATGATAGAGATAGATATAGATACACATAGATAGATAGATAGATAGATAGATAGATAGATAGATGATAGATACAGATAGATGATAGATAGATAGATAGATAGATAGATAGATAGATACACATACAGATAGATAGATAGATAGATAGATAGATAGATAGATAGATAGATAGATATAGATAGATATAGATACACATACACATAGATAGATAGATAGATAGATAGATAGATAGATAGATAGATGATATAGATACACATAGATAGATAGATAGATAGATATAGATGATAGATAGATAGATAGATAGATAGATAGATAGATAGATAGATAGATAGATAGATAGATAGATAGATAGATAGATATAGATACACATACAGATAGATAGATAGATAGATAGATAGATAGATAGATAGATAGATAGATAGATAGATAGATATCGAGACAGGAAAACTGTATGCTTAGCGAGAGGCCTGAAAGACAGTATTTTAATCTTTTTAAATTCAGGATTTGATTGTATTGCTGAGATGCTCAGAGTCACTTTGGATAGCGGGTATAAATTTAATAAATAAAGTGAATATTTGGAAACATCGAGGCAGACCCTAGAAATTTCAGTCTGCAGGAAAAGACTTTGCACATCTTTCTGTGGGAATGCCCCTTGTAAGGAGAGGGAAAATATTCGTAATGTTTGCATATAACAGCACATGAGCCCTTTGGGAAAGTGAAAAATCAGATTTTTCTTCTTCAGCCCTTTGGGACTGCTGGAACTACAATTCCCAGCATTCTTAGGTACCATATGAGAGGTAAAAGCAGGGGGTCTTCAAACTCGGCCCTTTTATGACTCGTGGACTTCAACTCCCAGAATTCCCCAGCCGGCATGTATTAACGCCACCGCTAGCATTTTTAATTTGATAAATCCGGGTATATTGTAATAAGCCTATGATAATAATAACATGGAATTGAATAATTGGATATTTTACTTGAAGTTCAGTTATTTTTCTAAGGAGCAAATTTTGAACTGTTATCATACAGGCAGTCCTTGACTTACGACCGCAATTGAGCCCCAGCATTTCTGTCGTTAAGCGAGATGTTGGTTGAGTGGGATTTGCCTAACTTTATGACCTTAAGCGAATCTGGCGTCCCCCACTGGCTTTGCTTGTCAAAAGGTCACAAAAGGGGTCCACGTGACCCTGCGGACGCTCCCTGTGACCGTCATAAATGCGAGTCATCTGCCAAGCGTCTGCATTTTGATCACGTGGCCGAGGAGGATGGCCGTTGGAACTTTGAGCGGTCGCTAAATGGGCTGTTGTAAGTCGAGGACTATCGGTATAGGAAAGGGATTCCACAGACTCGGTCTGTGCTTTTTCTGGAGAACAATTCCCAAATTGAGGTTCATCTACCTACACCATTATCAGACAAAGTGGCTGTCCGGTCTCTTCTTGAAAAGCTCCAGTGATGGAGCATTCACAGCTTCTGGTAGCAAGTTGTTCCACTGGTGAATTGTTCTGACTGTCAGGAAGTTTCTCCTTAGTTCTAGGTTGCTTCTCTCCTTGATGAGTTTCCATCCGTTGCTTCTTGTCCTGCCTTCGGGCACTTTGGAGAATAATTTATAATATAATAATAATAGAGTGCTAACCTTGTCCGGATCTGAAAACAGAAAATAGAACAACAGAGTTGGGAGGGACCTTGGAGGTCATCTAGTCCAACCCCCTGTTCAGGCAGGAAACCTTATACCATTTCAGGCCAATGGCTGTCCAGTCTCTTCTTAAAAACCTCCAGTGTTGGAGCATTCACAACTTCTGGAGGCAAGGAGTTCCACTGGTTAATTGTTCTGTCAGGAAGTTTCTCCTTAGTTCTAGGTTGCTTCTCTCCTTGATGAGTTTCCATCCGTTGCTTCTTCTCCTGCCTTCAGGTGCTTTGGAGAATAGCTTGACTCCCTCTTCTTTGGGGCAGCCCCTCAGATACTGGAAGACTGCTATCATGTCACCCCTCGTCCTTCTCCTCATTAGACTATTTTAATGAAACTCGTGAAACCCATCAAACAGTGATGTCTCTTCTCCCCTTTTCCAGTGGGGTTGGCGTCAGGAAGAACATTTGTGGGTGGACTACACCGTTCTGTGAGAGGCCTCCACTCACGCAAGGCGTGAGGTAGAACAATTAACCAGTGGAACCACCTGCCTCCAGAAGCTGTGAATGCTCCAACACTGGAAGTTTTTAAGAAGAGACTGGACAGCCATTGGTCTGAAGTGGTCTAGGGCAGAGGTCTTCAAACTTGGCCCTTTTATATGCTGGCTGAGGAATTCTGGGAGTTGAAGTCCACAAGTCATAAAGGGCCAAGTTTGAAGACCTCTGGTATAGGCTTTCCTGCCTGAGCAGGGGGTTGGACTAGATGACCTCCAAGATCCTTTACAACATCATCATCATCATCATCATCATCATCATCATCATTATTATTATCATTGTTATTATTATTATTATAAAACTTTTATTCATAAAACATGAAACTCAGTCAACTGAACACTCAAATTGACTGGCGCTAATGGTTGACACGGGCTGCTGCCAGCATCCTAGGTATCAACCTGGTACCTCTTTAAAATGTCAGATCTTCCGAGTAGCGCAGTTTTTTGCAGCATTGCTGGAGTTATTGCAGGAAGCTGCAATTTTTCGATGTATTTTGCAAAGTTTTTGGACATAGTTCCCAGTGCCCCGATGATAAATGGGTGTCACTGTTACACGTTTCATCCGTAATCGATGGCCAGGTTGCAATATTTCATAATTTTTTCTTCAATTCTGGCATCTCCTGGTACAGCGGTATCAAGCAGCTGTACGCGGCGGTTCTCTGCAACTGCAATATCTTTCTTCTTCCTCTTCTTCTTCTTCTTCTTCTTCTTCTTCTTCTTCTTCTTCTTCTTCTTCTTCTTCTTCTTCTTCTTCTTCTTCTTCTTCTTCTTCTTCTTCTCCTTCTCCTCCTCCTCCTCCTCCTCCTCCTCCTCCTCCTCCTCTTTCTTCTTGTTGTTGTTGTTATTATCATTCCGTCGCTCACACTTGTCCTCTCTTGCCTTCCCTCCCCAGTCGGAAGACCTGGGTGCCTGCGTCCAGTTTGAGAGCAGCCGACAAAACCGCAACATGATGCCCAGCAGCAGCTGCGTCTTCCCCACCTTCAACCTGAGGAAGCCCTCCTCGGAGACGGACATTGAGAACTGGGCCTCCAAACACTTCAACAAGCACACCCAGGGCCTCTTCCGGCGCAAGATCTCCATCGCCAACATGCTGGCCTGGAGCAACGAGTCCATCAAGAAGCCCATGATCATGACCACCGACCGCAACGTCAAGAAGGAGGCCTGCGAGATCTTCAAGCTCATCCAGATGTACATGGGCGACCGGCGGTCCAAAGCGGACCAGCTGAGCGTGGCCCTGGAGATCGCCACCAAAGGGTGGAGCATGCAGGGCCTCCGCGACGAACTCTACATCCAGCTGTGCCGGCAGACCACCGAGAACTTCCGCTACGAGAGCTTGGCCCGGGGTTGGGAGCTGATGTCCATCTGCCTGGCTTTCTTCCCGCCCACGCCCAAGTTCCACTCCTACTTAGAGGGCTACATTTATAGGCACATGGACCCGGTCAACGACACCAAAGGTAAGAGGGACGCACCTCGCCGTTGACCTGGCTGGGTCCTGGTTAGGTTCTCGGCTTCTCCCATGAATGGCAGGGCCCGACGGAAGGCCCAGAGAAGACATCTCGGTGGCCAGCAGTGGTGTCCCAGGCGGAGACATAACAGAGTTGGAAGGGACCTTGGAGGTCTTCTAGTCCAACCCTCTGCTTAGGCGGGAGACCCTTGCAGAAGAACAGAGTTGGAAGGGACCCTGGAGGTCTTCTAGTCCAACCCTCTGCTTAGGCGGGAGACCCTTGCAGAAGAACAGAGTTGGAAGGGACCTTGGAGGTCTTCTAGTCCAACCCTCTGCTTAGGCGGGAGACCCTTGCAGAATCACAGAGTTGGAAGGTACCCTGGAGGTCATCTAGTCCAACCCTCTGCTTAGGCGGGAGACCCTTGCAGAAGAACAGAGTTGGAAGGGACCCTGGAGGTCATCTAGTCCAACCCTCTGCTTAGGCGGGAGACCCTTGCAGAATCACAGAGTTGGAAGGGACCCTGGAGGTCATCTAGTCCAACCCTCTGCTTAGGCGGGAGACCCTTGCAGAAGAACAGAGTTGGAAGGGACCTTGGAGGTCATCTAGTCCAACCCTCTGCTTAGGCGGGAGACCCTTGCAGAAGAACAGAGTTGGAAGGGACCCTGGAGGTCATCTAGTCCAACCCTCTGCTTAGGCGGGAGACCCTTGCAGAAGAACAGAGTTGGAAGGGACCTCGGAGGTCATCTAGTCCAGGGCTTCTCAACCTTTTCACCGATTGTACCACTTTTAGGGTATGGCAATGTCCGAGTACCGCCAGTCGCCCAGCAAGGTGTCAAAAACTTGATGACCAAAAAAAAAAAGGAAAAAAGTGATGAAGTACAGGTAGTCCTCGACTTACGACAGTTCGCTTAGCGACTGTTCGAAGTTACAATGGCACTGAAAAAAGGGCCCTCCAAGCCAGAGCCGAACAAGACACCTGCCTGCCCGCCCGGGGGCGCTCTTCCTCCTGTCCGAGGTTTTCATTGTTGTGAGCATTTCTGTTGAGGATTGGCAGCAGGGGTGGGGTGGGGGTGGGTGTTTGGTTTTTATTCCCCCCCCCCATCTGCTGGGTGGTTGCAGCAGGTTCTGGTCACTTCACATGACCCTGGGACACTGTGACCGTCATAAATATGAATCAGTTGCCAAAGCATCTAAATGTAAATCACAAGACCCTGGAGATGCTGCAACATTCCAGCTGATTGGCGCTTCTTCTGGGCTCAGCAGAAGCGCCGGGATCAGCACCGAGCTCCAGCTGGATCCTGACGCTGATCCTGGCGCTTCCGCTGAGCCCCGACAGCCCTGCAGCTCCAGCCGTCCCTCGCTCAGGCTTGTGCGGTGCTGCCACCGGTTCAGCTCATTCCCCTCCCCCGCTACCACTTTTCTAGGATGGCCGCGTACCACCTGCCAGGTGCCAATGTACCACAGGTGGTACCCGTACCACTGGTTGAAAAGCCCTGATCTAGTCCATTCCCCTGCTCAAGCAGGAGACCCTTGCAGAATCACAGAATTGGAAGGGACCGTGGAGGTCCTCTAGTCCATCCCCCTCCTCAAACAGGGGACCCTTACCGAATCGTGGAATAACAGAGTTGGAAGGGACCCTAGAGGTCCTCTAGTCCAACCTCCTGCTCAAGCAGGAGACTACACAATTTCGGACAAATGCTTGTCCAATCTGTTCTTAAAAACCTCCAGTACAGGTAGTCCTCGACTTGCAGCAGTTCGTTTAGCGAAATTGCAACGGCACTGAAAAAAGTGACTTATGACCATTTTTCACCCTAACGACCGTTGCAGCATCCCCGTGGTCACGTGATCAAAGTTCGGACCTGGCAGCTGACTCATATCTATGACGGTCGGCAGTGATCCCCGTTGGTGACCTGACAAGCAAAGTCAGTGGGGAAGCCAGATTCACTTAACAACTCTGTTGCTATCTTAACAACTGCCTGATTCCCTTAACAACTGTGGCAAGAAAGGTCGTAAAAATGGGGCGAAACCCACTTAACGAAATGTTTCACTTAACAGCAGCAGTGTTGGGCTCAATTGTCGTAAGTCGAGGACTGCTTGTATTGGACCGCCCACAGCTGCTGGAGGCAAGTGTAGCTAAATCCAGCATGCGTTTCAACTTTGGGTGAGATCAACCAAGGGACACACACACACACACACACACACACACACTTGTGCATTTGGGATGCACCGAAATGTGTGCTATGCTCCATGCTTTGGTCAGTTTAGGGCCCAGGAAACACAGAATTTGTTTATTTTAGAAAGGAATGTTGTAGCTCAGGGTTGAACTGTGGGGTCTCTGAGCTGGCTGGTTTTCTTGTAGACGTTTCATGACCCAACCATGACCCATCATCAGTGCTAGAAGGCAGTGGGGTTTGTGTAGAGGAAGAGGAGGAGGAGGAGGAGGAGGAGGAGGAGGAGGAGGAGGAGGACAATGACTGTGGGGTGCTTGGGGCTCTCAGCTGGGTGGTTTTCTTCCAGACGTTTCATGACCCAACCAGGTAACATCCTCAGTGCTAGAAGGGAGTGGGATTTACAGAGAGGAGGAGGAGGAGGAGGAGGAAGAAGAAGAAGAAGAAGAAGAGGATTCGAGGGTCCTGGATGCTCTCTGAAGTGGGTGGTTTCCCTGAAGACCTTTCACGACCCAACCAGCTAACATCATCAGTGCTGGAAGGCAACTGATTTCCTCCAAGTATCTTCTGACACTAATGATGTTCCCTAGTCAGATAAGAAATGGAGGTAGTGACAGATTTTATTTTCCTGGGCTCCAAGATCACCGCAGATGGGGACTTTAGCCAAGAAATTAAAAGACGCTTGCTCCTGGGGAGGAAAGCCATGGCAAATCTAGACAGCACACTAAAAAGCAGAGACGTCATCCTGCCAACAAAAGTGCGTATAGTCAAGGCTGTGGTCTTCCCAGTTGCAATGTATGGCAGTGAAAGCTGCACCATAAGAAAGGCTGAGCGCCAAAGAATTGAAGCCTTTGAAGCTGTGGTGCTGGAGAAGACTCCTGCGAGTCCCTTGGACTGCAAGGCGATCAAACCGGTCGGTCCTAGAGGAGATCAACCCTGACTGCTCTTTAGAAGGCCAGATCCTGAAGCTGAAACTCAAATACTTTGCCCACCTAATGAGAAGGAAGGACTCACTGGAGAAGAGCCTCATGCTGGGAAAGATGGAGGGCAAGAGAAGAAGGGGATGACAGAGAAGGAGGTGGCTGGATGGAGTCCCTGAAGCAGTAGGCCTGAGCTTAAATGGACTCCAGAAGGTGGTAGAGGACAGGAAGGCCTGGAGGAACATTGTCCATGGGGTCGCGATGGGTCAGACACGACTTCGCAACTAACAACAAGGACACACACAAGAGCAACAAAGTCAGGTAATGAAACATCTCCAAGGAAACAAACAAACTCATTGTCAAGCAACTCTGGGCAGGTTACAATATTCCACAGTTGAGTTTGATTTTTCAAGAAGCTGAACATCGTGGGGAAGACTTGAGGCATTCAACGCAGGGCAGGGGTCCCCAATCTCTGGACTGTGGCCCACTACCGGGCTGTGGGCTATAGGCCACTGGGCCCCACGAGTGGCTGGCCAGTACGCAAGTGTGTGTGCGTGTGTGTGTGCGTGCGCTCAGCCTCACTTGCCCGAGCGTCACCGCAAGCATTGCGGACATTGGCTCCACTAGCACGAGCGTCAGCGCAAGTGTTTGTGGCCCCACTCACCCGAGTTTCGCCATTTGTGCGAGCCTCACTGCAAGCGTTGTGAGAGTTCGCAGCCCCGTGAGCAAGTGCGTTGCAGTGAGCGACACCGGCACTCATGTCCCCACTCATACAAGTAGTGGGTGTTCGTGCGCGTGCACGCGCGTATTTGTTCACAGCCACACACAAACCAATCCCATCTTTCCCTTCCCCCTCACCCCCCACTTCAGGCCAGAACCCCAAAAATTTGGGGAACTCTGGAACAGGGCACTCTTGCCCACCCTCTGAGTTCTCACCTCTTCCTTACCAATTTGCAGACGACACCAAGCTGGCAGGAATAGCCAATACTCCAGAAGATAGGCTTAAGATACAGGAGGATCTGGACAGACTCGAACACTGGGCACTATCTAACAAAATGGAATTCAGTGGTGAAAAAACTAAGGTTCTACATTTAGGCAAGAAAAACCAAATGCACAGGTATAGTATGGGGGTACCTTGCTCAATAGTAGTAACTGTGAGAGGGATCTCGGAGTCCTAGTGGACAATCCCTTAAATAGGAGCCAGCCGTATGCTGCAGCTGTCTAAAAGGCCAACACAGTCCTTAGGCTGCATTAACAAAGGAGTAGAATCAAGATCATGTGAAGTGTTAATACCACTTTACAATGCCTTGGTAAGGCCACACTTGGAATCCTGCATCCAGTTTTGGTCACCACGATGTAAAAAAGATGTTGAGACTCTAGAAAGAGTGCAGAGAAGAGCAACAAAGATGATCAGGAGACTGGAGGCTAAAACATATAGGGAACGGTTGCTGGAATTGGGTATGCCTAGTCTAAGGAAGAGAAGGACGAGGGGGGACATGATAGCAGTCTTCCAGTATCTCAGCGGCTGCCCCAAAGAAGAGGGAGTCAAGCTATTCTCCAAAGCACCTGAAGGCAGGTCAAGAAGCAGCGGATGGAAACTAATTAAGGAGAGAAGCAATCTGGAATTAAGGAGAAACTTCCTGACAGTGAGGACAATTAACCAGTGGAACAACCTGCCTCCAGAAGTGGTGAATGCTCCAATACTGGAAGTTTTTAAGAAGAAACTAGACAGACATTTGTCTGAAATGGTATAAGATTTCCTGCCTGAGCAGGGGTTTGGACTAGATGACCTCCAAGGTCCCTTCCAACATTATTATTATTATTATTATTATTGATCATCGCACAGTCAGCCAGATGTTCAGACTGGATTTGGCATTTTTTTTCTACCTATCGAGTCCTTACCAAGGACCTGGGATAGGCAGATGTGGATGTTTGATGGTATCACAGATCTCGTCGCAGGATGGAAGCAGTTCCTACTAAGGCCGCCTTTTGCAATTGACTAATGCTGAATTTGTCAATGCCGATGATGGTGTCCAAGTGGCGCTCCAGTTGTTTTGGGATTGCACCCAAGGCGCCTATGAGTATTGGTACCACCCTTGCTTGCCTTTGCCACAGTCTTTCTATTTCTATTTGTAGGTCTTCGTATTTTGTTGTCTTCTCCAGTTCTTTCTCGTCTATTCTGCTGTCTCCAGGCACTGCCACGTCCACTATCCAGACTTTTTTGTCTTTCTTATCGACAATTGTTAAGTCCGGAGTGTTATGTTGCAGGTGCTTGTCTGTTTGAATTCTGAAATCCCAGAGCAGTTTAACTTTATCATTCTCTATGACTTTCTCTATTTTATGATCCCACCAGTTCTTGCTTACAGGCAAATGGTATTTCTTGCAGATCTTCCAAGGCACCGCTGTTGCTACTTTGTCGTGCCGCTGCTTGTAGTCAGTCTGTGCGATCTTCTTGCAGCAGCTTACCAGGTGGTCCACTGTTTCTTCAGCTTCTTTGCGCAGGCGGCACTTAACTGTCTGTTGCTGTCTTCTCCATTTTGACTTTGTATGCGTTTGTCCTTGTGGTCTTGTGCAGCCAGAATGAGTCCCTCCGTCTCTTTCTTCAACTTTCCTGCTCTTAGCCATTGCCAGGCCTCGTTATTATCTGCTTTCCCAGCTATTTTTTAATGGACTGGCCATGTAGTGCTTTGTCTTTCCATGCCTCTATTCTGTTCTTCATTGGGTCTTTCTTGTAGGCCATTTTGGTCTCTCCAGTAGCTAGTAAGCCTTCCTGATATACTCATTTCAGTGCATCTTCATCATTGTTCTTCAGATATTCTTCCAAAGCCATTTTTTTTCTTATTCAACCATCTGATGTACTTGTAGCATTCCACGTCCACCTATTTGCTTTGGTAGATAAGAGTCTTCCAATGTCACTGCGTGGATGAAGGGCATGATTCATTGTCATTATTTTTCTGGTCTTCCTATCCGTTGCTCTTAGTTCTGCTTGAGTCCAGTCCACTATTCCAGCTGTGTATCTAATGAGTGGAATTGCCCAGGTGTTGATTGCCTTCACGGTGTTTCCTCCATTGTGTTTGGACTTTAAGGTCTTCTTCACTCTCTTGATGTATTCACCTCTAATCTTTTTCTTGACTTCAGTGTGCTTGATGTTGTCAGCTTGAAGGGATACCCAAGTATTTGTAGTAATCTTCCTCATCCAGACTCTTAATGTTATTTTCGTGGGGCATCTTGATTCCTTCAGTTTTCACTATTTTTCCTTGTTTGAGAGTAGGTGTGGCACATTTGTCCAAGCCAAACTCCATTGCAATATCTTGGCTATATATACGGACAGTGTTCAGCAGCGATTCTATTTCAGATGATGTTTTTCCATACGGCTTCAGATCATCCATGTAAAGGAGGTGGGATAGTCTGGCAGATGTTTTTGATGTTTGATAGCCATGTCCTGAGTTATTCAGTATTGTTGACAGAGGAAACAGTGCAATAACAAATAGTAGTGGTGATAATGAATCTCCTTGATAGTAACCTCTCCCAGTCTCTCACCATTGACCTGCAACTGTGTCTTTCATTGTGCCATCGATCTTTGCACAAATTTTCTGATGTTTTTACTGACTTCTGTTATTTCTAGGCACTTGATTATCCAGTCATGTGGTAGAGAGTCAAATGCCTTTTGGTAGTCGGTAGTCGATTTGGTAGTTCAGGTTGATTTTCTTTTTCCTGCAGTTTTCCAAGATCATTTTGTCTATTAGGAGTTGATCTTTTGTTCCTCTGCTATTGGGGCGGTTTCCTTTCTGCTCTGGTGGAAAGAGATTGTTTTCAACTAGATGCTGTTGTACTGCATCAGCTACCACACCAGTTAGCAATTTGAAAGTTGTTGCTAAGCAGGTAATTGGCCTGTAGTTGCCTGGTGTTGCCCCTTTTGCTGGATTTTTCATTATTAGGTAGGTTTTCCCAGTTGTTAGCCGCTTTTCAATTTCTCCTCCTTGTAGGATATTGTTCAACTGCTTGGCAGTGAGTGGGTATATAGCAGTTAGGTGTTTCAACCAAAACCCATGCAGTTCATCTTCACCTAAAGGTAAAAAGGTAAAGGTAAAGTTTCCCCCGCACATGCGTGCTAGTCGTTTCCGACTCTAGGGGCCGGTGCTCATCTCCGTTTCAAAGCCGAAGAGCCAGCGCTTGTCCGAGGACGTCTCCGTGGTCATGTGGCCGGCATGACTAGACGCCAAAGGCGCACGGAACGCTGTTACCTTCCCACCGTAGTGGTCCCTATTTTTCTACTTGCATTTTTACGTGCTTTCGAACTGCTAGGTTGGCAGAAGCTGGGACGAGCAACAGGCGCTCACTCTGTTACGCGGCACTCGGGATCCGACCCGCCAAACTTCACCTAGCGCTGACCAATTTTTGATCTTCCTTGCTCTTTTTTTCTACCATTTTTGTTGTTATTACTAGTTCTTTCATTTCGACTTCTGTTTTATTTGCATCCACGTCTTTTAACCAAGCCGCATCTTCGTTGTGTTTCTTTGGGTTATCCCATAACTGCTTCCAGAACTGCACTGTTTCTTCCTTGTCAGGTACTGACTGATTCATGGCAGTTTCTCCATTGATGGTTTGGTAGAAACGTTTCTGATTGGATTGAAATGGGAGGTTTTTCCTATAATTTGCAATTCGAGCTTCGTATCTACTGATTTTCCTGGCTATAGCTGTTGTTTGCTGCTTTATTATTTCCAGTGCTTCCTTGATCTTCCTTGTTTCTAAGCGGTATTTCTTGATTAGGTATTCTTTGGTCTTCTTGTTCTTCAGCTTCTTTACTTTCATCTGTTCTAGCTTGCTCGCATGAGATCATAACTTGCTGATCTTATTTTATAGTCTAATCTTCCATTTTTGTGGTGCACAGTCTGTTTTTTCTTCTTTGTTGATTTTGCATCCCAGGTATTCAGCTACAGTATAACTGCAGCTGTGCTGTACATTAGTTGGTTTTTGTCTTGCAGTGAATTGGTGCTTATACTTGATACTGCAGTATTTGCATCTTTTAATGCTTGTGCTAGCTGTTTCTTTGGAACAAGCTTCAATGCAGGCAGCCTTACTCTGTTGTTTTTGTGCTGTTCTAGATGCTCAGTTATTCTTTGTTTCAATTCTTTTATTTCTTTAGTTAGAGGGCTTTGTTCTTCCTGAGGAAGAGGTGCCCGGTTTCCAAATGAGAACAGTTGTATATCTCTGCTGGATTCCTTCACTGCCAGCTCCCTCTGGCTTGCCTCTACATTCTGAATTACTTCTGGCAAGGCTTTGATTTCTTTGCCCTGGGTAAACCTTTGCAGTTCGTCCAGTTCTGTTTCTGTGAATATTTTATTTCGTATTATAAATCGGCGTTGATCTGCTAGTCTCTGTTCTGTTATTTCTGATTCTGGATGTTCTTCTTTCCAGAACTGGTGCATTTGTTTTAGATATCCTATTATTATTATTCCCCTTCATGGATTACTGCCTTGTCGTGGCGAAGGGGCTTGCGTAATTCAATGAAGCTATGAGCTATGCCGTGCAGGGCCACCCAAGACGGACAGGTCATAGCAGAGAGTTCTGACAAAACGTGATCCACTGGAGAAGGAAATGGCAACCCACTCCAGTATCTTGCCATGAAAACCCTATGGACAGTACCAAAAGGCAAAACGATATGACGCTGGAAGATGAGCCCCTCAGGTCGGAAGGCGTCCAATATGCTACTGGGGAAGAGCAGAGGGCTAGTACTAGTAGCGCCAGAAAGAATGAAGCGACTGGGCCAAAGCCGAAAGGACGCTCAGCTGTGGATATGTCTGGTGGTGAAAGGAAAGTCCGATGCTGTAAAGATTCTTTCTCCATAGGAACCTGGAATGTAAGATCCATGAATCAAGGAAAGCTGGACGTGGTCAAACAAGAGATGACAAGACTAAACATCGACATCTTAGGTATCAGCGAACTAAAATGGACAGGAATGGGTGAATTTAATTCAGATGACCATCAGGTATACTACTGCGGGCAAGAATCCCTCAGAAGAAATGGAGTAGCCTTCATAGTCAATAAAAAAGTAGGAAAAGCAATACTGGGATACAACCCTCAAAATGACAGAATGATCTCAGTTCGAATCCAAGGCAAACCATTCAATATCACAGTAGTCCAGGTCTATGCCCCAACCACCAGTGCTGAAGAGGATGAAATTGACCGGTTCTATGAAGCCTTACAGCACCTTATAGAACTAACACCCAAAAATGATGTCCTTATCATCATGGGAGATTGGAATGCTAAAGTAGGAAGCCAAAAGATAACCGGAATAACAGGCAAGTTTGGCCTTGGAGTACAAAATGAAGCAGGGCACAGGCTGATAGAATTTTGTCAAGAGAATACGATGGTCATAGCAAACACTCTTTTCCAACAACCCAAGAGACGGCTTTACACATGGACAATCACAATGAGGTGGTCACTGACCTCGAGCCAGACATCCTAGAATGTGAAGTGAAGTGGGCCTTAGAAAAGCTGAGCAACAACAAAGCTAGTGGAGGTGACAGTATTCCAGCTGAGCTATTCAAAATCTTAAAAGACGATGCAGTAAAAGTGCTACACTCAATTTGCCAGCAAATTTGGAAAACTCAACAGTGGCCACAGGATTGGAAAAGATCAGTTTACATTCCAATTCCAAAGAAAGGCAGTGCCAAAGAATGTTCAAACTATCGCACCATTGCACTCATTTCTCATGCTAGTAAAGTTATGCTTAAAATCCTACAAGCTAGACTTCAGCAGTATGTGGATCGAGAACTACCAGAAGTACAGGCAGGATTTCGAAGAGGCAGAGGAACTAGAGATCAAATTGCTAACATACGCTGGATCATGGAGAAAGCTAGAGAGTTCCAGAAAAACATCTACTTCTGCTTCATTGACTATGCTAAAGCCTTTGATTGTGTGGATCATAACAAACTCTGGCAAGTTCTTAAAGAGATGGGCATACCAGACCATCTTATTTGTCTCTTGAGAAACCTATATGCAGGCCAAGAAGCAACAGTGAGAACTGGACACGGAACCACTGATTGGTTCAAAATTGGGAAAGGAGTCCGGCAAGGCTGCATACTGTCGCCTTGCCTATTTAACTTATATGCAGAGCACATCATGAGAAAGGCAGGGCTAGATGAATCAAAAGTTGGAATTAAGATTGCCGGAAGAAACATCAACAACCTAAGATATGCAGATGATACCACTCTAATGGCAGAAAGTGAAGAGGAACTAAAGAGCCTCTTGTTGCGAGTGAAGAAGGAGAGTGCAAAATGTGGGTTGAAACTAAACATTAAGAAAACCAAGATCATGGCATCTGGCCCTCTCAATTCCTGGCAAATAGATGGGGAAGAAATGGAGGTAGTGACAGATTTTATTTTCCTGGGCTCCAAGATCACTGCAGATGGGGACTGTAGCCAAGAAATTAAAAGACGCTTGCTCCTGGGGAGGAAAGCCATGGCAAATCTAGACAGCACACTAAAAAGCAGAGACATCACCCTGTCAACAAAAGTGCGTATAGTCAAGGCTATGGTCTTCCCAGTTGCAATGTATGGCAGTGAAAGCTGGACCATAAGAAAGGCTGAGCGCCAAAGAATTGAAGCCTTTGAACTATGGTGCTGGAGAAGACTCCTGCGAGTCCCTTGGACTGCAAGGCGATCAAACCGGTCAGTCCTAGAGGAGATCAACCCTGACTGCTCTTTAGAAGGCCAGATCCTGAAGCTAAAACTCAAATACTTTGGCCATCTAATGAGAAGGAAGGACTCACTGGAGAAGAGCCTAATGCTGGGAAAGATTGAGGGCAATAGAAGAAGGGGACGACAGAGAATGAGGTGGCTGGATGGAGTCACTGAAGCAGTAGGCGTGAGCTTAAATGGACTCCAGAAGATGGTAGAGGACAGGAAGGCCTGGAGGAACATTGTCCATAGGGTCGCGATGGGTCGGACACGACTTCGCAACTAACAACAACAACATTATTATTATTATTATTATTATTATTATTATTATTATTATTATTATTATTATTATTATTATTATTATTATTATTATTGTTGTTGTTGTTGTTGTTGTTGTTGTTGTTGTTGTTGTTGTTTTGTTGTTGTTGTCATCATCATCATCATCATCATCATCGTTATCATCTTGCAATAGTGTCTTACGAGCCACCTAAACTTTTTGCCCTCCCCTAATTTCTCTTTGGACTTTATAAAGTCCTAGTAAGACCACACCTGGAATACTGCAACCAATTTTGGTCACCATATCACAAAAAAGATGTTGAGAGTTTGGAAAAAAATTCAGAGAAGAGCAACTAAGAGGATCCAAGGCCTGGAGACTAAAACGTATGAAGAACGGCTATGGGACTTGGGTCTGGCCAGTCTAAAGAAAAGAAGAAATAGGGGAGGCATGATAGCAGCGTTCCAGTATCTGAGGGGCTGCCACCAAGAAGAGGGGGTCATGTTATTCTCCAAAGCACCAGAGGGAAGGATGAGGAACAATGGTTGGAAGCTGATCAAGGAGAGAAGCAACCTGGAATTAAGGAGAAACTTCCTGACACTGAGGACAATCAACCAGTGGAACAGCTGGCCTCCAGAAATCGTGGGTGTTCCATCACTGGAAATTTTTAAGAAGAGGCTAGACAATCATCTGTCTGAGATGGCATAGGTTCTCCTGCTTCAGCAGGGGGCTGGACTAGATGACCTCCAAGGTGCCTTCCAGCTCTATTCTATTCTATTCTATTCTATTCTATTCTATTCTATTCTATTCTATTCTATTCTATTCTATTCTATTCTATTCTATTCTATTCTATTCTTATTCTTATTCTTATTCTATTTTTATTCTATTCTATTCTATTCTATTCTATTCTATTCTATTCTATTCTATTCTATTCTATTCTATTCTATTCTATTCTATTCTATTCTATTCTATTCTTATTCTTATTCTATTTTTATTCTATTCTATTCTATTCTATTCTATTCTATTCTATTCTATTCTATTCTATTCTATTCTATTCTATTCTATTCTATTCTATTCTATTCTATTCTATTCTCTATTCTATTCTATTTTATTCTAATTCTATTCTATTCTATTCTATTCTATTCTATTCTATTCTATTCTATTCTATTCTATTCTATTCTATTCTATTCTATTCTATTCTATTCTTATTCTTATTCTATTTCTATTCTATTCTATTCTATTCTATTCTATTCTATTCTATTCTATTCTATTCTATTCTATTCTATTCTATTCTATTCTATTCTATTCTATTCTATTCTCTATTCTATTCTATTTTATTCTAATTCTATTCTATTCTATTCTATTCTATTCTATTCTATTCTATTCTATTCTATTCTATTCTATTCTATTCTATTCTATTCTATTCTATTCTTATTCTTATTCTATTTTTATTCTATTCTATTCTATTCTATTCTATTCTATTCTATTCTATTCTATTCTATTCTGTTCTATTCTATTCTATTCTATTCTATTCTATTCTATTCTATTCTTATTCTATTCTGGGGAAGCTGACGTAATTTCTGCTGATCTCCAGGGAATCTACAAGTTCTCTTCATCTAAGTGATCCACTGGGGAAACATCTCTGCAGAATTTGGCTCAAAACTGGCCCACCTCTCTGGAAAAAAAAGCAAGAATAACGAGATATCTAGTTGTCTTTTTTTCCCCCCCAGGCAGCAGAACTGGAAAAATTCCCTGCCACCATGGAAGGAGTAGCACCAAAGAGGACTCGTGTTTCATGAGGTCTAGAAACCCAAGTCTTGGAGTCATGAAATTGCTCACCTGGGGCAGCTTCTGTGAAGGGAAGGCGGCCGACGCATTGTAAGGCCACTGCCAAAAGTTATTTTTAACATCAGCTTTCAGTGGAGTCTTTCAAGTGCACTTGGAGGGATGACAAGTACTCTTTCGCTCCAGATTTTCACGAGACTTTTGGCATCCTGTGGATTTCTTTTCCCCCCTTCTTCTTCTTCTTGGAACGAAAGGCAGTTGAAAGAAAACCAGAGGAAGACCAGGGGAAAAACAATGCAGGCTTTTCAAAGATAATCTCACCAAGTCGAACAGAATCCTCATGACGCTTTAAACAGAATCCCCCTTCTTCTTCTTCTCCTTCTTCTTCTTCTTCTTCTTCTTCTTCTTCTTCTTCTTCTTCTTCTTCTTCTTCTTCTTCTTCTTCTTCTTCTTCTTCTTCTTCTTCTTCTTCTTCTTCTTCTTCTTCTTCTTCTCCTTCTCCTTCTCCTTCTCCTTCTCCTTCTCCTTCTCCTTCTCCTTCTCCTTCTCCTTCTCCTTCTTCTTCTTCTTCTTCTTCTTCTTCTTCTTCTTCTTCTTCTTCTTCTTCTTCTTCTTCTCCTCCTCCTCCTCCTCCTCCTCCTCCTCTTCTTCTTCTTCTTCTTCTTCTTCTTCTTCTTCTTCTTCTTCTTCTTCTTCTTCTTCTTCTTCTTCTTCTTCTTCTTCTTCTTCTTCTTCTTCTTCTTCTTCTTCTTCTCCTCCTCCTCCTCCTCCTCCTCCTCCTCCTCCTCCTCCTCCTCCTCCTCCTCCTCCTCCTCCTCCTCCTCCTCCTCCTCCTCCTCCTTCTTCACCAAAGTTCTGTTTGCTGGGGGGGAAAAAAAAATCCTCGCGTCTTGGCCAGCATTTTGAGCAAATTAACAAATCTTTCTCCTCGAAAGTTCTGCGAGAAAATAAAATACGTCTTTTGCAAAAGCTAAATTACAACAACTGGAATCTGTCAAGGAAAGAAAATTCTTTTCTTGTTTCTTTTTTCATTCTATTTTTTTTTTAAAAAACGCCTCTATGGTGAAACAGAACAAAGGAAAACAACAACAGTATAACAACAACAACAATAATAATAAAGTTGGAAGGGACCTTGGAGGTCATCTAGTCCAACCCCCTGCTCAGGCAGGAAACCCTATACCCTTTCAGACAAATGCCTGTCCAGTCTCTTCTTAAAAACTTCCAGTGTTGGAGCATTCACCGCTTCTGGAGGCAGGTTGTTCCACTGGTTAATTGTTCGAACTGTCAGGAAGTTTCTCCTTAGTTCTAGGTTGCTTCTCTCCTTGATCAGTTTGGATCCGTTGCTTCTTGTCCTGCCTTCAGGTGCTTTGTAAAATAGCTTGACTCCCTCTTCTTTGGGGCATCCCTTGAGAAATTACAAGACTGCTATCATGTCACCCCTCGTCCTTCTCTTCAATAAACTAGAGACATACCCAATTCCAGCTACCGTTCCTTCTATGTTTTAGCCTCCAGTCCCCCAATCATCTTTGTTGCCCTTCTCTGTACCCTTTCTAGAGTCTTGACATCTTTTTTACATCGTGGTGACCAAAACTGGATGCAGTATTCCAGGTGTGGCCTTACCAAGGCCTTGTAAAGTGGTATTAGTACTTCACTTGATCTTGATTCTATCCCTCTGTTAATGCAGCCTAGCACTGTGTTGGCCTTTTTGGCAGCTGCAGCACACGGCTGGCTCATATTGAAGTGATTGTCCACTAGGACTCCGAGATCCCTCTCACAGTTACTACTATTGAGCAAGGTACCCCTTATACTGTACCTGTGCATTTGATTTTTCCTGCCTAAATGCAGAACCTGACTTTTTTCACCATTGAATTTCATTTCATTTCATTTCATTTCTTCCTCCTCCTCCTCCTCCTCCTCCTCCTCCTCCTCCCCCTCCTCCTCCTCCTCCTCCTCCTCCTCCTCTTCCCTTCCACAAACCCCCCTCCTTTCTAGCCCTGATGATGTTACCTAGTTTGGGTCATGAAACGTCTGCAAGGAAACCACCCTGCTCAGAGAGCACCCAGGAGCCCACATGTCCCCCCCCCTGAGCCACACAGATTCTCCTTTATTAGTCTCCAGAAAATCGGATCACAAAATTCTGAGCTCCGGATCGGGCATGCCAAGCCGATGAGGGCATCTTGTGGGAGAATCTGGAGAGGCAAATGTTGCTGTTCCCCCAGGCAAAAGAAATTTTTTTAATTCTTCTCATTGTTGCCCAAGGAGGACTAGGATCCTGGCAAGGACATGGCCGGGGTCCCCATTCCAAACACCACAGAGGCTGACTTGTTCGGTCTTCGACTGGTCCCTCCCTCGCCTTTTCCACCCCACCCATGCTGGAAGGCCCTGACATTACAACCCCTGTTCTTCCCTCCCGGCTCTTTGTGATGTGAGGTTGCGGGTGGGCTGTGTGTGGGCGACAGCAAGCTGGCATGAGGCCCACCCTTGTGCTGTTGTGTTTCGCATCCGAGGCTGGGATGGGCTTTCCTTAGACTCCCTTCCCGGCTAAAACTCCAGCCTTGATTTAACCACCGATGATTGGTGAAACCAAGGCTTCTGTTCTCCGCAAAAGGTGTCCTTAAGAAGGTGTTGTGTTGTTTTTTTCTCGACTTGACGAGTTTCCACAAGATGGTAGACCTTGCCATTGACTTGAAGGCCCCAGAAGGTCAAATGGATACTTGGTTTCTCCAGGAACTGGAGACAAATCCTCTGCCTGAGGCCTTCTAACGAAGAGGTCTCCAACAGTGTCCACTTCCGGCCTTCTCAATTCCTGGCAAATAGATGGGGAAGAAATGGAGGTAGTGACAGATTTTATTTTCCTGGGCTCCAAGATCACTGCAGATGGGGACTGTAGCCAAGAAATTAAAAGATGCTTGCTCCTCGGGAGGAAAGCCATGGCAAATCTAGACAGCACACTAAAAAGCAGAGACAACACTCTGTCAACAAAAGTGCGTATAGTCCAGGCTATGGTCTTCCCAGTTGCAATGTATGGCAGTGAAAGTTGGACCATAAGAAAGGCTGAGCGCCAAAGAATTGAGGCCTTTGAGCTATGGTGCTGGAGAAGACTCCTCAGAGTCCCTTGGACTGCAAGGCAATCAAACCAGTCGGTCCTAGAGGAGATCAACCCTGACTGCTCTTTAGAAGGCCAGATCCTGAAGCTGAAACTCAAATACTTTGCCCACCTAATGAGAAGGAAGGACTCACTGGAGAAGAGCCTCATGCTGGGAAAGGTGGAGGGCAAGAGAAGAAGGGGACAACAGAGAATGAGGTGGCTGGATGGAGTCACTGAAGCAGTAGGCGTGAGCTTAAATGGACTCCAGAGGACGGTAGAGGACAGGAAGGCCTGGAGGAACGTTGTCCATGGGGTCGCGATGGGTCGGACATGACTTCGCAGCTAACAACAACCTTAAAAGTCCTTCTTGACAGGCATATTCCTAGGGTGGACATCTCTCCGTAACTCGTTTCAAATTCCTGCTCTGAAGCTGGAAAAGTAACTTCTTCTTCTCCAGCAGCCCTTGATTAATCTCAGTGGGCTGTCCCACCGCGGCCTTCAATTAGATGACCAGGTTCCTGGAGTGACCAGGCTTTAAATCAGAATGGAGGCACCACCCAAATTACCTGGTGCTGGCTAGGACTCCTTGCCAGTCCCTCCAGGGAGAGTGTGACAAAAATCATGTCTTGGTGGGTGGGTTCACACCTGTCTGATTAACACAACCCATGATGTGGTTCACAGACTGTACAGTGGCCTGACAAAGAGCGTGCCTTGTGGTTCAAAGCCCCGGGATAGCTGGTTTGCCCAAATTAGGAAGACTGTGCCTTGCATCCCACCGCACCCTGGGCTGCCACGGACCCAGCTCCATTTTAAGCCTCCGCATGCGTTAGGCTTGGTTGTTTTCTTGAAGGTGTTTCATGACCAAACTAGGTAACATCACGAGTGTTAGAAGGGGGGAGGGTTTGTGGAGAGGAGGGGGGAGGAGGAGAAGGAGAAGGACTAAAGAACAGCAGCAGTGTTAGAAGGGAGTGGGGTTTGAAGGGATGAGAAAAAGGAGGAGGAGGAGAAGAAAAGGAAGAAGGAGAAGAGGAAGAAGAAGAAGAAGAAGAAGAAGAAGAAGAAGAAGAAGAAGAAGAAGAAGAAGAAGAAGAAGAAGAAGAAGAAGAAGAAGAAGAAGAAGAAGAAGAAATGACTAGAGAACAGCAGCAGTGCTAGAAGGAAGTGGGGTTTGCAGGGATGAGTAAGAAGAGGAGGAGGAGGAGGAGGAGGAGAAGAAGAAGAAAGAAGAAGAAGAAGAAGAAGAAGAAGAAGAAGAAGAAGAGGAGGAGGAGGAGGAGGAGGAGGAGGAGGAGAAGAAGAAGAAAGAAGAAGAAGAAGAAGAAGAAGAAGAAGAAGAAGAAGAAGAAGAAGAAGAAGAAGAAGAAACGACTAGAGAACAGCAGCAGTGCTAGAAGGGAGTGGGGTTTTTAGGGAAGAGGAGGAGGAGGAGGAGGAGGACTCTCAGTGCTTGGTGCTTTTCTTGCAGATGTTTCCTTACCCAACTAGGTATCATCCGTTTCAGATGACCTTCAGAGCCTCTGTTTTGTCCCACTTTCTACCTTAGGTGGCTTCTTAATGCATGAACCTGTTGCGTGCAGGACATCTACAGAACATGCAGCCATTAAGAGTGGGGCTGCAACGTCCCTCAAGAATTGCACGTACGCCCAGGACAGGGGCCACAGGGTCAATCTACTAGCAGCATGCTCATCCGCGTACAGCCTGCAGAGATGCCTCAGGTCGTCTCGGTGGCTTTCCAACACAGGTCCAAAGCCCTTGGATTGACAGCCAAGGAAGTCAACTCAAGCTACTGGACCTCTCCTCCCCCTCCCCCTGCCTCTTCCCCATGAATGGTTGGACTTGCACAAGAAGGGCTTGGTTGTCAGCTGTGACGTGCTCCTGAATGCAGTGTCTTGTTTCGCCCACAAGCAATTCAGGGGGATGAGATGGTGGCCCTGAGGGTGGTGCTCAGCTACCTCAGAGGCCGGACAACAGGGCACCTTTGTAGTCTAGAAAGAGTAACAAAGATGATTAGGGGACTGGAGGCAAATCATACAATGAACAGTTGCAGAAACTAGGTGTATGCAACCTAGAATTAAGGAGAAACTTCCAAACAGTGAGGACAATTAACCCCGTGGAAGGGCTTGCCTTCAGAAGTTGTGGGTGCTCCATCACTGGAGGTTTTCAAGAAGAGGTTGGACAACCACTTGTCTGAAATTGGTATATGGTCTCCTGCTTGAGCAGGGGGTTGGACTACTAGAAGATCCATGTTGAGAGGTTGAGACCATAGAAAGAGTCCAGAGAAGAACAGCTCGGAGGACAATGGTCTGGAGGCTAACCCATATAATCAGGGGTCTTCAAAGTTGGCCCTTTTATGACTTGTGGACCTGGCTGAGGAATTCTGGGAGTTGAGGTCCACAAGTCATAAAAGGGCCAAGTTTGAAGACCCCTGATCATAGGATGAACAACTGAGGGAACTAGGTATGTCTAGCCATTGGAGAGAAGGACGAGGGGTGACTTGAGAGCAGACTTCCAATATTTAAGGGGCTCTCTCAGAGAAGAGGGGGTCCACCTCTTCTCCAAAGCACCTGAGGGCAAGACAAGAAGTAACAGATGGAAACTAATCGAGGCGAGATCCAGACAGGGAGAACAACTGATCAATGGAACGACCTGCCACCAGAAGTTGCGGGTGCTCCATCGCTGGAGGTTTTCAAGAAGAGATCGGACACCAATTTGTCCAGAACGTTCTAGGGTCTCCTGCTTGAGGAGGTGGTTTGGACTAGAAGACCTCCGAGGTCCCTTCCAACTCTGTTATATTGTACTCTGCATGTTCATCACTTTGTCCAGGTTTTTGCTTGATGGAGACCTTATAAAATCAGCACTTATCCAACATCTATCCTGACATCACAAGAAGGTAAGGAGAACAACCACAAATGGTTTACTTACAGGAAATGTTAGCCTAGCTGAGGGGTCTTCAAACCTGGCCCTTTTATGACTTGTGGACTTCAGCTCCCAGAATTCCTCAGCCTGGGAGTTGAAGTCCACAAGTCATAAAAGGGCCAGGTTTGAAGACCCCTCAGCTAGCTGACGAGTTGTGGTGTCTGTGTCCTAAGATGACCGTGAGTGGAGTCCATCCCATCAGGAAAAGCTAGTAAATGCACACACACATGCTTTCCCACGCTGATACTCCTTGGAGAAGATATTGCTTAGTTGACAGAATTGGATCTTCAAGCATCCCCACTTCCCAAACTCTTTCTCCGACATCACTGCTTTCATTTGATGTTGTGAGTTGCGAGAACTCGACGGTGGAAGGATTTTGTTCGTTGTCTACCCTTGTGTTGTCCTCTCCCTTCATTGTACGTTCCCTTGATTGGTCAGTGATTGATCCAGGAAAGGTAAAATACAGGTAGTCCTCGACTCCAGTGGCCACAGCTGAGGCCACATTTTCTGTTGCTAAGTCAGCTTGGCCCCATTTTATGACCTGTCTTGTCTCATTTCCCCCGTCGTAAATACGAGTCAGTTGCCAAGTGTCGGTTTTGATCACGTGACCCCGGCGAATGGCTGCCACGGTCGTAAGTGTGAAAAAGGATCGTAAGCCCCATTTTTCAGTGCCCTTGTAACTTTGATTGGTCAAGAATCCCAAAGGGGCTTTTTTCAAGAGGCAACTGGACTTTTTTTGTTTTTCCTCTGAAGACGTTTCGCTTCTCATGCAAGAGGCTTCTTCGGTTCTGAAGTACTCCTCCCAAGAAGCTTCTCCAGAACCGAAGAAGCTTCTTGGATGAGAAGCGAAACATCTTCAGAGAAAAGATGTTTAGATGTCTAGTCTAAAAAAAAGAAGAAGAAATAGGGGAGACATGATACCAGCGTTCCAGTATCTGAGGGGCTGCCACAAGGAAGAGGAGGGGGTCAATTTATTCTCCAAAGCACCAGAGGGAAGGACGAGAAACAATAGTTGGAAAGAGAGAAGCAACCTGGCATTAAGGAGAAACTTCCTGAGAGTGAGGACAGTCATCCAGTGGAACAGAAGTTGCCTCCAGACATTGTGGGCACTTGATCTCTGAAAGAGAAGAGAAGAGACTGAACAGTCACTTGTCTGAGATGGTATAGGTTCTCCTACTTGAGCAGGGGGCTGGACTAGAAGACCTCCAAGGCCCCTTCCAGCTTCTATTCTATTCTAACTGATCAAGGAGAGAAGCAACCTGGAATTAAGGAAAAAGTTTCTGACAGTGAGGACAATCAACCAGTGGAACAGCTTGCCACCAGAAATCGTGGGCATTCCATCACTGGATATTTTTAAGACGAGACTGGACATATATCTGTCTGAGATGGTCTAGGTTCTCCTACTTGAGCAGGGGACTGGACTAGAAGACCTCCAAGGTCCCTTCCAGATTCTATTCTATTCTATTCTATTCTATTCTATTCTATTCTATTCTATTCTATTCTATTCTATTCTATTCTATTCTATTCTATTCTATTCTATTCTATTCTATTCTATTCTATTCTATTCTATTCTATTCTATTCTATTCTATTCTATTCTATTCTATTCTATTATTCCATTCCATATTCTATTCTATTCTATTCTATTCTATTCTATTCTATTCTATTCTATTCTATTCTATTCTATTCTATTCTATTCTATTCTATTCTATTCTATTCTATTCTATTCTATTCTATTCTATTCTATTCTATTCTATTCTCATTTCCATTTCCATTTCCATTACATATTCTGTTCTGTTCTGTTCTGCTCTGCTCTACTCTACTCTACTCTACTCTACTCTACTCTACTCTACTCTACTCTACTCTACTCTGTTCTATTCTATAAACAAGAAAGTCTAGTTGCCTCCTAAAAAAAGCACCTTTGGGACAAGCGTGACCTGGATGGCTGAGAATCTCCATATTTTGGTCATTAAATCAACTGTTGTTAAGCCAAGGACTACGAGTTGCCTTTTCCTGCCCTTGAGGAACGGTTGATTTTTTAAAAAAATATTTATTGGAAATCAAAACACATTTTACGCTGGCTTCTCTGGGGCTCGGGGTCTCAGGGCAAGTTCCTTCTCCTTCCTGGATCACCTGGCCAATGATGGAGGAGGCCCAGGATCTTCTGAAGTCCATTTATTTGAGCAGATGAGCTTTGGAAATGCGCCTTGTTTCCCCGCCCCCCCTCCCCTTTCTGTCTTTGCCCTTCCACCCCATCGTCCTCATCCTTCTCTTTGTTCCTCAGTTACTCAGCACATTAAAGAGCTCCTGGAGAGAAAGAGTAAGAAGAAGTCCAAACTGAGAAAAAAAGCTAAACCTTATGTTGAAGACCGCGATGGTAGGGCCTCAGCTCCCGAGTCCTCCTCCTTTAGCAGCTTCTTCTCCTTAGTCTAGTCAACAAGTCCCCTTTTTCTGCACCTTCTCGGCCTCTGCTCCGTCTCCCCTTAACACGGCTTCCTCCTTCTCCTAGCTGCTAATTTCGGGGTGCTCCTCCGGATCCTGGTTGTTTTTTTCGGGGTGGGGGTGGGGGGAGACCCACTGCTGTTCACATTTTCTCCGGCACCTGCTAATCTTCCAAAGTTTCTCCTTTCGCTCATGGTCAAGGCTGGCTCTGCCACAGGTTACTCTTCGCAAGCATGCACCACCTCACTGGCAGGGCGGGGGGGGGAAAGGGGGGGCTGAGGGAATGTGGGGGCTCAGGGTTGTAAAAGGGAATCGCAGTCTTCCTATCCAGGAAGGGTGAGGGGGGGGCGACCTCCTTCCAGTCGTCCATCATCTGGGTCATACCAAAACATAACCTGTGATGTACGTTCACGTGCAAGGTGGCTGCGCACCGTGACCCCCTAGCCCCAATGCAGGACTGACTGCGTGATAAAAGTTACTTCTGGCGGGGGGGGGGCGGGTCCCCAACCTTGGCAACTTTTAAGACTTGTGGACATCCGACGCCCAGAATTCTGGGAGTTGAAGTCCACGAGTCTTTTAAAGTTAGCGTGGTTGGAGAGCCCTGATTTTATGGAGCCCAAGGCCATGTTGTGACGGGTAAAGTTTGATAGGCGTGGCCCAGCTGATTGGCAGTGATCTTGACCAAGGGGTCACCCAAACTTGACCACTTTAAGACTATGTGAACTTCAATTCCCAGAATTCCTCAAAAGGCTGGCTGGGGAATTCTGGGAGTTGAAGTCCACAAGTCTTAAAAGTTGCCAAGGTTGGAGACCTCCTCTGAAGACAGAAAGCAGAGGTGGAGAGCGCTTGCAAAGGACACCTGGGGTGTGAAGAGGAGGGCGGGGGCAAAGTCTGAGTGTCCACCTGCCTGGTCAGAGATTGGGCATCCTGGCCAGAAGACAATCTCCCAGGGCCCAGCCCACCATCTTTCAGGTAAGAAACTGACCGGGCCTAACAACGGTATCTCCTTTCTGCTATGGGTCAGAGTTGATGCCACCTGGGTCCTGCAGAAGTCACAGTGATGTCACGCCATGTGGGAGCGTTCCTTTCTGTACCTGAGAAGGTCCATGGAGGGTGGTGGTGGTGATGGTGGCTTCATAAGATGTCCTAACTCTAGGCTACCTCAACAAGAGATGCTTCATCTGAGCATCCTGGATGAGAAGATCTCTCTCTCTCTCTTCCTATGAGTCCCTGGGTGCTCTCTGACCTTGGAGGTTTTCTTGCAGACGTCTCATGACCCAACTAGGGAACATCATCAGTGCTAGAAGGGAATAGACTTGGGTCTTGTGTGTTTTCCGAGCTTGATTGTTTTTTGGCCAATGTTTCATGACCCAACTAGGGAACATCATCAGTGCTAGAAGGGAATAGACTTGGGTCTTGTGTGTTTTCTGAGCTTGATTGTTTTTTGGCCAGCCTTTCATGACCCAACTGGGAACATCATCAGGGCTAGAAGGAAATACACTTGGGTCTTGTGTGTTTTCCGAGCTTGATTGTTTTTTGGCCAATGTTTCATGACCCAACTAGGGAACATCATCAGTGCTAGCTATGTTTCCAGGCTGTGAACAGACGCTAGAAGAAGGCCAGCCTTGTTTGAATGAATTGAAGAGAGGGGTTGTGGGAGGTTCAAAGCGCTTCCGAGTTGCGTTCGAATCTTGCGTTGTCCTAACAGGCAGAACGTAAGAATTTAATCAGTGCACAAAATTCATCAAGTATAGAATCTCTGTCATTTGTGCAATGGCGACATGATGTGTGTGACATCATCAACATGGCGCGCTTGTGTGCGCGCACACACACACCAGATATCTGTAGCCTTATTTGGGGTTTTCTCTTCCGCTTTGGCCCATTCAGCTGTTGTTGGGTCCGGAAGTAGAACTAGTCACCAAAATACAGATATTGCTCAATGGCCACAATTGGACTCCAAATTTCCATTGCTAAGTGGCTCAGTGAGTTCTGCTCTGTTTTACGACACACACCCCTTGCCACAGTTGTTTTGCAGCCTTCTAGTCAGTGGGGAAGCCGGCTTGACTTAACTACCTGGGTCCCTGTCTGTACCCCTGCAGCGGTTCACACAACAAGGGTGGCAAGCCAGGTCATGAAAGGACGCTCCACAGCCATCTTGGTCAGCCACAGAAGTTTTGGCCTCACCTGTGGTCGTAATTCGAGGACTACCTGTGTTCTGGGTTTTTTTAAAAAAATGTTTTATTGACTTTCTAATTTTACATTGAGGGACATGGTGGCTCAGTGGGGTTAGGACGCTGAGCTTGTCGATTAGAAGATTGGCAGTTTGGGAGGTCGAATCCCGAGTGCCGCGTAGCAGAGCGAGCGCCTGTTACTCGTCCCAGCTTCTGCCAACCTAGCAGTTCGAAAGCACGTAAAAATGCAAGTAGAAAAATAGGGACCACTCCGGTGGGAAGGTAACAGCGTTCCGTGCGCCTTTGGCGTCCAGTCATGCCGGCCACATGACCACGGAGACGTCCTCGGACAAGCGCTGGCTCTTCGGCTTTGAAACGAAGATGAGCAGCGGCCCCTAGAGTCGGAAACGACTAGCACGCATGTGCAGGGGAACCTTTACCTTTACTAATTTTACATTTAAATATTTAAAAAGCAACATGGCGGCTGGGTTAACCAATAATACAATGACATACGAATATCTTTAGTACAAGTCCCAAGCTGCTACATCAATTTTTTCCTCTCTTTTTCCCCCCGTAGTATTTACCGTCTCCTGTTTTAAACTAATGCAATTCTTATTAAATCCATTAAAGAAAAACGACATTCTTAACATTTATCAATAATTTTTGGCTTGTACGTATCCTTATTATTTTAACATCCAGTCCTTATAGACAAATCAGCGTCCTAATTAGTTTCCCCCAATTTTTAACTTCCCGTTAACATTTAACTTAACATTTAATATTTCCAGTTTCCAAGTTTTGAGTAACCAAAGTTCCCATTACCGCAATCCATCACAAAGTCTAATACTCAGAATACACATCTTATCTTTTTGAATGTATTCTGTTTCTCACCATCTTACATCCACTAATTAATAATACGATATAATTATATTGTATATAACATAATAATACGTGTTGTTTTTTTTCTCTCTCTGCCAGCCTTATAAGGAGGGTTTGCAAAGGTGGTTGCAGGCAAACTCTCTCCTGGGTTTTCACGCCTTATTGCCCAGGATTGGCGCATGATGTTAATTGTGACAAGGACGCAACCTGCCCTTTCCAGATAAGCCCCCTGTTTCACAATTGATACAAAGGGGGGGGGGGAAATGAGCAAAAAGCATAATTTTCGCCTTTTGTCTCCAGGGCTTGCTTTTCATGGAAAGCTGTCTCTTTTCTATCCAGGTGCGTGGGAGGGAGGATCAACAGCAACAAAAAAAGATGACTTTTTTGACCTACCTGGCCCCACACCCCGGACCTTCCTGCTTCCCTATAAAACAAGGGCTGATTTGAATATTTTGAGGAAAGCCGAAGGGCTGCAGCCGAAAAGTGCACTTATTAAAATGCGGTCCCACGTGCTAAACGCGGGTTGGGTGTGTTTCCCTCCATGCCACGTATATCCCAAGCCAAATCAAGGTTAAAACTAACCGTGCGTAGCCTATGCATAGTAAATTGCAACCAGGAGGAAGGAAACGAGGATCAGAGGCACGCTCACTGGCGTGTCTCTGCGCGGACACGCAAGCACACATGTTCTCCTGTGCCGCTGATCTGGGGAAGGGCTTAAATTAATCACAGTTAGGTCTAAGTTAAATCACAGTTAGGGAGGCGAGGGACCGGTGAATCGGCTGTTCCTATGGCTACCAGGTAGTCCTCGACTTTACGACCACAACGGAGCACACACACACACACACACGCAATATCTGCCGTTACGTGAGACATTTGTTAAGCGAGTTTTGCCCCAGTCGACGGCCTTTCTCTCCACGGTCGCTAAAATGAATCACCGTAGTTGGATCAGTTAATAACCTGGCTGTTAAATGAATCAGGCTTCCCCGTTGACTGCTTGTCAGGAGGTCACATGCCCAGCGCCTGAATTGGGATCGCGTGACTGTGGCGGAGGCTGCAAAGGTCGTAACTGTGAAAAAAACGGTCGTAAGTCTCTTTTTTCCCCTGCGCCGTTGTAACTTTGAATGGTCACTAAGTGAACTGTTGTAAGACGAGGACTGCCTGTACTGAGTGTGTTGTGTGGCTCGGCACCGCCTCTGTCGGTGACCGTCCAACGGAGATACCGATTTTTGCAATCCGAGCAGAGGTGATCCTTGTCTTATGACCACGATTGAGGCTGGGATTTCCATCATTAAGTGAAGCAGTTGTTAAGGGAGTCACAGGTAGTCCTTGACTTAGGACTTTAATTGGGACTGGAACTTCTGTCACTAAGCAAGATGGTTGTTCAGTGAGTTGCAAGCAGTCCTCAACTTATTGACCACCTTTGGAACCGGAATGACGGTCCCTAAGCGAAGCAGTTGTTAAGTGAGTCACAGATAGTCTTTGACTTAAAGACCACAATTGGAACTGGAATGACTGTCCTTAAGCGAAGCAGTTGTTAAGTGAGTTGCAGGCAGTCCTCGACTTAATGACTACCATTGCAACTGGAATGACTGTCACTAAGTGAAGCAGTTGTTAAGTGAGTCACAGATAGTCTTCAACATATGACCATGGTTGGGACGGGAACTTCTGTCGCTAAGCAAGGCCGTTCAGTGAATCGCAGGCAGTCCTCGACTTAATGACCACCATTGGAACCGGAATGACTGTCCCTAAGCGAAGCAGTTGTTAAGTGAGTCACAGATAGTCTTCGACTTATGACCACGATTGAGATGGGAACTTCCGTCATTAAGCAAGGCGGTTGTTAATCGAGTGACAGATTGAATTTCGATCAGCTGAGTACAGGGAGGCTGCAACAGCCGTAAGGGTGAAAAACAGCCATAAGTCCCTTTTTTCCCGCGCTGTTGTCCCTGCGAACGGTCACTAAACGAGCTGTTGTAAGTCCAGGACTGCCTGTAATGGCTCCCACAGGAACTCTGAAGAGTAGTAAATGAGGCACAGCTATTGAAACTACAGCCAGTCCTGGACTTACCCCAGTTAGTGACCGTTGGAAGGGTCAACGGGATTGCAAAAAGCAGCTTACGACCATTTCCCACCCTTATGGCCATTGCAAGCCTCCCTGCGCTCACGCGATCAAAATTTAGACGCTGGGCAACTGACTCGTACTTACGACGGTTGCGGCGTCCCCGGGTGTGTGTGTGTGTGTCACACGATCCCCTTTTGCGACCGTCGGAGGAGCAAAGTCAACAGGGAAGCCAGCTTCGCTTAAGGGCCGTGTGAGTAACTTAACAATTTCATCCATTCCCTTAGCGACGGTGGCGAGGAAGGTCCTAAAATGGGGCAAAGCTCACTCAGCCAATGTTTCTCCTGAATGACAGAAACATCGGGTTCCACTGTGGTCATAAGTCGAGGACTCCCTGTACACCACTGGACAATGGAGCAGGTGTCTCTCGTGGCTGGGAGGTCCAAGGCTAATCATCCCTTCGCTTGTGGTCCCAGAGTGCTGGCCGCCATTCTCCTGGACCTGAAGTTAATGGCCGTTGAGGAGCAGGCAGAAGAAGGAGGAAGGGACACATGGCCAAGAGTTGACTTGATGGGACTCCAGAGAAGGTTGCTAGGATGGGACCTTCTCCCAATAGCATCTCAGCCCCCCCCCCAGGGGCCCTTCTTGAGTAGGGACGTCAGGAAGATGCTCAAGACAGGGGAAGAAGCTCTGCTTGCCCTGGGACCTCTTGTTTACTGTCCTCCAGGTCACGGTTGTCCCATGGTTGAATTTTCAGGAGGCAATGGGACCTCCTGAAAGACCTTTCGCTTCTCCTCCGATAAGCTTCTTCAGCTCCGACGGGACGGTGGGGGAAATGGAAGGATTTATATTCCTTGCGGACAGCCGGTCATTTGCATCCTTTTTGAGAGTCGTTGAGGCCACCTGGAGGCTTTTCCAAGTCCACATTCTGGACAGAGGAGACCGCTGGTTTGAAAGTTCCAAGAAGGCTCCACACCCATTTGCACCACTCAGGTGACCCTGAAGACACAGATAAGATCTCCAAGTGGCCTCAACGACTCTCTAAAAGGATGCAAATGACCGGCCGTCTGCAAGGAGTCTAAATCCTTCCGTTTCCCCCACCATCCCGTCGGAGCCGAAGAAGCTTCTCGGATGAGAAGCGAAAGGTCTTCAGAGAAAAACAAGGAAGTCCCGTCACCTCTTGAAGAAGCACCTTTGGGACGTGGGACCTCTTACCCAAGACCCCTCTCTGGTTGCGTGGCTTCTTCTCGGTCAGCGGCTTGGGTCTCTCCTCTTGGCCTCTTCCTCTGGGGGTGGCGGCTCGTGAATTGTCTTTGCTCTGACTTTTTTTTTCTCTTCCTCTCTTTCTCTTTCTCTTCCTCTCTCTCCTTCCTCCCTTCTCCCTTGTAGGCGTGGCGGTAAGCACTTACGCCAAGTATTGTTACAGCAAGCTCCAGAAAGCAGCGTTGACGGGCGCCAAGAAGGTATCTATCTTTCCCCTTCTTTTGCGTTGTCCTTTGAGGTGGCCTCGGGAGATGGGAGTTGTGTAGCTCCATGAGCCTGGAGCATGTGGGCGATCGGGTCAGAGTTGGAAGCCTAACCCAGGGGTCCTCAGTCTTGGCCGCTTGAAGACTTGTGGGCTTCTGGGAGCTGAAGTCCACAAGTTGGGAGTTGAAGTCCACAAGTTGGGAGTTGAAGTCCACAAGTTGGGAGTTGAAATCCACAAGTTGGGAGCTGAAGTCCACAAGTTGGGAGCTGAAGTCCACAACTTGGGAGCTGAAGTCCACAACTTGGGAGCTGAAGTCCACAAGTCTTCAAGCGGCCAAGTTTGAAGGCCCCTGGCCTAACCCCAGAAGGCTCCCCCAATCTTGACCTGGGTGGATCTCAACAAGTGGGCCAAGACATCCAACTCAACCTTTTGGCCCTTGTGCCAGGGGAACGTTGGTGAAGACGTTGCCTCAAGAGCTTCTCGTACAGATGTGTCATTGTGCTTACCAACCCTTGTTTCCTCAAGGAGCATAATAATGCAGGAGATTTCAAGATTTAAGAGGAACCCGGAGAAGTCCAGAATCAAGAGGCCATCAAAAACGTCCCCGCGATTGTGGGCTTTTTTTAATGCGTTTGTGCAATATACACAAGCACCCATCTCAACGCCTGTGGCCTCTGGGCAGCTCACAAGGTTGACAAAAATCAAAACCCTTATAAAAGAAAAACCAGTAAAGGAAATGAAAGTTGTTTGTTTTTTTTTTAAAGCAATTGGCCATTGACCATTAAACTTAGAATGTGTTAGAGGACCAGATGAGAACCATCTCATCAGCTCCAAGCCTTCAAGAGATTCCCCAAGTCTAACAACAGGGCCGTCTTCTTCGGGGTCCACCCAAAGGCCAGTGCCAGACCTCGAAAGGGGTAGCTGGGCATTGATTCCCCGCTTGTGTCCCCCTTCTTGGCACTTTTGACCCACCCCTTGCAGATGCTCCTTGGACATCCAGAATTCTACGTCCGACGAGAAGGTGGAGAAGGAAAGCAGAAAAGACCCCCCCCCAGTTAGGTAGTGCAAATAGAAGAAAATGTTTGTAGCTCACGGTTGAATTGTGGGGTCCTTGGGGGGGGTTCTCTTGCAGACGTTTTATAACCCAACTGGGTAACACCATCAGTGCTAGAAGGGAGTGGGGTTTGTGGAGGAGGGGGAGGCGGAGGGGAGGAGAAGTAGGAGGAGATTACTAAACCCATCATAGTAATTTTTAAAACTAAGAAGCCACCTAAATCTCCGTGACTCTGGGTGGCTCACCATAATTCAACAAAGAAAATGAAATATAGGTCTAATTCACCCTCTCTATTCTCCCTACAAGCCTGCTTTTGAAAGCATATCTTAGAAGTAGGTGTTTTTGAAAGATAGATGTATAAGATAAATGAGAGAGAGAGAGAGAGACAGACAGACCGACAGACAGACAGTGACCAATGAAGGAGAATATTTGCAACTCAGGGTTGAAATGAGGGGTCCTTGGTGCTCTCTGAGGTTGCTTGTTAGATAGATGATAGATAGATAGATAGATAGATAGATAGATAGATAGATAGATAGATAGATAGATAGATAGATAGATAGATAGATAGATTAGATAGATAGATAATAGATAGATAGATATGGATGGAGGGAGGGAGGGAGGGAGGGAGGGAGGGAGGGAGATAGGTAGATAAGGGATGGATGGATGGATGGATGGGTAGGTAGCTAGGTACAGAGATAGGTAGATAATTTGGATAGATAGGTAGACAGATAGATGAGGGAGGGAGGGATGGGTAGCTAGGTATGTAGATAGGTAGATAAGATGTTGGATGGATGGATGGATGGGTAGGTAGTTAGCTAGGTCCAGAGAGGTAGATAAGGATGGATAGATAGATAGATAGATAGATAGATAGATAGATAGATAGATAGATAGATAGATAGATAGATAGATAGATAGATAGATAGATATGGATGGATGGATGGATGGATGGAGATAGGTAGATAAGGGATGGATGGATGGATGGATGGATGGGTAGGTAGCTAGGTACAGAGATAGGTAGATAATTTGGATGGATGGATAGATAGATAGATAGATAGATAGATAGATAGATAGATGATAGATAGATAGATAGATAGATAGATAGATAGATAGATAGATAGATAGATAGATAGATAGATAGGGATGGATGGATGGATGGATGGATGGAGATAGGTAGATAAGGGATGGATGGATGGATGGATGGATGGGTAGGTAGTTAGCTAGGTCCAGAGAGGTAGATAAGGATGGATAGATAGATAGATAGATAGATAGATAGATAGATAGATAGATAGATAGATAGATAGATAGATAGATGATAGATAGATAGATAGATAGATAGATAGATAGATAGATAGATAGATAGATAGATAGATATGGAGGGATGCATGGATGGAGATAAGTAGATAAAGGATGCCTGGATGGATGGATGGGTAGGTAGGTAGTTAGCTAGGTCCAGAGAGGTAGATAAGGATGGATAGATAGATAGATAGATAGATAGATAGATAGATAGATAGATAGATAGATATGGAGGGATGCATGAATGGAGATAAGTAGATAAAGGATGGATGGATGGATGGGTAGGTAGGTAGTTAGCTAGGTCCAGAGAGGTAGATAAGGATGGATGGATAGATAGATAGATAGATAGATAGATAGATAGATAGATAGATAGATAGATAGATAGATAGATAGATAGATAGATAGATAGATAGATAGATAGATAGATAGATATGGAGGGATGCATGGATGGAGATAAGTAGATAAAGGATGGATGGATGGATGGGTAGGTAGGTAGCTAGGTACAGAGATAGGTAGATAAGATGTTGGATACATAGATAAGATGATGGATGGATGATAGACAGACAGACAGACGATGATAGACAGGCTTAAAAGGCTCTGCTTCAGGCTTCTGCCAGGCAAGGCCCCTGCCTGTCATTCATCCGTCCAGGCTCACGCACACAAACCTGGGCAACACACACATCGTGCTTGTCTGAAAGGAATCCCCTGTGAACCTCTGAGGGTCTCGGTGGGCTCCGGCGCTGTTCACGGCGGTTGGGCAGCTGTGAAGAGTTGCGCCTGAGCGCAGAAGACCCCGGGGCGTCCCACCCTTGTGTTAGTAGGATTTGTGTAGGAAACTCCCCCCTCCGCCAGCCCGCCCCCTCCTGGATTGCTGTGCCATAACAGCTGAGGTTCTTGCTTGGATTGTCCGGCGCTGAATTGCGTTCTTTGCTCCTTCTAAATAATGTTCCTTTTCTGTTTTTTGACTCCCTGCAAGCCCACCATCGTGCGTGCGTGTATGTGCCACATTGGAGAAGGCTGGGCAGTGGCATTTACACGGTCCTTGGCGTCACTCTCAGCAAACGCGGGTGGCGGGCACACGCCGAGCATCTGTTCTGCCACAGCTGTGTCGCCTTCTTCCCAGTTGCTCCGCTCTGCGTCCAGCTGGTTCGGCTGCACCCAGTGACTCGCCGGTTTGCCTCCCCGCTCCCCACTTTCATTAGGACAAATGGCTGCAGCTCCTGGTTCCCCCACCCACCCACCCAGTTGGCAGGAAAGAGGGTGGGGAGGGGGAAGAAGTAGAAAGCAGAGCAAAGAATGAAAAGGGGATTTATTTTTCAGAGCGAGTTGGGCCAGAATTTCAACGGGAGATTGGTTTGAGAAAGTGAAATTGTCAATCTCTGTAGTATAGGTCAGGGGTAGGCAACCTTGGCTCTTTTATGACTCGTGGACTTCAACTCCCAGAATTCCTGAGCCAGCACGAGGGAACTATGGCCCCTTCATGGCTTGTGGACTTCAACTCCCAGAATTCCTAAGCCAGCATGGGGGAACTATGGCCCCTTCATGACTCGTGGACTTCAACTCCCAGAATTCCTGAGCCAGCATGGGGGAACTATGGCCCCCTCATGACTCGTGGACTTCAACTCCCAGAATTCCTGAGCCAGCATGGGGGAACTATGGCCCCCTCATGACTCGTGGACTTCAACTCCCAGAATTCCTGAGCCAGCATGGGGGAACTATGGCCCCCTCATGACTCGTGGACTTCAACTCCCAGAATTCCTGAGCCAGCATGGGGGAACTATGGCCCCCTCATGACTCATGGACTTCAACTCCCAGAATTCCTGAGCCAGCCTGGCTCAGCTTGGGAACCTCTCCCTTTCCCCTCAGCATGGTTGGCTCAGGAATTCTGGGAGTTGAAGTCCACGAGTCATAAAAGAGCCAAGGTTGCCTACCCCTGGTATAGGTGGTTCTCGATTTACGACGATTCGTTTGTTCGTTCATTCGTTCATTTTATTGGGCGCCCCCTTTGCAGCCAACCATTCTGGAGGGCTTCCAAGGAAATCACTGCAGTTCTTCAGGTCGTCACCCCGTTGTTAAATGAATCTGGCTTCCCCAAGGGTTGAGCTTGCCGGCAGGTCGCAGAAGGGGACCCCGGGTCCCCGGGACCCTGCCACTGTCGCAAATGTGAGTCGGTTGCCGAGCGGCTGAATTTTGATCACGGGACCACGGGCATCAAAGCGGGAAAAAGAGTCCTAAGTCGCTTTTTCCCAGTGCCGTTGTAACTTTGAACAGTCACTAAATGAACGGTTGTAAGTCGAGGACAGCCTGTATTATTGCTATCGCTTTTTTTGGGGGGGGGGAGAGACCTTTATTAGGATAGGCAACGTTGCGCCCGTGGGCATCTTCTGGATGCCCGCCAGGTTTTCTGCCCCACCTGCCTTCTCTGCTTTTGTGAAGATAGAAGATCTTCAGTCATTAAAGAGAACAGGAAGCTGGCATTTAGTGGGAAGTGGCATGTTGCCCTGGGCTTCCTCCTCCTCCTCCTCCTCCTCTTCCTCCTCCTCCTCCTCCTCCTCCTCCTCTTCCTCCTCCTCCTCCTCCTCTTGTCTATCTTCTCCTTCTTCTCATCTTCTCCTTCTCTGTCTCCTATGGTGTCCCTGAACTTGGTTGTTTTCTTGCAGACGTTTCATGACCCAACTAGAGAACATCATCAGTGCTAGATGGGAGTGGAGGTTTGTGGAGAGGAGGAGGAGGAGGAAGAGGAGGAGGAGGAAGACCGTGGGGTCCTTGGTCCCCTCTGAGCTTGGTGGTTTTCTTGTAGACGTTTCATGACCCAACTAGAGAACATCATCAGTGCTAGATGGGAGTGGAGGTTTGTGGAGAGGAGGAGGAGGAAGAGGAGGAGGAGGAAGATGGTGGGGCCCTTGGTCCCCTCTGAGCTTGCAGACGTTTCACGACCCAACTAGGGTACAGTCCTAAGTGTGAAAAACGGTCATACGTCACGCTTTTCGGTGCCCTTGTAACTTTGAACGGACACTAAGCAATGTTGAAAGTCGAGGATTTACCTGCGTATCCCATTTGCAGCTGAAAACATTTAAAAAAAGAAAGAAAAAAGCAGCGGTGCCCTTTGCACGGAGAATCGGGGGAAATTGGAAGCCGGGATGAGATGCTGGCATCTTGCAAAGGATTCGAAGCAACGGCGCCACCACAAAGTCAGAAGAAGCTGCTCTTTTCTGCATTAATAATAAAAGAAAAGGGATGCAATTTTAATGAAGGGAGGCCCCTATGCTAGCCCTGCTTGCGCGCGTGACGAGAGAAACGTGGAAACAGGACTGCTGGGTAGACCTCGCTCCCTCTGCTTCTAGTCTTAAGGACCAAAGACTAGAGCGGTGGACCCTATTTGGGCCTTCAGTATGGGCAGGGGATCCGTGGCGTTCTCCATGCTGTGGTTGGGTCCACGTTTGTGCTCTTCAACTTGAGAGGGGTCTCAGGTCCTGGATGGCGGCGGCCTGGCCTGGCGTTTTCCTTCTACATCTGGAGTGGAGAAGCAAAGACATGAAGTTGGATAGTTCATCCAGTTGCAGGATCCAATCTGAGTCGCTCATCTGGACCAGACGTTCCTCCAAGGTTTTGGGGGGTCAAGCTTTAGTTCCAGGGGTAGAGGAACTACGTCCCCTTTAGGACCTATGAACTTCAACTCCCAGAATTCCTGAGCCGGGATGGACCTCTGGACTTCAACTCCCCAAATTCCTGAGCCAGCACGGATCTCGACTTCAGCTCCCAGAATTCCTGAGCCGGGATGGACCTCTGGACTTCAGCTCCCAGAATTCCTGAGCCGGCATGGACCTCTGGACTTCAACTCCCAGAATTCCTGAGCCGGCATGGACCTGTGGCCTTCAGCTCCCAGAATTCCTGAGCTGGCATAGACCTCTGGACTTCAGCTTCCAGAATTCCTGAGCCGGGATGGACCTCTGGACTTCAGCTCCCAGAATTCCTAAGCCGGCATGGACCTCTGGACTTCAGCTCCCAGAATTCCTGAGCCACCATGGACCTCTGGACTTCAGCTCCCAGAATTCCTGAGCCGGCATGGACCTCTGGACTTCAGCTCCCAGAATTCCTGAGCCGGCATGGACCTCTGGACTTCAGCTCCCAGAATTCCTGAGCCGGCATGGACCTGTGGCCTTCAACTCCCAGAATTGTGGGAGTTGAAGTCCAAGGTCCTAAAGGAGCCATATTTCCCCACCCCTGCTTTAGCCCATCTTCAGGGAATTTCTCTCTCCAGAATACAGTATGCGCACGGGGCTGTTCTACGCATTGCATTCACATTTTATTTACAGGTGCCTGGTTGTGCATGGCTTTTAGTTGGTAATTAGTGTGTTGACGACCGGAAATGAGCCTTTGTCAGTCAATAGGAGTGCTGTTTTATCAACAGCCTACCAGGGGTTTAGCAGCTGGGGGCTTGGTGGCACAAGAAAACAAGAGCTAACAACTTAATAGCTGCCCATCAAGACCCTAATTAACATCAAAAAGCTACACACAACCAGCAACCGTTGAGTAGAACACCCCACTGCACATTTTCTGGAGAGAGAGAGAGAGAGATGTGTCCTGAAGATGGGCTCCAGCACCGAATCCAAAAGCTCGGAAGACTAAACCTCTGATCCCGGTGTCTAACCAAGTTTGGATCCTGCAACATTATCCTGGGACCCATAGATTAATCTTTGTTCACGAGTTTACCCAGTTCATACAAGCAAAGGAGTCCTGGGCACCAAGATCTGCTTGAAAGGTGGTTTAATGCAGGTGACCACAACGATAGTCCTGGAGAGAGGAGGACCAAGGACTAGAGCAGGGGACCCCAACCTTTCTGGTGGCGCAGTGGGAAAGCGAGGGGCAGGCCCCTTCATGCGCGCACACACATGCAAATGTGGCTGCATGCATGTGAACGGGGCCATGATGCACGCTCCACAAATGAGGTTGCTGGTGTGCAGCGCGCAGCTCAGCTGGCACCAGCACACAGCTCGCACCTTGGCTAGCGCCGATGCGTGGCTTGCAACCTCGCAGCTGCGCTAGCATCGGCGCACTGTTCGCGCCTCGGCTAGCACCGGCGCGAGGCTCGGGGCTCAGCAGCTGCTGGCACAAGTGGTGTGGGGTGTGTGAGCGCACGTGCACACTGGCCAGCCACTGATGCGTCAGTGGCCAATAGGCCACGGCCTGGTAGTGGACCGCAGCCCACAGGTTGAGGACCTCTGGACTAGAGGGAGAACAGAGACAATGCAGAAAGTTCTGGCTTCTTGGAATTGTTCCCTGTCAATCCATCAGGAGGATTGACAAGCCTTTTCCTCTTCTTAAACTATCTTCCCTTCAATCTTCTCCTCCAGCTTTTATCTCCTGTTCATTTGAGCCGATGACCTTCTGATGTGGAAGGTGGCCTCTGGTTAACGGGCTGCTTCCCAGCCGACGGGCGGCTCGGCCGTTCTCCACCAAAGTCACGCTGAAGCACAATATGACAATCCTGGGTGTTTCCCCAGCAGATGGGGCTGCCCTTTGCCCTTGGGGGCTGCAGCCCCTTCTTAAGCCTTTTGGTCATCGCCTTTGGCCTCCCTGCTGGAGTCAGGCTGCGTCTCTGTGGCCAACATCTGGATTGCAGTACAGAATGCTTTTGTTGTGATTCAGTGTCAGCCTGTGCTCCCAGCAGCTGAGTCCGAGGAATCTGAGGAGGAGGAGGAGGAGGGGTTTGGAGAGCCTTTGGTGTCGGAGGGAGGCTCTGATGCACTGCAGGACTCTCAGCCTGACCCCTCCAGTCATGTTCCTCATGAGGCCCAGCTATGTGAGCACGAGGTGTTGGACTCAGAGGAGTCACAGCTGAATCTGTTCAGAGACGCTAGAAGCAGAAGGCAATCCAGCCAAGCAGAGCAGAGAAAAATCAATGAGGCAACTCAGTGAGAGGAGGAGAAGGCAGTGAGAAGCCAGGCCTTGGGACAGATAATAAAAGGGGAAGGTGTGGGCGGTGCTGGTTGCTGAAGGCAACCGTTCGGAGACATTCTAAGGGAATCCTGGTCTGTTCTTGCTAATCTGTTTGACTCTTGTTTGTTGACTCTTGTTGGATGTTTTGAATCATGTATTTTTGGTTGAAGAAAATATTCTGCTGCTTTTTTTGTTTGAAAGAGTTTATTATTTGGAACTGTACATAAATTTGGGTTGGGTTTTTTCCCCCAGCCTATTGATTGTTAAAAGGAAAAAGGGGTTGTCCCTGACACACAAACAGGGCCGGTCGTAGGCTGGAACAGAACAGCTTTTGCCCTCTCCTTGATTCCACCCCCAGAGAGATCCACCAGGCTTAAAAGTTAGCAAGTAACATGATGGTTTGAGGCTTGGATCCTGGTTGGATCCTGGTTTCTGAAGACGCCCTTATGGGCTGGTCACAATGTTTGCTGGTTTGTTTAAGAAAATTTATGTAGCCGCTCAACTCATAAAAGCCTTGGTGGAGCAGTGGGCTAATGCCTCCTTAAGTAACACCAGCTGCCTGCAATTAGTGCAGGTTCGAGTCCCACCAGGCTCAAGGTTGACTCAGCCTTCCATCCTTCCGAGGTAGGTAAAATGAGGACCCAGATTGTTGGGGGCAATTAAGCTGACTTTGTAATAATGCCGCTTGGGGGTGTGTGAAAGCCCTAATAAGCAGGCATATACATAGAATGAAAGCTATTGCTAAGCACATTGATTTGTGCTACTTAGATTGTAAGCCGCCCTGAGTCTTCGGAGAAGGGCGGGATATAAGTGGGATTTAGAAAAACAAAACCTTGCTCTCTAGTCTAGGACTCCAGGTGGCTTGACAAAGATTAAAAATAATAATAATCTAATATCAAGTGATAAATAGCAATAGCTCCTCGCCACCGTGACGACAGCAATTAATCAAAGAAACCACTTGATGGGCTTCCTCCCACCGTTGGTCGGACCAGGACCTTTAGGACCTTGGGAAAGGAGGTTCAAGGTGGGGACCAACTTGATCTCTGCAGGAATGTTGTTGCACAGAGAGGGACCCACCACGGAGAAGGCCCTTCTTCTGGATCCCACTGAACGGATCTCCTTCAGAGAGGGGACCCATAGCATTCCTTGCCTCCCCCCCCCCCGCTCTCAGGCCAGGCAGATAGAAGACAGTCCACCTTTTATGACGGGTGGACTTCAACTCCCAGATTTCCTCAGCCAGGCACGCTTGCCTGGCTGAGGAATTCTGGGAATTGAAGTCCACCCGTCATAAAAGGGCCACGTTTGAAGACCCCTGGTCTACGGAGACTCGCCGTCATCCAAGTCCTGGTTATCCCAAAGGCGCTTTTTTTCCCAGGAGGTAACTGGACTTCCTTTGTTTTTTCTTTGAAGACGTTTTGCTTCTCATCCGAGAAGCTTCTTCAGCTCTGACTGGCGTGGCACAAGAATAGGAGAACGAACCCGTCAGGACAAGAGTCATCAGTCCATCTGCATTGAAAAGACTAAGGCCACTGTTTTGAAGACAGCAAAGTCCACATTTTGGACAGAGAGGACCGCTGGTTTGAAAGAGGGGTCAAAGAGGCCATCTAGGTCAAAATTGAACGCCCCTCCCTCAACAAAGGGGGAGAGATATGGCATCCTCTATCTCCAGTCTACCACACAGCCCTTTCAGCGGTTCCGAGAAGGCTCCACACACCCATTTGCCCCACTCAGGTGACCTGGAGGACACAGGTAAACCTCCAAGTGGCCTCAACGACTCCAAAAGGAAGCAAATGACCGGCTGTCTGCAAGGAGTATAAATCCTTCCATTCATCACCACTCGGTCAGAGCTGAAGAAGCTTCTAGGATGAGAAGCAAAAGGTCTTCAGGAGAAAAACAAGAAGTTCCAGTTGCCTCCTGGAAAAAAGGCCCCCTTTGGGATTTCCTCTTAAACCTGTTTCAAACTGGGAAGCACAAAAACACAAAACAGGCTTCACAAATACTAAGCCGTTTTTTGAGTCCCAAACGTTGGCATGGGTTCGAAGTGAAGGATGCAGATGTTAGGTAGAGCCCTTTCCATTGGGAAAAGAAATAACAACAACAACAACATGATGATGATGATGATGATGATGATGATAATGTTGGAAGGGACCTTGGAGGTCTTCTAGTCCAACCCCCTGCTCAGAGGGGAAACTTTGTACCAAATGGCTGCCCAGTCTCTTCTTAAAAGCTTCCAGAGTTGGAGCACTCGCAACTTCTGGTGGCAAGCTGTTCCAACTGAACCCAACCCAACTAGAACTCGGAACATTTATAGCTCTCCTTTAATACGTTGTTGGCGGTTCTGACCTACTACCCTTAAAAGATGGTTGCTTCAGAGCTGGAAAAATGCAGGAAACCAATTTTGTCCTGGAGGGACTCAATCCGTACAACAAACGCATACGTCTTCTGAACACATCCCGATCCCTCTTTCTGTCGTCGGTCCTCCCACTTTGGAAATCTAGTTCATCAGCTCCTTGGGTGGGGTGGGGGGAAACGGTGTTGGTGTCGGCGTTGCCAGTGACCGTGCTCCAGATCCTGGGAGATCCATCCCACCTGAGCTTGGGGACATCCCTGTTGTGATTCAGGGTCAGCCTGTAGGTTCGGCAGTTGGGTCGGACGATTCAGAGGAGGAGGACGGGGGTGTTGGAGAGCTTGCTGAGGATAGCCTTGAGGCTCCACACAGCCCTCAGCCAGGCCCCTCCCATCTGGTTACGACGCAGACCCAGCTGTGTGAGCCTGACAGCGTGGATGAAGATGACCCACAGCTGGCCCTGTTCAAGGACGCCCGACACAGGAGGCAGTCAATCAGGAGTAAACAGAGGAAGGCAATGGGGCTCCTCGGAAGGAGGCAGAGAGAAGCCACGCCCTGAACTGTTTAAAAGGGGAATGCGTGGGAGGGCTGGTTTGCTGAAGGCAACCGCTTGAAAAGCTCCTGTTTCATGGTTTGTGTCTTGTTTTTGCTCTGTTTGCTTTTGTGTCCATAAATTTGGCAGGCTTAGTTCCAGCCTCTTGCCTTCTTGTAAAGGGGTTGTCCCTGCCTTATCTGCAGGGCCGGTAGTAGGCTGGTACAGAATTCATTCTGCGCTTGTCCTACCTTGCAGGGCCTGAAGAAGCCGAACATCGAAGAGATCCGTCATGCCAAGAACGCCGTCTTCAACCCATCCATGTTTGGAAGCTCCCTGCAAGAAATCATGAACATGCAGAAGGAGAGGTACCCGGACAGCCAGCTGCCGTGGGTGCAAACCCGGCTGTCTGAAGAGGTCCTGGCACTCAACGGGGACCAGACCGAAGGCATCTTCAGGTAATTGGCCCCTGGATGGGCTGTGGGTGCAGGCCGGCCTCTTTTACATTTCTTCCGCCTCTTTTCTTTCAATCGTAATACTTTACTCCAGTTTATTATTATTCTTATTATTATTCTTATTATTATTCTTATTATTCTTATTCTTATTATTATTATTATGTAACTTTTATTCATAAAACATGAACCTCAGTCAACTGCACACTCAAATTGACTGGCGCTAATGGTTGACACGGGCTGCTGCCAGCATCCTAGGTATCAACCGGGCATCTCCTTAAAATGTAAGATGTTCCGAGTAGCGCAGTTGTTGTTTTTTTTTGTAGCATTGCTGGAGTTATTGCAGGAAGCTGCAATTTCTTGATGTATTTTGCAAAATTTTTGGACATTGTTGCCAGCGCCCCGATGACAATGGGTATCACTGTTACATGTTTCATCCATAATCATGCCGTTTCGATTGCCAGGTTGCGGTATTTCGTAATTTTTTCCAGTTCTTTTTCTTTGACTCTGGCAACTCCTGGTACAGTGATATTATTATTATTATTATTATTATTATTATTATTATTATTATTATTATTATTATTATTATTATTATTATTATTATTATTATTAAACTTTTATTCATAAAACATGAAACTCAGTCAACTGAACACTCAAATTGACTGGCGCTAATGTTTGACACGGGTTGCTGCCAGCATCCTAGGTATCAACCAGGTATCTCCTTAAAATGTAAGATGATGATGATGGTGATGATGATTAGTCTCTCGGTCGGAGGACAAGGGTGGAAGTTCATGCTCCGCGTTTGTGGGTGGCTTTCCGAACGTCTCACTACCAGGCTGGGTGACCCCTTCAGTGGTCTTTAGGGGCTGTGGGGGTTGGTGTTCTTCTGCATAGAAGGGCTTCAGGTGTGTGTGGGGGTGTCGAATGGGGGTCTTGTGATGGGTCATCAGGAGAGAGGCTTCTGATGGGTCTTGTGATGGGGACGTTACTGCAGCTGGGGGTGGGTGGTGGGGTGAATTATTGGGATCAGGGCTGAGTCATCAGTGAGAAGCTGGTGGTGGCTCTTGTGGTTACGTCAGGGCAGGGTTTTGGGGAGCTGAACTGCTCGGGGGGGGGGGTACAGGGGGCTTGCGTGGGTTGGTTGAGGACCGGTGCCGTCTCCGGTTGGCTGTGCGATCGATTTGGCTTCTGAGGGGTTTGTAGGCTGCTTGTGGGTCAACGTGTCTTTGGGATCACACCTGACTCATCACAAGCCCCTCACTTGACACTCCCACACCTGAAGCCCTTAGATGCAGACAGTCCCTTATCTGAGGTGGTCTAGGTTCTCCTGCCTGAGCACGCGGGTGGACTAGAAGACCTCCAAGGTCTCTTCCAGATTCTATTCTATTCTATTCTATTCTATTCTATTCTATTCTATTCTATTCTATTCTATTCTATTCTATTCTATTCTATTCTATTCTATTCTATTCTATTCTATTCTATTCTATTCTATTCTATTGTATATTCCATTCCATTCCATTCCATTCCATCTATTCTATTCTATTCTATTCTATTCTATTCTATTCTATTCTATTCTATTCTATTCTATTCTATTCTATTCTATTCTATTCTATTCTATTCTATTCTATTCTATTCTATTCTATTCTATTCTTTCTATTTCTATTTCATTCCATTCCATATTTTCTATTCTGTTCTGTTCTATTCTATTCTATTTATTCCATATTCTTATTCTGTTCCGTTCCGTTCTATTCTGTTCTGTTCTGTTCTGTTCTGTTCTATTCTATTTATTCCATATTTCTATTCTATTCTATTCTATTCTATTCTATTCTATTCTATTCTATTCTATTCTATTCTATTCTATTCTATTCTATTCTATTCTATTCTATTCTATTCTATTCTATTCTATTCTATTCTATTCTATTCTATTCTATTCTATTCTATTCCAATCTATATATTCTCTTCTCTTCTTCTCTTCTCTTCTCTTCTCTTCTCTTCTCTTCTCTTCTATTCTATTCTATTCTATTCTATTCTATTCTATTCTATTCTATTCTATTCTATTCTATTCTATTCTATTCTATTCTATTCTATTCTATTCTATTCTATTCCAATCTCTATTCTATTCTATTCTATTCTATTCTATTCCAATCTATATATTCTCTTCTCTTCTTCTCTTCTCTTCTCTTCTCTTCTCTTCTCTTCTCTTCTCTTCTATTCTATTCTATTCTATTCTATTCTATTCTATTCTATTCTATTCTATTCTATTCTATTCTATTCTATTCTATTCTATTCTATTCTATTCTATTCTTTCCATATTCTTATTCTGTTCTGTTCCGTTCCCTTCCATTCCACTCCATATTCCACTCCACTCCACTCTAACGCAGTGAAGCCCGCCTCTCTCTTGGCACAGCGGGACGCAGGGTGTGTGAAGAAGACCAGCTGGGGTGTCTTCCTTCCTAGGAGAAGTTAGACGTTGGCCCGACACGTCTTCATTTCTCTGAGGAATTCCCTTGCTTGTCTTCCGCAGAGTTCCTGGAGACATCGACGAAGTCAACGCCCTCAAACTGCAGGTGGACCAGTGGAAAATCCCCACTGGCTTAGAAGACCCCCACGTTCCTGGTGAGGGCCACAGCCGTGGGACCTCTTGGTCTTTCTCCTCCTCCAGCCCCTGGGCAGGGATGGAGAAGCCGTTTTGGGGGGATTTTGACTCCCTTGAATAAGGGGAACGATTCCCCCCCCCCCTTTTGGCAAGCTTATTTAATTCCTAAATCGATTGAATATGCCCTGCAGGTAATACGGGCGGGAAATATTGGTTAATGTGATTTTTTTTTTCTGACGTAGGTCATCGCTCAGCTTAACGGCCGTGGTTGAGCCCCAAATTTCCGTAGGCTCAAGAGACGGTCGTTAAGTGAGTTTTGCCCCGTTTTACGACCTTCCTTGCCAAGGTCGTTAAGCGGATCACTGCAGCGGTTGGATTAGTCACGCTGAGTCCTGGCTCCTCCCCGTCGGATTTCCTTGGTCAGAAGGTCGCCAAAGGGGCAAATCGCGTGACCCCGGGGACGCCGCGACCGTCTTAAATGCGAGCCAAGTGCCGGGATTTTGATCCCGTGATGGCGGGAATGCTGCGACGGTCGTTAAGCGTGAAAAACGGCCATGCGTCACTTTTTTTCAGTGCCGTTGCAAGCTTGGTCACTCAATGAACGGTCGTAAGTCGGGGACTGCCTGTGGTGCTGCCTGGCGAGAACTTTGGACACCGTCCTGGGGGCCGGCTGGATTGTGCGACACGATGAGTTTTTCCTGCCAATTTTTGCCTGAAATTGCTCTTTTCCCACTCTGGTCCAGTTTGTCCTCGACTTACGACGGTCCATTTAGCGACTGTTTGATGTTCCAACAGCCTTGGGGGGAGAAAAAAAAGTGACTAATGAGATACTTCCTTGGCCAAGGCCAGCACTGGGTCCCTTTTAACTGGCATAATTTGAGCCAATAATTGCACATCAGAGTTTCAAATTATTCCCCCCCCCGCTCCCCTCTTTTTTTCCATTAGACCCAGAAGGAAAAATTTTCTGATTTAATCTTCTGCGACCTCCTTTTCTCCTTGCAGCCTCCTTGTTGAAGCTCTGGTATCGTGAACTCGAGGAGCCTCTGATCCCCCACGATTTTTACGAGCAGTGCATCACCCACTACGAGAATCCTGAAGCTGCCATCGCCGTCGTCCACTCCTTGCCGAGGATCAATAAGATGGTGCTTTGCTACCTCATCCGCTTCCTCCAGGTAAGGCAGATCCAGAGTCCAGCCTGCTGGGCTGGGGGGCATGTCCCATTGACCAAAGACGATCAGGGGACGGGAGGCTAAAACATACGAGGAACGGTGGCTGGAATTGGGTATGTCCAGTTTAATGAAGAGAAGGATGAGGGGGGACATGATAGCAGTCTTCCAATATCTCAGGGGGCTGCCCCAAAGAAGAGGCAGTCAAGCTCTTCTCCAAAGCACCTGAAGGCAGGACAAGAAGCAACGGATCATGGAAACTCATCAAGGAGAGAAGCAATCCGGAATTAAGGAGAAACTTCCTGACAGTTAGAACAATTAACCAGTGGAACAACCTGCTCTACGGCGCACCGATTTGTCCAGTTAAAGCTTACGAGAACAAGGCTTTTCGTAAATATCACGAGTTTTATCAGCTGTGTGTTGTGGCCTACAGAGTAACACACCTCTTCCCTTCTTCTCCCTCCTCAGGTGTTTGTGCAGCCGGGCAACGTGGCCATCACCAAGATGGACGTCAACAACCTCGCCATGGTGATGGCCCCCAACTGCCTGCGCTGCCAGTCGGACGACCCGCGGATTATTTTTGAAAACACCCGCAAAGAAATGTCTTTTATCCGGGTACTCATCCAGCACCTGGACACAGGCTTCATGGAGGGCGTGCTATAGCCCCTGTGCCAACAGGATCGGACCGCAGTTGGAACCCCCATCACCCCACCCCCACCCCGGATCTTTTCCCGTATCCCAGAGTTTCAACGGCAGCACGGAGATGCCACCTGGTTAAACAGCTGAAGGGAAAGCTGACTCTACCACCTCGGCTAATGCCAACCTGGGCATCTGACATCGCCCAGGAACCCCTTTGAGGGGCGGGTGGTGGGGTTGGGGGGGCTGTGCTGTGCTGCGGACAAAACGAAGCTGCCTCTTAGCAGTCCCCTTTGTGGACATCTCCCGGCCAGGACGTCCATCCGGAACGTCTACGTAAATGGACAATCCGACAGCGTTCGGGGAGAAACTGCAGACTCTGGTGGAAAGGGGCAGAAGCCTGTTCACCCCCCCCCTCTCCCCAAAATGAAGTCTCGTCTCGTGGAAAACGGGGGCTCACTCCCTGGTTCAGGCAGCTGAGGGAACGTTGTGAGTGGGTCGATGGTGTGTGTGTGTGGGGGGGGATGGCGAAGATCCAAGATGGCAGCCGGAAGGGCGGGAGGGAACGAACGGCGAGAGGATGCAGATCGCAAAGGCTGGCGTTGCAGGGAAAGCGGATTGCCTCTCCGTGGGTCTGGCTGCTTCCGTGGAAGTGGCGGGGGGAGAAAGGTGCCATCAGATTGACCATTGAGAACTCTAAGGGGGGGGGGCAGTGGCACCTCTGGAAGGCACGGAACAGCTGGTTGGCGAGGCTTAAAACACCTGCAGGCTTTTTTAAGATTTGGGGAAGAAGAAGAAAAAAAAGGGCCCTTTTCTTTTTTCCTTCCTTGTTGCAGCACAGTCACTGCCAAAAGGGGGGGGCAGAGCAAGCCATGCACCCCTCCCCCCCAATCTCTACATCTCAGTGGTCCCACAGAAGGCCTGGGGATGCCAGCCTTGAAACGGAAGCGGGATAAGGAGAAGGAATTTTGTTCCTTCTCTTTGGCGGGCCGAGTTTTAAACACCGCGATGCAGAACCGGCGCACTTTCTTTTACCCACCCCCCCACCCCACTCCTTAAGGGTGTGTGTGGGGGTGTGTGCGTACGTGTGCAAAGGTGACCAGGCCCTCCTTGACCCTCGCAGCTCCCCCAGTTGAGTGGGTGGGAGGGGTGGGACAAGAAGTGGGGGTGCCCCAACTCCTGCTTCCCCCATTCCCACCCACCCTCGTCTCAACACCCGTTCCTGCACTCGGCGCTTTGGTGTTAAGAGAAGGTCCCGTTCGGGTTCCCGGAAGAAGCTGTGCACAAACCCAATTCCTTACGGCACCTAAAGTGATAAGATTTTGGCTAGATCTGGGGCATTCTCCACCAGGGCTCCAGATTATTTTCTGCACCCCCCCCCAAACAAAAAGGAAGTTCTAAGCTCTCTTTCCCAGGCCAGAAATGGAAGGAGGTCAGCGGTAGTAATGGAAATAAAACATTCTCTATCCAGAGCCGGTGGTCCCCATCTTGCACATCCTTCAGGAGCAAAAAAAAAAGGCATTTAGAGGTAGGGATTGTGGGGTGGAAGGCAAGAGCTACGAAATGCTTTATGCGGGCAGAAATTTGAGCCTGTTTATCGCGCTCTACGAACGTGGGAGGTGGGTCTGCCCATCCTTGCTTGGAAAGGCGTGGGCCTGGCCCTTCCACCTCTTTTTATTTCTCAAGGTCCCCCGTTGAAATCCGATTTCTTTCCCAGGAGCAAAGCCAAACTCTCAAGTCACCTGAAACGAAAGAAGAATCAGGAAGCGGAAACAAGTGGGCCTTCGTTTTTCCACCCAACCCTTCCCAACGTTGAGGAGATGTCTCTCTGGGATTGTAGGAACAGAGCTTCCATCTCGACCTAGGTCCAGGAACTGGACCGTTTTTCTCTCACGTCCGTGCACATGTGTGTAGAGAACCAGAAAAGGGATAGGCACGATGGAAGAGAACCTGGGTGGTCCTGGATGGGACAGTTGGTGGAGAACATCTTGGACTCTAACCATGATTCTGGCCTACAAGGGTTAGTGAGTTCTGACACACAGCAGGTGTTCTGTCCCACCGCCTCTCTCTCGCCCTCCTGTATCCTACAGCAGGGGTCCTCAGCCATGGCCACTTTAAGACTTGTGGACTTCAACTCCCAGAATTCCTCAGCCAGCTTCTGGAATTCCATTCCATTCTGGGCCTGGGCAACAAAAGATTTAGCTACCGGTTCTGGTGCGAACTGTTGTGATTCAGGGTCAGCCTGTGGGTTCGGCAGTTGGGTCGGATGACTCAGAGGAGGAGGGGGGTGTTGAAGAACTTGCTGAGGGGGTTGGAGAGCTTGCTGATGAGAGCCCTCAGCCAGGCCCCTCCCACCTGGTCACGACGCAGACCCAGCTGTGTGAGCCTGACAGCGTGGATGAAGATGACCCACAGCTGGCCCTGTTCAAGGATGCCCGACGCAGGAGGCAGTCAATCAGGAGTAAACAGAGGAAGGCAATGGGGCACCTCGGAAGGAGGCAGAGAGAAGCCACGCCCTGAACTGTTTAAAAGGGGAATGCGTGGGAGGGTTGGTTTGCTGAAGGCAACCACTTGAATAGTTCCTGTTTCATAGCTCCTGTTTCATGGTTGGTGTCTTGTTTTGCTCTGTTTTATGTTAATAAATTTGGCAGGCTTAATTCCAGCCTCTTGCTGTTTGTAAAGGGGTTGTCCCTGCCTTTTCTGCAGGGCCGGTAGCAGGCTGGTACAGAACACGAACTGGCTGGATCCCACCACTGGAGGATTCCCTACATTTGTGTGGGGTGAAACAGCTGGCTGAGGAATTCTGGGAGTTGAAGTCCACAAGTCTTAAAGTGGCCACGGTTGAGGACCCCTGTCCTACAGTGCTTTGGACCCATATCAGCTTTAAGGCCCTCTCTCTCTCTCTCTCCATGTGAGCAAAGGCCAGGATGATGGCCTGTTGAGTTGGATACACTTCTTGTAGCAAGGCCAACTGAGGCAGGCCCACTTCTTGGAAGCGTGTTAGCCACAACTAGTGTTCTACACCTGACTCACGGCAGCTGAGGTGGTTTCTAGCCTCTTTCAGTGCTTCTAGAGAAGGACGCAAGGGTGCCCGTAGGGGTTATCGGCCGCTCCTGGCCAATTGGAGGAGGAGGAGGAGGAGGGTCCCAGTCACCCTTGGGTGCTAAGCAGTTCTTGGAGGAGCTTGCGGTTTCCAGAGAAAGTGCCTTTTATTCCAGCAAACCAGAGCCCTCTTACCTGCAACTTGCTTCTAAAAGAAAGAGAGAACATCACATCTCTCAAACTCGCTTATCTTGAGATAATTCCCAGCGCAGACCATTTACTCTTAAGTCACATCCCGGTGCAGGATAAAGCATGGAGGAGCTACATAGCTTGGCCAACTCAAGGCTGCCACCTTGTTCGTTGTTTCCCCAGCAAACATGGGAGGTAGAAAACGACGCAACTGTCAGAAGTGAACACACGAGAGTAGGAAGCGTGGGACCGGTCCAGAACAAGGCCAGGCTGATTGGCCAGAATGCAAGATTTGGTGCAATCAATGTTGGGGCTCTCCACCTCAACAAACCGGAATCCAGAGGGATCTCCAAACGGGTCAGACCCGATGTGGACAAAGGCAGATCGCTATTCTCTCTTAAGGGAAAACATTTATTCCAAACTCAAACAAAGATGGGTCCTCCCATAACAGTGGAAAGGGACCACGTAGAATAGTTCAGCCGGCATTTGGGGTCTAGGACAATTGGCCACAGCCACGTGGACGCGCCCACTTCATCAGGGCCACCAGTCTTCCAGCCTGGATCCTGCTCGAAAAGCATCCAATCAACTTCGGAAGCTCTTTCCCCAGCCTAGCAAGCTCCCAGGTTCCCCCGCAGATCTTTTTTGGGCTGGAGGATCAGTGGGTGGGATTCAAATACGTGAACAACCGGTTCTCTGCGTGGATGCCACTTCTGGAATTCCATTCCATTCTGGGCCTGGGCAACAAAAGATTTAGCTACCGGTTCTGGTGCGAACTGGCTGGATCCCACCACTCTGGAGGATTCCCTACATTTGGGGAGAAACGGCAACAGCGCCGAGAGAGCGATCCCAGTCTGCAAAGCCTGGATCCTTCTCCTCCCGCCCCCCGCCCACCCGGTCTTCGACTGCACGATCAACCTACAAAGTCTCGGGCCCAAGCTGCCTTTTTTTTCCTTTTTTTTCTTTTTTGTAACCAGGAAGGAAAACTGCCTCTTTTTTTAAACAACAACAACAACAGCTGCTTGGGAATCTAAGTGGGGCTTTTTTTGAGGGGGGGGGGTTGTTAGATCAATCCAGAAGAATGATGCTGGACAAACGGCGTGGCTCTGAATTTTGGGGGAAATTTGCAGGGTAGACACAGGTCAATCTGATTGCAGATGAACAGAGCATAACCTCGTCTTAACAACAGGAACAGAATTTCTGACCTGGAGAGATTTTATTATGTAGAGCGGTGTTTCTCGACCTTGCTCGCTTTAAGATGGGTGAACTTCAACTCCCAGAATTCCCCAGCTGGGGAATTCTGGGAGTTGAAGTCCACCCATCTTAAAACAGCCAAGGTTGAGAAACACTAATAATAAGAGATTTTTTTCCCCCCCCAATCTGGTATCCACCTCCAGAAGCATTAGGATTGTAATTCCCAGTGTTCTCGCTGGGGAGTACAGGAATTGCAGTCCCAACCCAGCTGAATTGGGAGGGCGGGGGGGGGGGAAATACGCATTCAGTCACAAGTGGTTACAAAGGTATCGCAGGAAAACCGATGCAACGCGTTGGCTAACCACAGAACGGAGTTCCGAGTTGTAAATATTCATGCCAAACCTTCCTTTATTTGTGCGTGAGAAGAATGCTCTTTTTTTTCTTATTTATTCGGTTGTTGCTTTCCAGCCTCTTGCCTCTTCCCCCACCCCACCCAACCCCTTCCAGAAATATATTTATTCCTGCTCATGGGAATGAAGCTTTCCGATGACGATTAAAGGGTTACACACAGACTCTTGCATCCTAACAGATCTGGCCTTTTTTCCGGGGGGGAAAAAGAAAGAAAGAAAATTGTGGTGGCACAGTTGGTGGGAATTTGATTTTTAGATGGTTGAATGGCCTACGGTAGGCAAATGAAGGCAAACACACACACACACACACACACACACACACACACCAAGGAAGTCCACCAAGCACTTTACGTCCCTTAACCCTGCCTTAAGAGACTGAGCGTGCCTCAACCTTAGCAACCTGAAGATGTGTGGAGTTGAAATCCACACATCTTCAAACAATGTTATACATGCAGCGCAACGCAGTGAGACGTTTGCAAATCTGTACATTGGAGAAACAAAACGGCCGCTTCACAAGCACGTGGCACAACCCAGGAGAACTAAACCCATCGGGACGGGATTGAGCAGTCCACCTGCCTTTGAAAGACCCTCTTTTGAAGGGTCCACAACCTGGACACGGAGGACCACTGGTTTGAAAGAGGGGGGTCAAAGAGGCCCTCTACATTAAGATTGAACAGCCCTCTCTCAACAAAGGGGGAGGGATACGATACCACCCATCTCCAGCTTACAACACAATCAGCAGTTCCCAGGAGGTTCCACACCCATTTGCACTGTTCGAGTGAGCCTGAGGGCACCGAGAAGGCTCCAAAGGAGCCTTAATAATTCTCAGAAAGATTACTAATGATCAGATGACTGCAAGGAAAACAAATCCTTCCATTCTCCGCCATTTTAGTCAGAGCTGAAGAAGCTGCTTGGATGAGAAACAAAAGCTCTTTGAGGAAAAACACAAGTCCTGTTGCCGCTTGAAAAATCACCTTTGGGGCACCCCTCTACAATGTGCTAAGGTTGGGACACACTGCAGAATGTCACTACTTGCCAGACAGATCACCGGAAGCAGAACAAGTCTAGGCCATAATGTTCTACTAGAAGAGGGCACTTCAGTCTGGGAATGTCCTAAGCCAGGGGTCTTCAAACTTGGCCCTTTGATGACTGGTGGACTTCAACTCCCAGAATTCCTCAGTCGGCCATTTTGATGAACCTGCGGACTTGGATCCAGGCCAGGGGTCTTCAAACTTGGCCCTTTGATGACTGGTGGACTTCAACTCCCAGAATTCCTCAGTCGGCCATTTTGATGAACCTGCAGACTTCGATCCAGACCAGGGGTCTTCAAACTTGGCCCTTTGATGACTGGTGGACTTCAACTCCCAGAATTCCTCAGTCGGCCATTTTGATGAACCTGCAGACTTCGATCCAGACCAGGGGTCTTCAAACTTGGCCCTTTGACGACTTGTGGACTTCAACTCCCAGAATTCCTTAGCCAGGCGCCTGGCTAAGGAATTCTGGGAGTTGAAGTCCACAAGTCGTCAAAGGGCCAAGTTTGAAGACCCCCCTGCCCCTAAGCTATATTGTAAGACCTCTTTTTCCCTATTTTAGAGTAAGCTTTTTGAGATCCACCAGTACCTTAATATCACTGAGCTCGTTCCTTTCCATGGAGACCTACACTCTGATCCTGATTCCTTGTCATTAGAGGAAGGCCAAGTGGTCTTCGGAATGGGGACATCCCGGCCAGTGCACTCGGGGTGGTTTTATTTGGGTTTGGTTGGGAAATGGCACCAGTGATCCCTCTCTTTTTTCTCCCCCAAGCCAAAGGACCACAGTCTGGCCCTTTGGCTGTCCCTGTCCAGCCCACGTGGTTTGCTTTTAGAATTAGAATAACAGTGTTGGAAGGGACCTTGTGGGTCATCTAGTCCAACCCTCCCCGCCGCCCAAGCAAGAGACCCTACACCATTTCTGACAGAAGGCAGCCCAGTCTCTTCTTGAAAGCCTCCAATGATGAAGCTCCCACAACCTCTGTTCCATTGGTTGATTGTTCTCACTGTCAGAAAATTTCTCCTTATTTCTAGCTTGAATCTCTCCTTGGTCAGTTTCCATCTGTTATTCCTTGTCTGGCCTTCAGGTGCTTTGGAGAATAGGTTGACCCCCCCCTCCTCTCTCTGTGACAGCCCCTCAAATATTGGAACTCTGCTATCACGTCTCCCCTGGTCCTTCTCTTCATTAAACTAGACATACCCAGTTCCTGCAACCGTTCTTCATATGTTTTAGCCTCCAGTCGCCCGATCATCTTTGTTGCTCTTCTCTGCACTCTTTCTAGAGTCCCAACATCTGAGTGGAGACCAAAACTGGATGCAGGATTCTCGTTGTGGTAATACTAAAGGCTTTATAGAGCGGTATTAGTACCTCACGCGATCTTGATCAAATCCCTCTCTTAATGCAACTTTTATTTTAAAGCCAACGGTTATTTTTCCCCCCAGTGTACTTATGAGTGTGCGTCCATGCCTAATGTACCAATCACTTGACTATGAGCCAGAAGCGTGCAGCCGCCGCCAAAAAAGCTAATACAATCCTGGGTTGTATAAACAGAAACACAGAATCAAGATCACACCAAGTATTAGTACCGCTTTATAAAGCCCTAGCAAGACCACACCTGGAATTTGTTGTTGTTAGTTGCGAAATTGTGTCTGACCCATCGCGACCCCACGGACAAGGTTCCTCCAGGCCTTCCTGCAGCCAATTTTGGTCACCGTACCACCAAAAAAAAAAAGTTTGGAAAAAATTCAGAGAAGAGCCACTAAGATGATCAAAGGCCTGGAGACTAAAACATACGAAGGACGGCTGCAGGACTTGGGTATGGAGATTCTCAATCCAAGTCATGATCATCCCAAAGGTGCTTTTCAAAAGGCAACTGGACTTTTGTTTGTTTCCTTAAAGATGTTTCGCTTCTCAATCTGAATAGAGCTGGAAGGGACCTTGGAGGTCTTCTAGTCCAACCTCCTGCTCAGGTAGGAGACCCTAGACCAGACATGTCAAACTCGCGACATCACGTGACGTCGCACGATGTATGGGAACTTTTTCCCCATTGCGGACAATGGGGTGGGTGCGTTTTCGTCGTGATGCGTCTGGCCTGCGGGCCGGCAGTTTGACACCCTTGCCCTAGACCATTTCAGACAAATGGATGTCATCTCCTCGTTGGAAAACCTCCAGTGATGGAGCACCCACAACCTCTGGTGGCAAGCTGTTCCACTGGTTGATTGTCCTCACTGTCAGGAAGTTTCTCCTTAATTCCAGGTTGCTCCTCTCTTTGGTCAGTTCCCAACCATTGTTTCTTGTCCTTCCCTCTGGTGCTTTGGAGAATAACTTGAACCCCTCTTTTTTGTGGGAGCCCATCAAATACTGGAATACCGCTATCATGCCTCCCCAATTTCTTCTTTTCTTCAGACTAGCCCAACCCAAGTCCCGCAGCCGTTCTTTGTATGTTTTAGTCTCCAGGCCTTGGATCATCTTAGTTGCTCTTCTCTGAACTTTTTCCAAAGGCTCAACCATGTTTGTAAGGAGGTGAGCAAAAATTGGATCCAGTATTCCAGTTGCGGTCTTTCTAAGTATTTATAAAGTACACTGAACTGAAGGAACATTTTTGTCTGTTCAAAACTGAAGAAGCTTCTTGGATGACAAGCGAAACGTCTTCAATGGTGCGAAAAAAATCCCCCAAGAAAGTGCAATTGCCTTTTGGAAAAAGCGCCTTTGGGAATCCTGCGTAGTGAGGCGATCCCATTTGGAGCGTTTGACAGTCCGTTCACCTTTATGGTGATTTGCAGCACGGATGTGATTTTTGAGGTCTTTTGAGAGTTTCCAGTGTTTGCTTCCAATTTCTGGCCAAAAAAAAAAGAAAAAAAAAGCCCGTGGGTAAAATGGATTGACTTAATGACTGCTGCGTTTGTTTAATGCTTGCAAACCATTTTGTAAAATCAGGTGGGTGACCTGCTTAATGACCCTAATGATTTATGACATTAATTCTGGGCTCAATTTACAGTTATAAGTGGAATGTTTTATCAGTCAGAGGCAGCTGTTGGAAAAATAACCTTGGCCACCCACTCCAGCAAACAGGATTCAGTTGTTGTTGTTTTTTTTAAAATTTATGTTTTATGAAGATTTTTTTCCCATAGAACAGAAGCCAAATCAAAAGAAAAACAGGAAAGAAGAAAAAAAAAAAGTCCAAGCAATTAAAAAAAGTGAAAAAAACCCCTCCAATTTAAGAAACGTAGGAATGACCTCTGACCTTCGCAGATTATAGTTCCGATCTTATTGTAATTTCTCTCTTAAGTCTTTATACAAGTCCCTTCTGCCTCTCATTTAATCCACATTAAATTAATTAACAAAAGGGACGCGGTGGCTCAGTGGGTTAGGACGCTGAGCTTGTCGATCAGAAGGTCGGCAGTTTGGCCGGTCGAATCCCGAGTGCCGCGTAGCAGAGTGAGCGCCTGTCACTCGTCCCAGCTTCTGCCAACCTAGCAGTTCGAAAGCGCGTAAAAATGCAAGTAGAAAAATAGGGACCACTACGGTGGGAAGGTAACAGCGTTCCGTGCTCCTTTGCCGTCCAGTCATGCCGGCCACATGACCACGGAGATGTCCTCGGACAAGTGCTGGCTCTTCGGCTTTGAAACGGAGAGGAGCACCGGCCCCTAGAGTCGGAAACGACTAGCACCTTTACCTTTACCTTAAATTAATTAACACATTTCAGGGTGTTTGTGGTTGTTTTTTTTTTACCCCCATGGCTCCTAAACCTTGCATTCTGCCTAGCTTTCCACCGAAGGCAAGGAATGTTGCAAATACTCCTTTTATGAGAAATTGATGATATACTGTAAAGTGATACTTGGGAGAAACCAGGAAAATAAAGAGCCTCAAACTGGTTGAATCAAGTCTTTGAGCTGAACAACAGCAGGCCAAAACTTGGCATTCCTTTTATTGTTTCCATCACAGCTTCATTTGGCTCAATCTCTCTAATTTTCCTAAAGCTACATTGGAACATGGCTATCATGTCACCCCAAGTTTTTTCCCCCGCTGAACTAGACCTACCTAATTCCAGCAACCGTTCTTTACATCTTTTAGCCTCCAGTCCCCTGATCAACTTTGTGGCTCTTCTCTGTACCCTTTCTAGAGTCTCAACATCTTTTTTACATCGTGGTGACCAAAACTGGATGCAGTATTCCAGGTGTGGCCTTACCAAGGCCTTGTAAAGTGGTATTAACACTTCACCTGATCTCGATTCTATCCCTCTGTCGATGCAGCCTAAGGACCGTGTTGGCTTTTTTTGGCAGCTTCAGCACATGGCTAGCATGGAGTGAAGAGAGAGACATGGCGTACGCTTGAGACACACTTTTTAAAAATTGCCGTAGACCTTTTTCCAAGACTAACATCCGGCACTGGAAGGGATTTCTAAAGTCAGGCCTCAAGTCCAAGCAGCACCGTCGCTGTTAAATAAAATGCAAAAAAAAAAGCAAAGAAACTGCTCTTCAAACACCACAAGGCCGATGGCTTCCAAGGAGAAAGAATTTTCTCACATGTCGAGTTAGAACGGGGGGAGGGGTGTCTTCAAACGTGTCCCTTTGATGACTTGTGGACTTCAACTCCCAGAATTCCTCAGCCAGGCACGCGTGCCTGGCTGAGGAATTCTGGGAGTTGAAGTCCACAAGTCATCAAAGGGACACGTTTGAAGACCCCTGAGTTAAGGACCACCCTGCAGAATCTTACCTTCAGCCAAATGTCTATGGAGGTTCTCCATCATCCGAGTCCTGGTTGTCCCAAAGCTGCTTTTTCAAGATGCAACTGGACTTTCTTTGTTTTTCTTTGAAGACGTTTCCCTTCTCATCCGAGAAGCTTCTTCAGTTCTGAGGAATGGAAGGATTTATACTCCTTGCAGACAGCTGGTCATTTGCCTTCTTTATTCATTCATTTGCCTTCTCCATTCATTTGCCTTCTTTATTCATTCATTTGCATTCATTCATTTGCCTTCTCCATTCATTTGCATTCTTTATTTACTCATTCACATCTTTTTAAGAGGGTTGTTGAGGCCACTTGGAGGCTTCTCTGTGACCCCGGGATCGCCTGAGTAGTGCAAATGTGTGTGGATAAACCCATTTGCACTACTACTACAGACAAACTCCCAAGCGGCCTCAACGACCCTCTAAAAGGATGCAAATGACCGGCTGTCTGCAAGGAGTATAAATCCTCCCATTCCTCCACCCTCCAGTCAGAGCTGAAGAAGCTTCTGGGATGAGAAGCAAAACGTCTTCAAAGAAAAACAAGAAAGTCCAGTTGCCTCATGACAAAGCACCTTTGGCAGAAGGATGAAAGCGAAAGAGGAAGAGGAGGAGGAAGATGGGAGGGAAAGAAGAGGGATAGGAGAGGGAGAGACAGAGACAGAAAGAGAAAGAAAGAAAAAGGAAGGGAGAAAAGGAAGGAAGAAAAGAAAGAAAGAAAAAGAAAAAGAAAGAAAGAAAAAAGAGAGAAAGAAAGAAAGAAAGAAAGAAAGAAAGAAAGAAAGAAAGAAAGAAAGAAAGAAAGAAAGAAAGAAAGACACAGATAAACCTCCAAGTGGCCTCAACGACTCTCTAAAAGGATGCAAATGACCAGCCGTCTGCAAGGAGTATAAATCCTTCCATTCCTCACCATCCATTCAGAGCTGAAGAAGCTTCTTGGATGAAAAACAAAACTTCTTCAAAGAAAAAAAAAAGTCCAGTTGCCTCGTGAAAAAGCTCCTTTGGGGGACAAACCCTCGGTGTTTTGCAGCTTCAGGATGGTCGCCCACCAGCTTTCAGGTAGATCCGTTGACCAAAGAGAGCCTCGGTGGCCCCGCAGTCACCAGACATATTGTCCCCATGTTCCCCCGTCTTCCAACCACCACCGTATCCAGCATGTCGGGCCAGATAAATTCTTACAGTTCTGGTAATGGAGGTCCTGCAACCATTGGACCATCCCAAGAGGAGCTTCAAACTGTCCCCAGAAAAAAGCAGTTGGTGCCTTGCCGGGAAGGAAAGTCCATTCCCAGCTATTCTCATCGGGCTCTAGAACAGGGGCTGCCCCCAAAGAAGAGGCAGTCAAGCTATTCTCCAAAGCCCCTGAAGGCAGGACAAGAAGCAGCGGATGGAAACTAGTCAAGGAGAGAAACAACCTGGAACTGAGGAGAAACTTCCTGACAGTCAGAACAATTAACCAGTGGAACCACCTGCCTCCAGAAGCTGTGAATGTTCCAACACTGGAAGTTTTTAAGAAGAGACTGGACAGCCATTTGTCTGAAAGGGTATAGGGATCCCTGCCTGGGCAGGGGGTTGGACTAGATGACCTCCAAGGTCCCTTCCAACGTTTATTATTATTATTATGGTCTTCCTGTCATCTGTCCTAGAGGAACTGTCTTCTGGAGACCCATCAACAGAAATGGGATGGTTTGTGGATGGTCCAACATGGGAGATTTTTAAGAAGAAATTGGACAGCCATTTATCCAGAATGGCATAGGGTCTCCTGCTTGAGTAGGGGGCTGGACTAGAAGACCTCCATGGTCCCTTCCAACTCTTTTATTCTATGATGGTCTCCTGCCTGAACAGGGGGTTGGACTAGAGGACCTCCAAGGTCCCTTCCAGCTGTTATTCTGTAAGGGTCTCCTGCCTGAGCAGGGGGCTGGACTAGAAGACCTCCATGGTCCCTTCCAACTCTTTTATTCTATGATGGTCTCCTGCCTGAACAGGGGGTTGGACTAGAGGACCTCCAAGGTCCCTTCCAGCTGTTATTCTTTAAGGGTCTCCTGCCTGAGCAGGGGGCTGGACTAGAAGACCTCTGAGGTCCCTTCCAGCTCTGTTGTTCTGGCATCTCCCCATCTAAGAACCGACTGGAGAAAGGTTACCCCTAGCTGCATATGTAAGCCTAAAACAAACCAACAAACTAGGGTTTAGCCCTGATTTGGAACTCTGAAAACATTCGACCGAGATGACTCCCCCCCCCAAAAAGGGGGGAAAATATAATTGTCCCCCTCAATAAGAGACTGAGCGTTAAGAGGGGAACTCTGGAGCAGATGGAACGGACACCATCCACCATGCAGGTTGTCATTAACATTTCGGTCTTCCTAACTCTGCTCTTCTCCCCGGGTGCGGATCCTGCGCACGTTGTCTTGAAGCCAAAAGGGGAAGCTTTGTGGTTCTGCCTACCCTCAACCCCCCTCCCCGCCCCCCAATCCCCACCCCCATGACACCCTCTCCTGCTGAACAGCAGCTGGCCACCATCTTGGTACCAAGCCAACCGCTGCTTTCCTCCAAGCCTCTTCCTTCAGAGGCAGATTAGTCAGTCCTTATCTCCTGCTCTTCCAGAGGCCTTTTAGCATCTGTCTCCTCACTAGGGACTGCAACCCGCTTCTCTTCCTCCCCCCCAAATTCGGTCTGAAGAGAGCTGTACCCTTCTTACCAAGGACAGGACAGCCCACCCCCTCTTTGGCAAGCTGGGCCTTGGTGGACCCCCTGCCCTGGCCATTCCTCCACTGGGAACGGTTTAAAGGGCCTTCCCAAATTTCTCTGTCCCCCCAACCCCACCCCTTCAGTAAGATTCGAAGCCGCTTTGGTTTCAAAGTCCACCCAGCCCCCAAACCCAACAACGCCCGGTCAGATACCTCCAGGAAAAATAATAATAATAATAAAATTCACCAAGCAGGCAAGACGGCCACCGTTATCTGGTCTCCACTATCTGGTCTTACTAAAAAGCAGAGACGTCACCCTGCCGACAAAAGTGCCTATAGTCAAGGCTGTGGTCTTCCCAGTTGCAATGTATGGCTGTGAAAGTTAGACCATAAGAAAGGCCGAGCGCCAAAGAATGGAGGCCTTTGAACTATGGTGCTGGAGAAGACTCCTGCGAGTCCCTTGGACTGCAAGGCGATCAAACCAGTCAGTCCTGGAGGAGATCAACCCTGACTGCTCTTTAGAAGGCCAGATCCTGAAGTTGAAACTCAAATACTTTGGCCACCTAATGAGAAGGAAGGACTCACTGGAGAAGAGCCTCATGCTGGGAAAGATTGAGGGCAACAGAAGAAGGGGACGGCAGAGAATGAGGTGGCTGGATGGAGTCACTGAAGCAGGAGGCGTGAGCTTAAATGGACTCCAGAAGGTGGTAGAGGACAGGAAGGCCTGGAGGAACGTTGTCCATGGGGTCGCGATGGGTCGGACACGACTTCGCAGCTAACAACAACAACAATAACTGGTCTTAAAAGAGGCAGCCATCCCGTAATTACGCGAGCTTCACCTTACGTCGTCAGGAAGTTTACTGGCGCAGAATTGATTTTTCTCCCAAGGCACATTTTTCCCCCTCTCTCCCTCACCCCCCAAAAACCAAGGTGATACAACTCTGGTCACAAAATGAGTCTGGTCTGAAGAGGTCCCGGAACATCTGCCTGGTGGGACATCCATCCCCTTCTCCAAGTCCGGAGATGACGGGGCTCGGCAGGAACCACGGGAGGCTCAGCGGCCTACTTTGTTATCCCCCAGGACGAAGGGGAGGGTCCCAGAGCTGCAGCTTTTGCTGCGCTTGCTCTTCCGCCCCCATGCCAGGAGACCCCCGGCGGCTTTGCTGGGCAGGGGGGACTTGCGGCTGTTCTCCTTGTTGCTTTTCAGCAAAGCAGCCGCTCCGGACGATGTGGCTGTCGGTTTCTTGTCCAACTTCTGGAGGGTAGGAAAACAGAATAGAAGAATAACTTTATTATTGCCACTTTAAATGTACCTTAATACATTTAAGATGAGATTTTCGTTGCATGCAGTTCCCAAAGGGTGACCACCTCCAATATACACTGCAAAAACGCGATCAAAATAATAATAATAATAATAATAATAATAATAATAATAATAATAATAATAATAATAACAACAACAACAACAACAATAACAACAACAACAATAATAATAACAACAACAGCAGCAACATCTGGCAGACTGTGCAATGATTAATAATAATAAACATAATAGAGAATAGAATAGAATAGAATAGAATAGAATAGAATAGAATAGAATAGAATAGAATAGAATAGAATAGAATAGAATAGAATAGAATAGAATGGAATGGTAGGGTAGGGTGGAGTAGAGTAGAGTAGAGTAGAGTAGAGTAGAGTAGAGTAGAATAGAATAGAATAGAATAGAATAGAATAGAATAGAATAGAATAGAATAGAATAGAATAGAATAGAATAGAATAGAATAGAATAGAATAGAATAGAACTGGAAGGGACCCTGGAGGTCTTCTAGTCCAGCCAAAGGCACACAGAACGCTGTTACCTTCCCACCATGGTGGTCCCTATTTTTCTACTTGCATTTTTACGTGCTTTCGAACTGCTAGGTTGGCAGAAGCTGGGACGCGTAACAGGCGCTCACTCTGCTACGCGGCACTCGGGATTCGACCCACCAAACTGCCGACCTTCTGATCGACAGGCTCAGCGTCCTAACCCACTGAGCCACCGCGTCCCTAGGGCTTTATAAAGCGGTGCTAATACTTCGCGTGATCTTGATTCTATGCCTCTGTTTATGCAACCCAGGATTATTAGTTTTTTGGGCTGCTGCTGCACACAGCTAGCTCATGGTCAAGTGATCGTCCACTAGGACTCCAAGGTCCCTCTCACAACTGTTTTTATTAAATAATTAAACATTAAATAATAATAATGATAAATATTAAATAATAATGATAAATATTAAATAATAGTAATAATAGTAATAGTTTTTGTTGTTGTTGTTGTTGTTATTATTATCATTATTATTATTATTTACCGACATGCACACACATATATGATCCAGAGAAACAACACCGTTGTCAGAATCCATTTATATCATATTCATAAATGTATGTTTAAAACATTATTCCATGGATTCTGCCATCTCCCGAAGAGAAGAGAATGGATGTGTATTGAACCGGTATTAGGCATTTCAAAAGAAAGGAGAAGCCTTTTGAACTGGGGAAACAAAAGGGAGGGCTAGCATCTGGCTTGTGTCACGGAAGAGAGCAATAAACATGAAAGGTCCTAAGTTCCTTCTTCCCAGGAGAGGGATGATACGAGAGAAAGGATGGGGGACTGACCAAATGGGGCTAAAGGGGGGTTAAACCGGGAACTCTATATAAGGGTTAGTTCGTGTAATAATATTAAGTCCTGTCTCGTTTCCTACAACCAAGCATGTCATAGTAAAGATTCTTTTTGGAATAGACTTGACTCCAAGAATTTTGTCTTCCTAAGACGTGGTTTGGGGTGGGTCCTGACAACCGTCTACTCCAGGTATATACAGATACATGGTAAGAAAAACAAATCTTGTGAGTTTACCAGACAGAGAAAAAGGAAGGGCAGAATGATCAAGAAGAGGTTCAGTCTTCGCCTTACGACCACGACTGAGGTCCAAATTTCTGTGGCTAAGCGAGATGTTTGTTTAAGGGACTTTGACGACTCCATTTTACGACTTTTCTCGCCCCAGTTCTTAAGGGAATCAGTGCACTTATTCAGTTAGTAACCTGGTTCTTAAGTGGCTTCCCCCCCCCCCCGCTTGAAGGTAGCAAAAGGGGATCCCGGGACCACGGGTGACTGCAACCGTCGTAACTGCGAACCAGTTGCCAAGCGTCCCAATTTTGATCACGTGACCACGGGGGAATAATGTGATGGTCATAAGGGTGAAAAACAGCCGCAAGTCACTTGTTTCAGGGCCCTCGTGAACTACGTGCAAAAGATGGCAATCCTTAAGAGACACCCCCCCCTCAAGGTTCCAGAACCACTGGGTTCCTGTTCTGTCCCAGCCTACGTAGGTCCTTGTTACTTCAAATGGCAACCCCCTAATTTAGCAGTAGACTGGATAAATAAACCCCTTTTACAGACCTTGTCCACAAACAGAACAGAGCAGGAGCCAAAACAAGAAACAACTCACTGGTAACATAAACAGACCATCATCTCTTGACACAGAGGTTCTTTGCAAAGGGTTGCCTCCAGCAACCAGCCCTGCCCACACGTTCCCTTTTTGTTAGGCAGCCCCCGAGGCCTGGCTTCTCACTGCTTTCTCCTCCTCCCCTGGAGTCGCCCCATTGCCTCCCTCTGACTTACTCGTGTGACCTGTCTACATTTCCGAGCGTCTCTGAGGTCTTCCAGCTGTGCTTCCTCCGAGTCTGACTCATCCTCCCAGGCCAGCTGGCTTTCAGCTTGACCAGGAGTGGAGGGGCCAGGTTCTTCCTCACTTTGTAAGTCTGGTAACTCATCAGAGCCTTCCTCTGACTCTGATGGCTCCCCAGGCCCCTCCTCCTCCTCCTCCTCCTCCTCTGATTTCCTGGACTCAGCTGCCAGGAGGATCACAGGCTGGCAGGGAATCACAACAGTTCCACCCTACCCCATCATCCACCGCCCCCGCCTCCCCCTTGCCTTACCACGCTCTGTCCTTCTGGGGGCAGCAGAGTGATGACGCCCACCTTCACCCCCTCCTCTCCGGCCACCTTCAGCAGCTGCACCACATCGGCATGCTTGGACCACCGGCAATCTTGACCGTTGATGGAGACAATGTAGTCCCCTTCCTTCAAGCCAGCTTCCTGTCGAGACAGAAGTGGGGGTGATTTGCTGGAGTTCGTTCAGATGGGGGGGAGGGGGGAAAGGCTGGGGAGTGGGGGGAGGGGAGGGAGACCTTGGGGAAGGTCAGCCAGGAAAGAGCGGCGCAAGATGGACACGCTGCAGGAGGGACACGGAAAAAAAGGTAGGGTTGGAAACACATCACCGAATTAGCCCCACCAAAACAATCCCCCCCCTCTTGTTTGCCATCTGGCAGCTGGTCTTCTGGACACCCAGCATCGCCGGGATCGGTTTACCCCTCGCGGTTCATGGCGGCTGACAGACTATCCTTCTCGGCCATTAATTTTGCATACTTTCCCTTTGAGGTTCCTCATGGTGGCCGAGGTCTCTTCCTTCTTTGTTGACTTGGGTGATGAAGTAAGTCCTTGTGTTTTGCGTCCGGGGACTCAGGTTCCACCTATCTGTTTTCCTAGACCCCAAAGTTCTTAGAGAAACATCTGTTGTGTAGATGCACGGACACGGCTCTTGTTGGCCAAAGACCAACCTAATTGGCCAAGAACCAACTGACCGAGTGTTCTTCAGCTTCTACTGAATGTCTCCCAGCATCAGATTTCCATCCTGACCCAAGACTGCCCCTGTCAGCTGCCTTCTTATGCTTGCTTGTGTGCTTTGACAGTCTGCGTGAACTCTGGGGAGGGAGGATGGGAGGGAGAAGGCTTGGGGGAAAGCGAAAGTAACTTCTATATCTCCCTGAGATGCTGCTTTAAGGTCACCTGGCTGGGAGAAGAAAGCATACCGACCTACGCTTGAAGTCATCGTTCTGAAAGCATCTCGCTTCAACTCGCTTCATCATATGAAGGGGTCAGTGATGGGAAGCCACTAAGAGAGATTTGGGCGGGTGACTCTCAGCTCTGGCTAGGCATTACTGCAACGCGCTTGGCTTCTAATAAAACGATACAGTCCTCGACAAATGGCACCAAGGGCTGGCAGGTCTGACGGCCCCTCCAAAACACACTGGGGATAACCTATAAGATCTCCAAAGCAACCTGGACTCCACCTTGGCTGTTACAGGACTGGGCAACTCACCGCCGCGCAGCCACCAGCGATGATCCCAGCGACCAGGACTGGAGAATCGCCGCGGAGGGTGAATCCAAAGCCGTTTGCTCCACGGAGCAAGTGCACCGTCCGTGTGGGATGCCACTTATTTTTGGCAGAGAAAATGGACAGGGGCCCCTGGGGGAAAAAAATAACAACAGATGATGGTGAACCAGGGGACAGGGAGAGATGGGGCTGGGTTGAGCAACCAGGACGAAATTGTTCAGACATTACACTACTTAGCAGAAGGGAAAATTTGTAGCTCAGGGCTGAATTTGGTGCTCTCTGAGCTTCGCTGTTTTCTTGCAGAAGTTTCATGACCCAATTAGGGAGCATCATCAGTGCTAGAAGAATGTGCAGTTTGCAGAGAAGAGGAGGAGGAGGAGGACTGTGGGGTCCTTGATGCTCTCTACGCTCGGCTGTTTTCTTGCAGACATTTCATGACCCAACTAGGGAACATCATCAGTGCTGGAAGGGAGTGGGATTTGCAGGGAGGAGGAGGAGGAGGAGGAGGAGGAAGAGGAAGAGGAGGAGGAGGACAACGAATATGGAGTCCTTAATGCTCTCTGAGCTTGGTTGTTTTCTTGCAGATGTTTCATGACCCAATTAGGGAATATTATCAGTGCTAGAAGGGAGGGGAAGTTGCAGAGAGGAGGAGGAGGAGGAGGAGGAGGAGGAGGAGGAGGAGGAGTAGAACCTAACCAGAGAGCATCATCAGGGCTAAAGGGAATGGGGTTGGCAGGGAGGAAGAGGAGGAGGAGGAGGAAGAGGAGGAGGACGACGACTATGGATCCTTGGTGATGTCTGAGCTTGGTTGTTTTCTTGCAGATGTTTCATGACCCAATTAGGCAACATTATCAGTGCTAGAAGGGAGTGGGGTTTGCTCTCTAGAGATTAGAGATCTAAAAATTAATATCAAGACTAGACCAACTATCAAACAACAAACCAACAGCCTAATCAAGGAACTACCAAGAATCCCCCCACCAACAGTGACAGTGACCACTAATGTATAAAATAACAACAACCCTCACTCCCTTCTAGCACTGATGATGTTCCCTAGTTGGGCCATGAAACGTCTGCAAGAAAACATCCAAGCTCAGAGGGCACCAAGGACCCCCCCCTCCTCCTCCTCCTCCTCTTCTTCTTCTTCCTTCTTCCTCCTCCTCCTCCTCCTCCTCCTCCTCCTCTCCTCAAACCCCCCTCCCTTCTAGCACTGATGATGTTCTCTAGTTGGGTCATGAAACGTCTGCAAGAAAACCGCCCAACTCAGAGGGGACCAAGGAGTCCACATTACACCTGTCACCCTGATCACTCTTCCCCATTAACTAACACTCACAGAAAGATCCTTCTCCAAGGCCTATTGAACCAATGTGGTCAAGAGCCTCTGACAGACTGTTCTCCACAACTAACTTCATCTCCTTTGGATTTCTGCATGCTCATGGCTACTCCTGCTTCACTGGGCGGTAAATTTTGAAGTTTAGTTACCACTCGGGCAGCAGAGAAACAGCCAAGGAGAAGATCGTTCTTCTTTTGAGAGGATACCAAAGCCTCCTATACTTTGGTGATGGGACACGAGGAGGTGTGACCTAGACACAATTATTCCACTTGTCCAAGCTGAGAAAAGTAGAACGGAAAGATAACGTAGGGGTTGAATGTCAAAATCTTCGGAAGAGCTACCGATTATACCCCTGACCAAGTTGAGGGAAGGATGGACAGAATCAAGGATAGGATGAAACTGTCCTTGCAACAGCTATTAATGATTGCTGGAGACAAGGTGCGGTGGTGAAGGTTGGTTCTTGCAATCTCCTGGACTTAGAATGGACTTGACAGCAACTAAGTCTATCCGGAAGCCCCAATTTTACTCCATCAGCTTGTGTCCATCAACTTTCCTGGGTCAAAGTGGGAGAAGCACGCATTGATGTGCACAAGTGTCCACTGGAAAATCACAACACACAGGATATTTTTTTTGGCCCCGATTCTTTGAAGGCAGGACTTTCTGCTGTCCGCACAAACACAGTCCTCTTGCAGGAGGCATCAAACTTACCAGCCTATGAAAGATGTCTGTGACTTTCACCTTGGAGAAGTTGGGAGATTTGATTTCGGGTCTCTGGTGTGTTTTGGCTAGAAAAACACAAGAAGAGGGGGGAAACGTTACAACTTGGGAACTTGGTTTGTTCCACACTTTGGTTCACCGTGAAGACGGACCTAAAATGACAAAAGTGTGTTTTCTACGCATCTAAATACAGAATTTGACCCTTGGGCAAGTTCCTCGTCCTTCAGCCTTAGAACATTTCAGAACTTCTTTGTAAAATCCCGTTGTTTTAACATCTTTTTCATGTCTTGTTTGAATTTGCAGATTTTACAAAGAACAGACAGAATTTGATGAGATCCTGCTCAAAAAACACATGAAAAGTTGATTCAGAAACTCTATATAGATTTCTGTTAAACTTAAAGATGGAGGAAGAACAAGTAAAAGAAACAAGGATAACTTGGGCAAAGAACTTTGGATATAATATAGAATTAGAAGATTGACAAAAAAGTTATGGGAAAGAAATATTAAATTAACTAAAGCAGTGGCGTATAAAGAAAACATTTCAGAACTTCTGAAAAAAAAGCTGGGAGGAGAATTAGAATTTCAGAAGCCATGACAGGAGAGTCGATAGCAGTCTTCCAATACCTCAGGGGCTGCCCCAAAGAAGAGGCAGTCAAGCTATTTTCCAAAATGCCCGAAGGCAGGACAAGAAGCAACGGATGGAAACGAATCAAGGAGAGAAGCAGCCTAGAACTAAGGAGAAAATGTCTAGTTTAACGAAGTGAAGGACCAGGGGGGACATAATAGCAGCCTTCCAGTATCTCAGGAGCTGCCCCAAAGAAGAGGGAGTCAAGCTATTCTCCAAAGCACCCGAAGGCAGGACAAGAAGCAACGAATGGAAACCAATCAAGGAGAGAAGCAACCTGGAACTAAGGAGAAACTTCCTGACAGTCAGAACAATCAACCGGTGGAACAGAAGCAGTGAATTCTCCAACACTGGAAATTTTTAAGAAGAGACTGTCCGAAATGGTATAGGGTTTCCTGCGTGAGCAGGGGGTTGGACTAGATGACCTCCAAGGTCCCTTCCAACTTTATATTATTACTACTACTACTAGTACTACTACTACTACTACTATTATTATTATTATTATATTATTATTATTATTATTATTATTATTATTATTATTATTATTATTATTATCATTATTATTATTATTATTATTATTATTTATTACAATTCAGTGAGCATAATCAGTCCTTTGATCCTTCATGAGACACTAAAGCAAGATGTCTTTGATACCGATCAATGGAGGTCATGGTTGAACCCAACCTTGTTGTGTTGTCTGCTCCAAAAGCTGTTGTTACATGAAAATGTAATGTCTGTCACTTGGGGGTCATGCTGGACTCATGGTTACTATCGGAAGGGCAGGTGGAAGCTGTGGCCAAGGGGTCTTCACCCCGTTTTGGTCAACATGTTAACCCCAACCCATCTGGACATGGTGACTCTCATTCCTGTCCTTGTCATCACAGGGTAAATTACTGCAATGTATGGCAAGTGTCACCACCCTTGAAGACTGACCCGAAACTTTTAAGTATGAGATAGTAGATGTAAAGAGGAAGAGAGAGAGGAAGCATTAAATGTGGAAATAAAAGATACTTTGTTTATTAAATTTAAGATTTTAAGATAGTGAAAATTATCAGAAAATCAGAATATTATATTGCATTACTAGCTTGTCGATGTAGATGGTAAGAGGTGTATCCTGGACACCAAACTTTGGGAGGAATTGTGATAAAGGAGTTGGGGGGTCATTAAAATTTGGAAATGATAGTTATTAAACATTAAATTTAAATATTAATGGAAAATTAAAAATGAGAAAAATTGATTAGGTCAATCGTTGATCGTCTAAAAGATTGACAGCTAAAGCAACTAAGACACATCTAAACGAAAAATTACTGATAAATGCTAGAAAGTTATTTTCCATATGATTGATAGAACAAGAATTGCATTAGTTTAAATATGAGACAGCAGATAGTAAAGGAGAAAGGGGGGGAATGGCGATTGTAATAATTTGAGATCTGTACTAATGATATCTATGTGTAATAGAATTATTGTACTCAGCCGCCACATTGCTTTTCAAACATTTAAATGTAATATTAGAAAATCAATAAAAAATATTTTTTTTAAAAAAAGATTGATCAGAAACTAGAATTGGAGCCGGCTGGAGCTACTTGCATGCCAAGAGGCCACAACTGTTACAGCTACCTGGCATCTATGTTGTGGGTGTTGTATTACATGAGATTTCCAGGCACAATTCCAAGTATTAATTTAACCTTTCAAGCCCTGCATGGCTTCGCTCTTAGATCTTAGATCTTAGATATTGGATACGACTTCGTCTAGTGAAAAGAAAGATTAGGAGGGACCCAATAGCAGTCTTCCAGTATTTGAGGAGCTGCCACAAAGAAGAGGGGTGTGTGGCTGGGGGTGTCAACTTATTTTCCAAAGCACCTGAAGGCAAGACAAGAAATAATGGATGGAAACTAATCAAGGAGAGAAGCAACCTGGAAAAGCTTCCTAACAGAGAGAACAATTAACCAGTGGAACAGCTTGCCACCAGAAGTTGTAGGTGGTCCATTCAAGGGGATTTTTTAACAAGAGATTGGACAGCCATTTATCTGAGTTGGTATAGGGTCTCCTGCATGAGCAGGGGGCTGGACTAGATGACCTCCAAAGTCCCTTCCAACTCTTGTTATTCTCTTATTATCCCAATTTTACCCCTTTTTGAGCCAAAGGGATTATTCATTTGAGGGTCAGGGATAGCAAAGGCCAAATTTCTCTAAGTTCACCGAAAAAACAAAAGCTAAAAAAAAATAAAATCCCAGTTGCAGGAATTGGGTATGGCTACTCTACAGAAAAGAAGGATTAGGGGTGACATGATAGCAGCATTTCAATATCTCAGGGGCAGCCCCAAAGAAGAGGGAGTCAAGCTATTCTCCAAAGCTCCTGTGGGCAGGACAAGAAGCAACGGATGGAAACTAATCAAGCAACCTGGAACTAAGGAGAAATTTCCTATCAGTGAGGACAATTAACCAGTGGAACTACCTGCCTCCAGAAGCGGTGAATGCTCCAGCACTGGAAGCTTTTAAGAAGAGACTAGACAGCCATTTGTCTGAAATGGTATAAGATTTCCTGCCTGAGCAGGGGTTTGGACTAGATGACCTCCAAGGTCCCTTCCAACTCTATTTTCTGTTTTCAGATCCGGACAAGGTTAGCACTGGCTGCCACCTGATGGATCGCAAACTCTTGGGAGACAAAGTTGAATCCATATCCACTTGTCCACTTACCGTCATGGTTCCGACAGACAGAGACAAATAAAGCAGAACTCCGAGGCTTGCGAATCCCTCAAAGAACATGTTTATTGGTTACGAAGTATCAGCACAGTCAAGAGTGAAACCAAGTCTGGATACACATGTAACAATTTCCCAATGCAAAGTTAAAAATCCCACTCATAAAACTGTGCAAGCAATTCACGTTCCCCAATGCAATCATTTGGCAGGCTCGGGAGCAACAGACGACCTTGGTTCCCACGGGACAAAAGATTATTATGACTAGCAAAGCATCTGGGCAGTGTTGTGATTCAGTGTCAGCCTGTGCTCCCAGCAGCTGAGTCCGAGGAATCTGAGGAGGAGGAGGAGGGGTTTGGAGAGCCTTCGGTGTCGGAGGGAGGCTCTGATGCACTACAGGACTCTCAGCCTGGCCCCTCCAGTTGTGTTCCCCACGAGGTTCAGCTGTGTGAGGAGGAGGGGTCGGACTCAGAGGAGTCACAGCTGAATCTGTTCAGAGACACTAGAAGCAGAAGGCAATCCAGCAGAGCAGAGAAAATCAATGAGGCAACTCAGTGAGAGGAGGAGGAGAAGGCAGTGAGAAGCCAGGCCTTGGGGCAGATAATAAAAGGGGAAGGTGTGGGCGGGGCTGGTTGCTGAAGGCAACCGTTTGGAGACATTCTAAGGGAATCCTGGTCTGTTCTTGCTAATCTGTTTGACTCTTGTTTGTTGACTCTTGTTGGATGTTTTGAATCATTTATTGAAGAAAATACTCTGCTGCTTTTTTTGTTTGAAAGACTTTATCATTTTGGAACTGTACATAAATTTGGGTTGGGTTTTTCCCCCCCAGCCTATTAATCTGTCAAAAGGAAAAAGGGGTTGTCCCTGTCACACAAACAGGGCCGGTCGTAGGCTGGAACAGAACAGCTTTTGCCCCCTCCCTCTTTTCTCTGTGGAAAACCAGAAGGCGCAGGAAAATGGCTGCAGCCGTGCTCAGCTGCAGCGCTGACACTTACGATGAATGTCGGGGGCTTCTGCCGTTTCAAAGAAATCTTCCTCATGGTCAATTTCGGAATATTTGCTGAGGGAACGTTTGTGGGCCAGCGAGAGAACCTCCTGCAGGATATCCATCTTCCTTAGGATTTTGCACAAACTATGGATCCTCATGGCCTCCTCATGCTTGATAATGGCTTTCTTGAGGTGAGCCTTCCCTGTAAAAACACAACGCATGTCCGCATTGGAGAACTAGAACCCACAGCCCCAACACCAGCCTTTGTGTGTTGGCCACTGGTTGATAACACCTGGAATACTACATCTAGTTTTGGTCACCACACTATAAAAAAAAACCAGATGTTGAGACTTTGGAGAAAAAAGTACAAAGAAGAGCAACTAAGACGATCCAAGGCCTGGAGACTAAAAGATATGAAGAACAGTTGCAGGATTTGGGGATGGCCAGTCTAGAGAAAAGAAGAACCGGGGGGGACATAATAGCAATATTCCAGGATTTGAGGGGCTGCCCCAAAGAAGAGGGGGTCAAATTATTCTCCAAAGCACCAGAGGGCAGGAGAAGAAGCAACGGATGGAAACTAACCAAGGAGAGAAGCAACCTGGAACTAAGGAGAAACTTCCTGACAGTGAGGACAATCAACCAGTGGAACGCCTTTGCCTTCAGAAGTTGTGAGTGCTCCATCACTGGAGGTTTATAAGAAGAGACTGGACAGCCATTTGACTGAAATGGTATAGGGTCTCCTGCTTGAGCAGGGGGGCTGGACTAGAAGACCTCCAAGGTCCCTTCCAGCTCTATTCTGATTCTGATCCGTCTCATAAAGACCTCGATGCACAAGAAACCTCAAACCTGCCCCATCGGTCAACACAACGGAGAGATTGCCCTAGCGAAATTAACCTCTAAATTTCACCAGTGGGCTAAAAAACAACAACGGTATTCTTACCTTAAATTTAAATAGAATCACGTGAGTAGATGGCACGCACTTAATTTGAAAAAAAAAACACAAACAAAAACGGAAGTAGTTCTACAAGAAGCTCTACAATTCACACCGACAAAAAATTGTTGACTCTTACGGAAGCAAGTCTACATTCTTCCCAGAAGCGGGTTGGGAATGTTGGCACTTCCAGAATCCGCGACAAACAAAACTGTCACAATCCAAAGTTCTGGCGGTTGGCTAGGAGACAAGAGGTCTAAATCAGGGGTTCCTCAACCTTGGCAACCTTGAAGACTTGTGGACTTCAACTCCCAGAATTCCTCAGCCGGCTGAGGAATTCTGGGAGTTGAAGTCCACAAGTCTTAAAGGTTGCCAAGGTTGAGGACCCCTGGTCTAAAATAATAGAAGAACAGAAGAACAGAGTTGGAAGGGCCTTTGAAGTTTGACGACTGTTGGTACATGTCAAGTGCTGGGATTTTGATCACGTGACCCTGGGGATGTGCTGAGGGTCGTAAGTTGTACGTGGCCTTTTCCAGTGACGTGGTAATTTTGAACGGTCACTGAACGAGCAGTTGAGGATCACTGGACACGACTTGCAATCAAGGCCGCGTCCCTGCTCTTGTTTGACATCTTGAGCTCATTCCAGCACCCAGGAAGATATTTTTTTTGGGGGGGGGGAGGGGAAGGTGTCACTCACCCAGTCGCCGGCGAGCTTCCTGGTCTTGCAAAAGGAAGGAAGGAGCCGGTCCTTCCGGCGTGGTGACGTGAAACTGGAGGAATGCTTTTTCATGCTCGGGAAAATGGACCTCCGACGTGGCTGCAGAAATAGAGGAAGTTGGATTGAAAGAAGGGATGGACCTTTCTTGGTTTAGTCCAGGGGTGGGGAACGAGGCCCCCCCCCGTTTATGACTTGTGGACTTCAACTCCCAGAATTCCTGAGCCAGCAAGATAGATTAGAACAGGGATGGGGAACTAGGCCACCCCTTTATGACTTGTCGACTTCAAATCCCGGAGGTCTATGGAGCTTCTCCATCATCCGGCTCGTAGTTATCCCAAAGGTGCTTCTTCACGAGGCAACTGGACTTACCTGTTTTTCTTTGAAGAGGTTTCCCTTCTCATCCAAGAAGCTTCTTCAGCTCTGACTGGATGGTGGGGGAATGGAAGGATTTATACTCCTTGCAGACAGCTGGTCATTTGCATCCTTTTAGAGGGTCGTTGAGGCCACTTGGAGGTTTATGGAAGCCCACATTTTGGACACAGAGGACCACTGGTTTGAAAGAGGGGTCAAAGAGGCCATCTGTCTCCCAACTGAACAGCCCTCCCTCAAGAGAGGGGGAGGGATACGACATCCTCTATCTCCAGTCTACAACACAGCCCATTCAGCGGTTCCATGAAGGCTCCACACCCATTTTCACCACACAGGTGACCCTGAGGACACAGGTAAACCTCCCAGCGGCCTCAACGGCTCTCTAAAAGGATGCAAATGACCAGCAGTCTGCAAGGAGTGTAAATCCTTCCACGCCCCACCATCCAGCCACAGCCGAAGAAGCTTCTTGGATGGGAAGCGAAACGTCTTCAAAGAAAAACAAGAAAGTCCAGTTGCCTCCTGAAAAAAGCACCTTTGGGATATAAATCCCAGAATTTCTGAGCCAGTAATGCTGGCTCAGGATTTCTGGGAGTTGAAGTCCACGAGTGATGAAGGGGCCATAGTACCCCCATGCTGGCTCAGGATTTCTGGGAGTTGAAGTGCACAAGTCATGAAGGGGCCATAGTTCCCCCATGCTGGCTCAGGAATTCTGGGAGTTGAAGTCCACACGCCATGGAGGGGCCATAGTTCCCCCATGCTGGCTCAGGAATTGTGGCAGTTGAAGTCCACGAGTCATGAAGGGGCCATAGTTCCCCCATGCTGGCTCAGGAATTCTGGGAGTTGAAGTCCACAAGTCATGAAGGGGCCATAGTTCCCCCATGCTGGCTCAGGAATTGTGGCAGTTGAAGTCCACGAGTCATGAAGGGGCCATAGTTCCCCCATGCTGGCTCACGAATTCTGGGAGTTGAAGTGCACGAGTCATGAAGGGGCCATAGTTCCCCCATGCTGGCTCAGGAATTCTGGGAGTTGAAGTCCACAAGTCATGAAGGGGCCATAGTTCCCCCATGCTGGATCAGGAATTCTGGGAGTTGAAGTCCACAAGTCATGAAGGGGCCATAGTTCCCCCATGCTGGATCAGGAATTCTGGGAGTTGAAGTCCACAAGTCATGAAGGGGCCATAGTTCCCCCATACTGGCTCAGGAATTCTGGGAGTTGAAGTGCACAAGTCATGAAGGGGCCATAGTTCCCCCATGCTGGCTGAGGAATTCTGGGAGTTGAAGTCCACGAGTCATGAAGGGGCCATAGTTCCCCCATGCTGGCTGAGGAATTCTGGGAGTTGAAGTCCATGAGTCATGAAGGGGCCATAGTTCCCCCATGCTGGCTCAGGAATTCTGGGAGTTGAAGTGCACAAGTCATGAAGGGGCCATAGTTCCCCCATGCTGGCTCAGGAATTCTGGGAGTTGAAGTCCACGAATTATGAAGGGGCCATAGTTTCCCTCATGCTGGCTGAGGAATTCTGGGAGTTGAAGTCCACAAGTCATGAAGAGGCCATGGTTCCCCCCTGCTGGCTGAGGAATTCTGGGAGTTGAAGTCTGCAAGTTATGAAGGGGCCATAGTTCCTTGACCAGCGTAGAAGCCAACCAAATCAATATGAAATCTCTTCTTTCAGACCAGGAATGGTTGGAATGGGGTGAAAGGATCACGGATCCTGTTGCCTTAGCGATCTCTAGGACCCGGCTGGACAACTGCGGCCTGCGGACTTCAACTCCCAGAATTCTCTGCCTCAGGTATTCAGGGAGTTGAAGTCCAGAAGTCATCAAGGGTCCGTAATTCTCCACCTCTGGCTTAGACGCTCAGGAATAACATCTCTGAGGGGAAGGGGTCCGGAAAATGAGGGGGGGGGGTACCCCCAACTTTCCTTTAAAAACTTCAGGAGAGGGATAAAGCAAGGTAGTGCAGCTCTCCTAGCAAATTCAGAGCAGGCCACTCCAAACAAAGGTTGCCAGCGAGGAAGGAAGCTGTGCAAATTCTAAGTAAAAAAAAATCTGTTTAAAACACGCTCAACTTGTCTGACCGCCTCGGACTGATCAGATCCTGAACATGATGGGAAGAGAGAGATCCAGCATCTCCAGGATGAAATCTCGCCTTATCCTCGTTTGCCAGCTAAAGCCTCACTGGTTTAGCGAAGGATGACGTTTAGGATCACGGCCTAAGCAACGGAGGCAGGAGAGAGGAGCTATTTACAAAGCCATCGGGGAACTTGAGTAGAGCTGATATTTCATTAAAGGGTGGTGAACATCTGGATGCGTTTCCCCCCCCCCCACTTCCAAGAGAAACAGATTTATCTTCCGAAGGAAAGATACACCAGGTTTCAGAAGCGAAGCCTTGGCTGACCCACTCAAGTCGCTTCCTAAATGTTCCTTCTAAATCCTCTAAGAGGGAGGGAGGGAGGGAGGGAGGGAGGGAGGGAGGGAAGGAAGGAAGGAAGGAAGGAAGGAAGGAAGGAAGGAAGGAAGGAAGGAAGGAAGGAAGGAAGGAAGGAAGGAAGGAAGGAAGATAAGGGAGGGAAGGAGGGAAGAAGAAAGGAGGGAGGAAGGCAGGAAGGCAGGAAGGAAGGTGAGGAGAAGGGAAGGAGAAAGGGAAGAAGGAAAAAAGGGGAAGAAAAATGAGAAAGGGAAGGGAAGGAGGAAGGAAAAAGGAAGAGGAGAAGGGAAGGGAAAAAGGAGGGAAGGAAGATGAGAAGGAGAAGGGAAGGAGGAGAGAAAAGGGAGGGAGGGAGAAAGGAAGGAAGGAGGGAGGGAGGGAGGATGGAAAGAAGGAAGAAAAAGGGAGGGAATAGAGAGGGAGGGAGGGAGGGAGGAAGGAAGGAAAGAAGGAAAGGAGGAAAAAAGAGGCTTCACCATATCAAGCGGACGCCCTACAGCTCAGATCTATTTTCTCCTTATGTAAGTCTCCTCCACCTCCTCCTCCTCCTCCTCCTCCTCCTCCTCCTCCTCCTCCTCCTCCTCCTCCTCCTCCTCCTCCTCCAACGGTTCTTTGTGGGAACAAGAGAAGCTCTTGGCAACTTACTCACCCGGGCAGTCACAAAGTGCCACCGCGGCGTAATAGTGGGAGAGGGCCTTGAAGTGTTCGGCTTTGACGTGCACCATGGAGGTCCAGGAGAACGGCACATAGTCTTTGACCTGGGGCTGGTCCATGGTCTGGTGCACCAAGGAGTAGACCTCTTCCACCTGGGGAGGCAAAGTGGGAGGGGGGCGAGGTGATGACGGGAAGCCCAAGGAGGCCAGAAAGAGGACACTGTCCCTTGAGGGCCACTAGAAGCACATCTGGCTTGGCTTCCGTGGCCGGTGCAGGCCCTGCAATGGTGGTGAAGATTTGCAGCTGGGGTGAAGGAGGCGGGTGGAGGTTGGGTCACCTCAGGTGAGGGTCGCTGGGAGGTGAAGTGATGGCTGGGGAAGGGGGGTTTGTGTGGGTTGGCACTCCACCAACAATTCCATCCACAGACCCATCGACCTACAACCAGCCTACGAACCCCACAGAATTCAAATCAACCACACAGCCAAGCAGTGACAGCAGCGACCTCAACCATCCCGCACAATCCCCCACTCCCACCAGCACTTCGCCTGCCAAGGACCCTCCCCCGATGTGACCTCCCCATCACAAGACCCATCATCTCACCTAATGTGACCCATACCTGACCCAACAGTAGACCCTCACCTGATGTGATCCATCACAAAACCCTCACCTGACGTGACCCACACCTGACCCATCAGTAGACCCTCACCTGAAGTGTCACACAGCTGACCCAACACTAGACCCATCACAAGACCCTCACCTGATGTGATCCACCACAAAACCCTCACCTGACATGACCCACACCTGACCCATCAGTAGACCCTCACCTGATGTGATCCATCACAAAACCTTCACCTGACGTGACCCACACCTGACCCATCACAAGACCTTCAACTGAGATCCTCACCTGACCCATCACTAGACCCTCACCTGACGTGACCCATCACTAGACCCTCACCTGACGTGACCCTCACCTGACCCACCACTAGACCTTCACCTGTGACCCACACCTGACCCACCACTAGACCTTCACCTGTGACCCACACCTGACCCATCACTAGACCCTCACCTGACCTGACCCATCACCTGACCCTCACCTGACATGACCTCCCCATCCCCAGACTTACCCACCACACTCGAAGCCCTGATCAGCAGGAGAAGACCAACCCTGACCTCCGCTGAAGAGCTTTCCTAGCCCGTTCAAGGAAACGTTCACAAACCTGCCCACCGGCTCGGACAGCGGACCTCCACCCTCCCTCCGCAGGGTCCCCTCTGGCGGGACCCCGACATCTCCGCCCCACCCGGCACCCCCTGGCGCCCGGATGCCCTACCCGGGATGCCTCCTGGGCCAACTGCAGGCAGGTGAGGAAGTCCCTCTGGGCTCCGAGCAGTAGGACCTTCTCGAAGACGCACTCCTGCACCTGGGCGACCATCAGCCAGACCAGCATGTTGAGGGAGGGGCTGCTCATGTCGAGGCTGGGGGCGTTGGAGAAGTTCTCCTTCAGGTAGTTGAAGGCGCCTGCAAAGGGAGCAAAGGGGTAGGCCCGAGATCAAGCACAGGGAAGTCCTCGACTTACACCCGCCACTGGAGCCCCACATTTCCTTCGCTTAAGCGAGGCAGTTCTTTAAGTGAATTTTGCCCCATCTTTAGGGCTTTTCTGGCCGCAGTTGTTAAGGGAGACCGCTTTGGCGCTTCAGTTTGTAACCTGGTTGGTTGAGTGGCTTCCCCACCGAAGGTCGCAAAAGGGGGGGGGTCACGTGACCCCCTCCACACCCCACCCCCGGGACGCTGCAACCGTCGTAAACACGAGCCCGTCGCCAAGTGTCTGAATGGGGCTGCGGCAATGGTCGTTAAGTGCGGGGGAAAAAAACAACGGTCGTGAGTTGCATTTTTCAGAGCTGTTGTAACTTTGAACGGTCACTGGATGAACGGTCGTAAGTCAAGGACTGCCTGGAATGGCCCCAACTCTAGCCCTATCGAAGCAACAGTCAATACTATTGCACTCAATAGGATTTAGTGTAGAGTAGCCGTGCAAAGGATTGCTATCAAGTTGCTATCTTGCTCAGAAGGAGAAGCCCCTCTTCCAAGAAACAGGTAGGAACCGCAAGAAAAACCAACCCCTTGCATTCTCACAGACCTGAGTCAATGTCCAAGGAGAACAAACCCAGTCCGCAGAAACTCCATCCTCAACACGAACGGCTGCCTTCGGCAAACAGCATCTCCCACACCTTCCCTTTTACTATTCAGCCCAGGCGTGGCTTCCCAATGCCTTCTCCTTTGCCTTTGGAGCCACCCCATTGCATCCCTCTGTCCTGCTCGCTTCTCTTGCCGGTGCTTTCGTGCATCCTGGATATTTCCCAGCTGTGCTTCATCCCTGTCCAACTCAGGCTCCCAGCACAGCCGTGTCTCAGCCTGAGCGCAAGTAGAGGGGCCGGGCTCCTCGTCCGACTGTAAGTCTTGGAGCTCCTCAGAGCCTTCCTCTGACTCTGATGTCACTCCAGGCCCCTCCTCCTCCTCCTCCTCTGAGTCCTCAGACTCAGCTACCGCGTCCGCTGGCTGGCCAGGAATCACACCACTAATCCCCCCTCCCCCAAATAGAAATGCGAGAAAGGCGCCGTACCAGAGGCCTTCTGGAAGGCTTCGATGGCGCGGTCCACCCCCTGCAGAGTGCTGCGATCCTGGCGGGCTGCAATCTGAGTGTGCAGAGCGCCGATGTTGAAAAGCACGCTTCCTTTCTCGAAAGCCAGGGCCCGCTGGTGGGAAGGCACCCCGGTCAGCGAATCGTACCTGGAAAGGGTTAGAGCAGAGCGGTAAGACCACACGGCGCTGGGGAGACGACAAGGGGGCTCCTGGGCTCCAGAGGGTCTGATCGGCTTCTCGCTAGATCGCCGTTTAGGGAAAGGGTCTAATAAAAGAGAATATTTGTAGTTGGGGGTTTGAACTGGGCGGGTCACAGGTGCTCACTGAGCTGGGTGGTTTCCTTGCAGACGTTTTGTGACCCAGCTAGGGAACATCATCAGTGCTAAAGGGAGTTGGGTTTGCAGGGAAGAGGAGGAGGAGGAGGAGGAGGAGGAGGATGACGACGACGACTGTGGGGTCCTTGGTCCTCTCTGAGCTTGGTTGTTTCCTTGCAGACGTTTCATGACCCAACTAGGTAACTTCAGTGCTAGAAGGGAGAGGGGTTTGCGGAGAGGAGGAGGAGGAGGAGGAGGAGGAGGAGGAGGAGGAGGAGGAGGAGGAGGAGGAGGAGAACTATGGGGTCCTTGGTTGCCTCTGACCTGGGTGTTTTTCTTGCTGACATTTCATGACCCAACTAGGCAACATCATCAGTGCTAGAAGGGAGTTGGCTGTGGGAGGAGAAGCCAGTGGGGTCCTTGGTGCTCTCTGAGTTTGGTGGGTTTCCTTGCAGATGTTTCATGACCCAACTAGGTAACGTCATCAGTGCTAGAAGGGAGGGGGGTTTAGGAGGAGGAGGAGGAGAAAGGGAGGAGGAGGAGGAGGAGGAAGAGGAGGAGGAGGAGGAAGAAGACTGTGGGGTCCTGGATGCTCTCTGAGCTTGATGGTTTTCTTGCAGACCTTTCATGACCCAACTAGATAACATGATCAGTGCTAGAAGAGAGTGCAGTTTGCAGAACGAGGAGGAGGAGGAGGAGGAGGAGGAAGACTGTGGGGTCCTGGATGCTCTCTGAGCTTGATGGTTTTCTTGCAGACCTTTCATGACCCAACTAGATAACATGATCAGTGCTAGAAGGGAATGCAGTTTGCAGGAGGAGGAGGAGGAGGAGGAGGAGGAGGACGACGACTATGGGGTCCTTGGTACTCTCTGAGCTGGGTGGTTTTCTTGCTGACGTTTCCTTACCTAAACTAGGTAACATCATCAGTGCTAGAAGGAAATGGGGTTTGCATAGTTGAGAAGGAGAGAGGGAGGAGGAGGAGGAGGAGGAGGAGGACGACGACGACGACGACGACTATGGGATGCTTGGTGCTCTCCAAACTTGGTTCTTTTCTTGCAGACATTTCATTACCCAACTAAGTAACATCATCAGTTCTAGAAGGGAGAGGGGTTTGTGGGGGGGGGAGGAGGAGGAGGAGGAGGAGGAGGAGGAGGAGGACTGTGGGGTCCTTGGTCCTCTCTGAGCTTGGTTGTTTCCTTGCAGACGTTTCATGACCCAACTAGGTAACTTCAGTGCTAGAAGGGAGAGGGGTTTGCGGAGAGGAGGAGGAGGAGGAGGAGGAGAACTATGGGGTCCTTGGTTGCCTCTGAGCTGGGTGTTTTTCTTGCTGACGTTTCATGACCCAACTAGGCAACGTCATCAGTGCTAGAAGGGAGGGGGGTTTAGGAGGAGGAGGAGGAGAAAGGGAGGAGGAGGAGGAGGAGGAGGAGGAGGAGGAGGAGGAGGAAAGGACTGGTCCTTGGTGCTCTCTGAGTTTGGTGGGTTTCCTTGCAGATGTTTCATGACCCAACTACGTAATACTATCATTGCTGGAAGGTGTAAACTCCTCTTTTTAGCACTGATGATGTTCCCTAGTCGGGTCATGAAACATCTGCAAGAAAACCAGGAAGCTCAGAGAGCAGCAAGGACCCCACAGTTCTCCTCTTTCTCCTCCCCCTCCTCCTCCATTCCACAAAACCTACTCCCTTCTAGCCCTGATGATGTTCCCTAGTTGGGTCATAAAATGTCTGCAAGAAAACCACCCAGCTCAGACAGCACTGAGGATCCCACAGTCATCGTTGTCATCGTCCTCCTCCTCTCCACTCCATAAGCCCCACTCCCTTCTAGCACTGAGGATGTTCCCTAGTTGGGTCATGAAAAGTCTGCAAGAAAACCACCAAGCTCAGAGAGCACCAAGGACCCCACCTTCCTCTTCCTCCTCCCCTCCTCCTCCTCTTCACAAACCCCACTCCCTTCTAGCCCTGATGATGTTCCCTAGTTGGGTCATGAAACGTCTGCAAGAAAACCACACAGCTCAGAGAGCACCAAGGACCCCCCCCCAGTTCAACCCCGAGCTACAACCATCCTCTTCTGCTGACTCCCTACCCCACCTTGAAAAGGCCCACTGACCAATGGAAGAAAAGTCCCAGGTTGTTATTGGGCGCGAAGAAGCGGTTCTCGAGGAAGTGGAGCTGGCTGTAATATTCCATCAGCAGTTCAAGTCCTGCCTTGTTCCGGCTGGGTGCCCGCACGGCCTGTTGGGGACACAAGACGGGAGAAAGCAAAGAGCCATGAACCACGCAGCGTTGGAAAGGGGCCCTGGAAGGGTCCTCTAGTCCAACCCCCCGCTGAGCCAGGAGACCCTTGCAGAACGACAGAATCATAAATTGATGTCGTTAAGTGACTTTTGCCCCCTTTTAAAGACTTTTCTCGTGAAGGGAATCGCTGACCCTGCTCAGTCAAAAGGCTGCAAAAAGGGGCCTTCAGCGCCGTCGTAACTTTGGATGGTCGCTAAACGAACTGCTGTTAAGTCGAGGACTTACCTGTACACACAGACCAGACCCAAACTCCTCTTCCTCAAAGGTCACACCTACCTGGCGTAAATCCACAAGGGCTTTCAGCTCGTCCTTGTAGGAGTCTTCCTCTTCCTTGTAGTGGTCTTTAATCACAGCCTGGAGTTGTGGAGGAAATCACACACTTTAGTCTGCCTTTTGCCTGAAATTCCCATCTTCAAGCTCACCTAAAGTCCTCCGAAACCAAGCCCCCTTCAAAGGACAGGCAGTCCTCGGCTTACGACCACAATGGCGTCTCTGTCGTTAAGCCAGACTTACTTAACAACCGTGTTACTAGCTTTTTCTTTTGGTTTCTCCGAGTCCGGCTGGCAGGGTCGCCCCCGGGATGCTGCGACCGTCGTAAGTGTGAGCCAGTGGCAAAACATCTGAATTTTGTTCACGGGACCACGGCGATGCCGCGACGGCCGTATGTGTGAAAAACGGCTCCTCAATTCGCTTTTTCCCCAGTGCCGTCATAACTTGGAACGGTCACTAAACGAGCTGCTGTAAGTCAGGGCCTACCTGTAAAACCGCTTCCCTCAATTCTATCAATCTCAAGTTTTAGGAAATTGGAAGTTTACCTTCAGAGGAGATGCCCAGTCCAGTTCCTTGGTCTCCTTCAACCCCAGTGGGATCATTGGGACGCTAACTGAGTCACTGGGAGAGAGAGAGATAGATAGAGAGAGAGAGAGAGAGAGAGAGAGAGAGAGAGAGAGAGAGAGAGAGAGAGAGAGGGAGAGAGAGGGAGAGAGAGAGAGAGAGAGAGAGAGAGGGAGAGAGAGAGAGAGAGAGAGAGAGAGAGAAAGAGAGAGAGAGAGAGACGGTCCAATTACAGGTGGTCCTCAACTTAAAACAGTCCATTTAGCGACCGAAATTTTAACAGTACTAAAAAAAGTGGCTTACAAACATTTTTCACACGACTGTCACAACATTCCTAGAGTCACGGTGATCAAACCTCAGCCACTTGGCAACCGACTCATGTTTACGACGGTCACAGCGTCCCCAGGGTCACGCGATCCCCTCTTTCAACGGCCTCCAAAACAAGCCGAGTCACTGGGGAAGCCAGACTCACTTTACAACTGCGCTACTCACATAGCCACTGCAGTGATTCACTTAACAACCGAGGTGAGAAAGGTCGTAAAATGGGGCAAAGCTCAATGGACAACGGTCTTCTTTCTTGGACTCAATTCTGGTCGCAAAGCCTTCTGATTTGGCCCGACAGAAGGTTGCCAAAGGGGATCGCATGACCCCCCCCCACGGGACACTGCGACCGTCATACATAAGAGTCAGTGGCCAAGCAGCCGAATTCCGATCACGTGATCCTTGGGGTGCCACGATGGTCGTAAGGGTGAAAGAAAATGGTCCTGTCCCTTTTTTCCCAGGGCCGTCGTAACTTCGGACGGTCACTAAGCAAACGCAGTAAAACGAGGACTACCTGCCGTGCATTCCCGTCTCCCAAAGTCAGCATTCAGATTGCAGCTAATTAAGGGCGACTCAGCTGATCCGGTCAATGTTCTCATTTGTTTGTCCCACAACAGGTTCTGACCTATGCCGGACTTCGTCACTGCATGAGTCAACCTGGGAAATGGGCCAGGGCTGTTTGAAGGTCAGGTGGTCTTTGGGGACAATTCCAGCCCTCTCTTCCCCTTCAAGGAAGCAGGTTTTTTCCAAGAGAACACAAAGCTGTTTGTGGACAATCACCTGCCTGAGATGGTATAGGCAACCTCGGCTCTTTTATGACTCATGGACTTCAACTCCCAGAATTCCTGAGTCAGCTATGCTGACTCAGGAATTCTGGGAGTTGAAGTCCATGAGTCATAAAAGAGCCGAGGTTGCCTACCCCTGGTATAGGGGCTGGACTAGAAGACCTCTAAGGTCCCTTCCAGCTCTATTCTATTCTATTCTATTCTATTCTATTCTATTCTATTCTATTCTATTCTATTCTATTCTATTCTATTCTATTCTATTCTATTCTATTCTATTTTCCATTCCAGTCTATTCCATTCCATATTTTCTATCCTATCCTATCCTATTATTTCCATTCCATATTCTATTCTATTCTATTCTGTTCTATTCTATTCTATTCTATTCAATTCTATTCTATTCTATTCTATTCTATTCTATTCTATTCTATTCTATTCTATTCTATTCTATTCTATTCTATTCTATTCTATTCTATTCTATTCTATTCTATTCTATTCTATTAATTATTCTATTCTATTCTACTCTACTCTACTCTAATTCTAATTCTAATTCTAATTCTAATTCTAAATTTTGTTCTTTTCTGGTCTGTTCTATTCCATTCCTATTCAATTCCATATTTTCTATCCTATCCTATCCTATTCTTATTTCCAATCCATATTCTATTCTATTCTATTCTATTCTATTCTATTCTGTTCTGTTCTGTTCTGTTCTGTTCTGTTCTGTTCTGTTCTGTTCCTGTTCCTACTCCTACTTCTATTTCTATTTCCATTCCATATCCCATCCCATCCCATCCCATCCTATCCTATTGATTGCATGGGAAGGAAGGAAGGAACAGGTAATCCTTGACTTATGACCGCAATTGACTTATGACTGTTCCTCACGACCGCTACAGCATCTCCAAGGCCACGTGATCAAAATCCAGAGGCCTGGCAGCTGGGTCATATACGGCTGCAGTCTGGCTAAGGGAGTCTTGTCCCAATTTACGAGTCACTGCAGGTGTTAAGTTACTAACCTGGTTGTTCAGTGAATCTGACTTCCCCGTTGACTTTGCTGGTCAGAATTGCTAAGTGCGTTTTGCCCCGTTTTACGACCTTTTTCCCCGCAGTTGTTAAGTGGATCGCTGCCATTGTAAAGTTAGTCCCACAGTTGTATAGTGAATCCGGTTTTCCCGCATTGACTTTGCTGGTCAGAAGGTCGCCAAAGGGGATTACGTGACCCTGGGACACGGCAGCGGTCGTAAGTGCGAGTCAGTTGGAAACTGGCCGAATTTTGATCGCGTGACTGTGGGAAGACTGCCACGGTCGTAAGTGTGAAAAACGCCCCCAAGGTCACTTTTTTCAGTGCCGTTGTTAACTTCAGATGGTCACTAAACAAACGATCGTAATTCGAGGACTAGCTGTAATGTACTGAATGGCTTGTAAAGGTAGTCCTCAACTTAGCGCCGGTTGCTTAGCAACGGTTTGAAGCTACAATGGATCTCCCTGAGGATACTTCAACCAGTTTCAATGGCTGAATCCCTTCCTTCATGTTGGGCGCACGGCAACTGGCCGACATTGATGGCCTGTTTGCAGTGTCCTGCATTCACATGACCTTGTTTTAAGACACCCTGGCCAAAAAAACTGGCATTTTCCGTCTTCAGCAACAAAAGTGTCCCATTGGTTTGCTTAATGACCCTGGTGTTCATTAACCACAGCCACAAAAAGAGCTTGCAAGATAAGATCAGGTTAGTCACACAAATGACCTTCATTTATGACCGGCTCCCGTTATGGCTGTAAGTCGGGGACCACCTGTAGAAGGTCTAAGATTCCATTCCAGAGGTCTCCAGTTAAAAGGAGAAGAAAGAGGAGGTGGGAATTGGTCAAGGTATTGATCTGGCAGCTAACCAGGTTATCTAGTGTGGGATGTAAGATGTAATGCAGGGGTCTTCAAATGTGGCCCTTTGATGACTTGTGGACGTCAACTTCCAGAATTCCTCAGCCAGGCAGTCATCAAAGGGCCAGGTTTGAGGACCCCTGATGTAATGTAATGATGAGACTGATTCAGCAGGGTCTGTGTCTCTTTAAGAGCCTTTGTATAAACAGAAGGCTCTGCTGATGTGTTCTCTCTCTCGTCCGTTTCCTGCTGTAACTGTGGTTTGTTGGATCCTGCTGTATTAGCACGTGTATACATATTGTTCCTGGTGTATGATACTATAGCTAGCGTAAGATAAACCATCATTGAATATTGGCCACTGTTTACTGGGTTTACTCCTGGCTTATCTCACGCAATAAGACTGTGCATGCTCCGACCGGATTTTTTGACGTAGCAGAGGGCAACTTCATTTCCCTTTTCCCTAACGGTCCACTTCCGGAACTTTTCCCTCCCCAAACAGACAGCTAGGTTTAGGTTTAGGTTTATTAAATTTATATGCCGCCCTTCTCCCTGAGGAGTCAGGGCGGCTCACAACAATTAAAAGTTAAAAGACATAAATACAATAAATTAAAAGAGGATTAAACAATATGAGAAATAAGAACAGTTTAAACCAATAAAAAACCAAATTTAAAAACTATGATCAGTCCAGGCCCGCTTGTTGGAATAACCAGGTCTTTAGGTCACGGCGGAAGGACCGAAGGTCAGGGGCCATCCGCAGCTCCGGGGGCAGTTCGTTCCAGAGGGTCGGTGCCGGCATTGCCTGGCCGACGGCACCCTGAGGAGGCCGATTCTGTGGGAGCGGACCGGGCAATGGGAGGTTGACATTGGCAGCAGGTGGTCTCGCAAGTACCCCGGGCCTAAGCCATGCAGGGCTTTAAAGGTTATTACCAGCACCTTGAATCGCACCCGGAGGCAACTGGAAGCCAATGCAGCTCGCGCAGGAGTGGTATAACATGGGAGTATCGAGATACTCCCATAAGCACCCGCGCGGCTGCATTTTGCACCAGTTGAAGCCTCCGGGCGCACTTCAAGGGCAGCCCCATGTAGAGAGCATTGCAGTAATCCAGGCGAGAGGTGACAAGGGCATGGGTGACTGTGCATAGGGCATCTCGGTCCAAAAAGGGGCGCAACTGGCGTACCAGGTGAACCTGTGCAAAAGCCCCCCTGGTCACGGCAGTTAGATGATCTTCCAAATTAAGCCGTGAATCCAGGAGGACACCCAAGTTGCGGGCCCTTTCTGAGGGGGGCAATAGCTCCCCCCATCAGAAGAGATGGAACCTGTTGGACAGTACGAGATGCCGATATCCACAGCCACTCGGTCTTGGAGGGGTTCAGCCTGAGCCTGTTCCTTCCCATCCAGACCCGCACCGCCTCCAGCTGCCAATCATCTCTAACCTGTCATTCTGGTAGACTTCCATGCAGCTGTTCAGTTCTTCCAGTTCCTCCTTGAGCAGCTGCAGGTTCGAGTTGACGTAGCTGAGCTCCAAAGCGACCGTCTCCTTGACTTTGTGGTTGCGGGTGGCCCTGAGACCAAAAAGGAAAAGAGGGGAGGGGGGGAAATGACTTACACCACTTCTCTACAGCCAGTCCTCGACTTACGACGGTTCGCTCAGTGACGTTCAAAGTCACAACAGCAGTGAAAAAAGTGACATAGGAAATGTTTTTTCAAAGTCACGACCTTTGCAGCATCCCCGTGATCACGTGATCAAAATTCAGATGCTGGGCAACTGACTCGTACTTATGACGGTTTGCAGTGTCCCGGGGTTCTTGTGATCCCCTTTTGCGATCTCCTGACGGGCAATGTCCACAGGGAAGCCAGATTCATTTAGCAACGGGGCGGCTAACTTATCCACGGCAGCAATTCACTTAGCAACTGAGGCCAGAAAGGTCGTAAAATGGGGTAAAACTTTGCTTGAGCAATCCCTTGCTTAATGAATGAAAATTGGGGCTCCATTGAGGTCGCAAGCTGGCGACTCCCTGGCTGCATTAGAGAGATCTTGTGTTTTTCTTAATAAGAACCCTACGATGCAATCTAAGTTGGAGAGAGTGACTTAGGGAGCCCTCGACGTACGACGGTTCGTTTAGTGACCATCCAAAGTTACAACAGCAGTGAAAACAGTATGTGTGTGTGTGTATATGTATATATATATATATATATATGTGTGTGTGTGTGTGTGTGTGTGTGTGTGTGTAAATTACTAACAAAGAATTAAGGGAGACTGAGATGCATTTCTGACTCTTTAGTCTTCATCAGTCAGACATACCCTTCTGAGATTCGAACCTGGGCTGATTGCACATTAGGCAGTGTATTTACCTCTTTGAGCCTCTATGAACTGTCCGGTGTGACTACAGCCTGTTCGATGGCCTTCAAGATAGGCTGAAAACAGGAAATAAAGATTTGCCCCATGTTTCGGGCCTAGCAAGGTAATCTAAATAGTTAACATTTCACACACACACACACACACACACACACACACACACACACACACACACACACATATATAAACAGCCACATGCTTCTCCCAGAAGAAGGAAGCTAAAGCCACCAGCCTGATGATGACGGATGGGATTCCGTCGAAACGTTGCACCTACACCTTTAGTTCTATGCGGGAGGAAACCCGAATGACCGAAGATCCATATATATATATATATATATATATATATATATATATATATATATATATATATATATATATATATATATATATATATATATATATATATATATATATATATATATATATATATATACACACACACACACACACACATCACACATACACACTGTATACAGTATATATATATAACTGCCTAATGTGTAATCAGCCCAGGTTCGAATCTCAGAAGGGTATGGCTGACTGATGAGAACAAATGAGTTTGAAATGGCCATATCAGTCTCCCTTTAATTCTTTGTTAGCAATCAAAAAAAAATTACACAAATATGAGCTGCCACTGCTGCGGCTACTGCCTGTAGATGGCCTTGGGTTAGGTTGAAACAGGCAATAAGATTTGTCCCGTGTTTGGGGCCTAGCAAGGTATTTTAAAATACTTAACAAATACTTAACACATATCTCCCTTGCCTCTCAGCTAACAAAGCGAGAAAGAGCCCGTGGCTTAGAGGTAAAACAACTGCCTAATGTGTAATCATCCCAGGTTCGAATCTCAGAAGGGTGTGGCTGACTGATGAGAACAAATGAGTTTGAAATGGCCGTATTTAATTCTTTGTTAGCAATCAAAAAAAAATTTACATACTGTATATAGAGAGCGGGAAGGGACCTTGGAGGTCTTCTAGTCCAGCCTTGCTCAGGCAGGAAACCCTAGACTATTTCTTAAAAACCTCCAGTGATGGAGCAACCACAACTTCTGGTGGCAAGCAGTTCCACTGGTTAATTGTCCCTCACTGTCAGGAAGTTTCTCCTTAATTCCAGCTTGCTTTGACTACTTTCCAACCATTGTTTCTTGTCCTGCCTTCTGGTGCTTTGGAGAATAGTTTGACCCCCTTTGGGGCAACCCCTCAAATACTGGAACGCTGCATGTCTCCCCTTTAGACTAGCCAAACCCAAGTCCCGCAGCCGTTCTTCGTATGTTAGATTCTCCAGGTCTTGGATCATCTTCGTTTCTTCTCTCTGCACTTTTTCCAATATCACCATCTTTTTTGTCACGTGCAAAATTTGTCACGGAATCTTTTTTTTGTAGCTCAAGGACTTATAAAAAATCTCCTTGCACTCCCCACGGTCCTCTGATCAAAATTTGGGTGCTTGGCAACTGGCATCGTGTCCGCCACGGTTGCAGCGTCCCAGGATCAGGTGATTTCCCCAATCGGCAACTTTCCCAGCTGGCTTCTGATAAGGAAAGTGTGTGTGTGTGGGGGAAAGCTAAAAGACTGCGTGATCCACTTTAACAACCGCAGAGGCTGGCTCTTTCCAGTTCTAGACCAATGAACTACTTGCATTCCCCCCCCCCCCCAATCTCTACCCCTGGGAGCTTTTAAGGGCTCATGAAACGAAGGATGAGACAACCTCCTCTAGCACCAGTGACGCATCCCACCTGATACAATCTCGGCAACCTTGTTTGGACAGCTGTGGGGCTGGGAAACTGACAAGCCACAACACAGGAGCGCCCCAGCCCGGTGGGGAGGCACCCTAGAAAGTGGAATTGCTAACGCTCAGCATTTCCGTTCAGGCTGAGCCAAAGGAATCTGAGCAACCAAATTGATTAAAAGCCGGGAGACTAAAAAAACAAGTGAACAACGGTTGCAGGATTTGGGTATGGCCAGCCTAGAGAAAAGAAGGAGGGGGGGGCAGGATAGCAGTATTCCCGCATTTGAGGAGGGGCTCAACCTCTTCTCCAAAGCACCAGAAGGCAAGACAAGAAGCAACAGATGGAAACTCAACCAAGGAGAGAAGCAACCTGGAATTAAGGAGAAACTTCGTGGCAGTGAGGAGAATTAACCAGTGGAACAGCTTGCCACCAGAAGTTGTGGGTGCTCCAACAGTGGAGGCTTTTTAAGAAGAGGCTGGACAGCCATTTGTTCTGAACTGGAATAGGGTCTCCTGCCTGAGCAGGGGGTTGGACTAGAAGACCTCCAAGGTCCCTTCCACCTCTATTCTGACTGATGGGTGGATTGTGACCGAGATAAAACACTGTTGACATGTTACAAAATTATGGCTGGAGGTCCAAGAAAGAAAATTCGCGTTCTCCTTGGGTGCCATCCCAAACTTGGTTCTCTCCAAGTATGCTGGAAGACAGGTAGTTCTTGACTTATCACCGGAGTTCAGATCAGAATTGCTGCTGCAAAGCAAGGTGGCGGCGAAGTGGCAGTTTCATGTCCTTTTTTGCCCTGGTGGTTAAATGAATCACTGCAGTTGTTTAATAACAACAACAACAACAGCAATAATAGTTTGAAGGGACCTTGGAGGTCATCTAGTCCAACCCCCTGTTCAGGCAGGAGACCCTTGCAGAATAATAGAGTTGGAAGGGACCTTGAAGGTCATCTAGTCCAATCCCCTGCTCAGGCAGGAAGCAATATGCCACTTCAGACAAATGGCAGTCCAGTCTTTTCTTAAAAACTTCCACTGTTGGAGCATTCACCGCTTCTGGAGGCAGGTTGTTCCACTGGTTAATTGTTCTAACTGTCAGGAAATTTCTCCTTAGTTCTAGGTTGCTTCTCTCCTTGACTAGTTTCCATCCATTGCTTCTTCTCCTGCCTTCAGGCGCTTTGGAGAATAGCTGGACTACCTCTTCTTTGGGGCAGCCCCTGAGATATTGGAAGACTGCTATCATGTCACCCCTCGTCCTTCTCTTCATTAAACTAGACATACCCAATTCCAGCAACCGTTCCTTGTATGTTTCAGCCTCCAGTCCCCTGATCACCTTTGTTGCTCTTCTCTGCACTCTTTCCAGAGTCTCAACATCTTTTTTACATCGTGGTGACCAAAACTGGATGCCGTATTCCGAGTGTGGCCTTACCAAGGTAGTATATAGCAATACCAATACTTCAAGTGACCTTGATCCTATCCCTGTTAATGCAGCCTAGCACTGTGTTGCCTTTTTTGGCAGGTGCAGCACACGGCTGTCTCCTATTTGACCGTCAGAAATTGCACTGGTTGAGAATTTAGCACAATAGCGACGAATCTTGAAAAAGCCTTCAATGAAGACATTTATATAAACGGGGTGGTTTTTTTTTTAGTGCATAGATCTCTCCAAAATGGACATTTTGAATGTTTTAAACCAACATCTCCCTCCTTTGGAGGAGGTAGACATGTAGGCAGTTGTGCACATTGCTGTGCATCTACAAATGTTTTTCTTTCCTCCCTTTTCTTAGATTCTGAAAACCAAGCAGCCACAAAATGCTGAGCATCAGACAGAAAAGGGTGTGGGGGGGTCCCCAGCTGGCCCTTTAATCAAAACTTTGCCTACCACCTGCCCCAAAGTTGCAGCTTTCGGGTTTTTCACTCTTCACGCAAGCAAAACAATCCCTGTTTACGTCTTCTGGTGACTCGTCTGATGGTTGCGAATCACATCATTCGCAATCGCCTTTATGATGCTAATTTAGCCCACACAGACCTGAACAGATTCTCTGCACCGGTTCGCATCCTCATCTCTTTGTTGATCTGCTGGTTGATTCTTGCACGGCGGTGTTGCAGCTTGGTGCGTTGCGTCTGGCCCAAGGAATCAGAACCCTGCCAAAAAAAAAGAAATTAACAACAACAACAACAACAATAAGGATAACAATGTCCCTGAAGGACAGATAGATACAAAGCTAACATGGTTGAGATAAGGGGTGCTGAAGAAAGAGAGTGAAGGCTTCGTTTTGGCTGCCCAAGAACGAGCAGACCTGCAGACCAATTCCACGAAAGCAAAAATTCAAAATATCAGTAACAACAGCAACGCTCACTTACACGACGAGAAAGCCGAAACAGTGGATCACTTTATCAGTGGCTGCAGCAAAAAAAAAAAAAATCTCACAAACCGATTATCTACAACGTCATAATCAAGCTGCCAAAACCACAGCTCGCTCTGCTGGGTGCAACTATTGCTTCTTAGCTTGCCAACAAACTTGGGGGAGAGGATGGGGAATTGGAATGCAGGCTACAAAGATAAAGAAGGCAGACCGTGAGAATCAAGGACGATTCACCAGGTGCCTGACCCGACTCGGAGACATCTTCTCATAACAATATAATCGCACCTTATTGGGCAATGTGATCTGTTCGTGGATGGGAGGGGAAATTCTATTCTTTTACTATGGAGGTTTGGGTGGCGGTTTGCTAGAGCTGGTTTTGCTTTCACACATGCCGAAATGATGTACTCAGTAAAGTTTTAGATTAAGAGATCGGAATGTCTCAAAGGTGTTTGCTTGGTTGGGTTTGTCAGTCGGAACCTTGACAGATGTTGTTATTGAGACTCTAGAAAGAGTGCAGAGAAGAGCAACAAACAAGATTAGGGGGCTGAAGGCCAAAACATACAAGGAACTGTTGCTGGAATTGGGTATGTCTAGTTTAATGAAGAGAAGGATGAGGGGTGATATGATAGCTGTGTTCCAGTATCTCAGGGTCTGCCCCAAAGAAGAGGGAGTCAAGCTATTCTCCAAAGCACCTGAAAGCAGGACAAGAAGCAACGCATGGAAACTAATCCAGGAGAGAAGCAACCTAGAACTAAGGAGAAACTTCCTGACAGTGAGAACAATTAACCAGTGGAACAACCTGCCTCCAGAAGCTGTGAATGCTCCAACACTGGAAGTTTTTAAATTGGACAGCCATTTGTGTGAAATGATATAGGCTTTCCTGCCTGAGCAGGGGGTTGGACTAGATGACCTCCAAAGTTCCTTTTACCATGATGGTGGTGGTGATGATGATGATGATGATGATTTACATTGGAAACTGCCAGAGGCCTGGCTTCAAATGCAGGAAAAATGACCGGGAACATCAAATTGACCAAAATTCTTGAAAATGAACAGGTCACGATCCTGTGGGACTTTCGGATCCAAACAGAAAGAGATCTGGCCCACAACGTGCCTGAGATTGTGGGAAAGTGGGGAAAAGTCTGCAGTACACAAAGGGCTGCCTAGATACATGGGATATTTTGAACTGATTAAATCTGAATATCCTGACTTTGAAAACAACAACAACAACAACAAATAATCCACCCTATTCAAAACTGCCTATATGCTCAGATGCTACCTTAACAGCTCTTAAGTAAAAACTGTTAAGTTTTTACCATTCCCAGATTGTGGATCGAATTGACGATTAAAATTTTAATAATAATAATAACAACAATATCAACAACAATAATAACCTCCCTGTTAAAATGAGGGTTCTCCTTAGAGCGTGAAAAAGTCTGATCTAAAAGGCATAAATGAGGGTTTGTTTTTTTAAAAAAAAGGTGAAATATTGGACTTATTTACATATCTTACCAGCTGGATCTTCTGAGCACAAATTAAATTAAAAGCACGGGTAATATTTTACCTGGAAGCTTCCAGAGTGTGTTAAGTGGTTCACACATATATTACGGTAGTATTGCATCGCTCTTCATACGGCAGATGGAAAAAAAAAGTATTTATTTATGCAGTGATCTTGCTAGGATGAATTGACTTTGCCAGACTGATTTCACATTTGGGAGCGACACTCAAGGTCCTCTGAACTCTCAGGATATTTTCTTATAAATTTCCTTAAAATTTCAATCTGAACTTGCTCTTACGGAGAAGCTTTGCAAACAGAACCACGTATTGGGTTTCCAGCTTAATTTCTAGACGACGCATTCATATTTGAGGGAGGTCGGGGGGGGGGAGGAGGGAAAGGCACTTAAAAATAAAGCCCTTCTTCCAATCAAAATTAAACTTTTCTGTTGAAGTATTTCCGTTAATAATTATCTCTAACATAATATAAATAACGATGAAGAACAGCTGCAAGAATTGGGTATGGCCAGTCTAGAGAAAAGAAGGAATAGGGGGGGACATGATAGCAGTCTTTCAATATTTGAGGGGCTGCCCCAAAGAAGAGGGGGTCAATTTCTTTCCCAAAGCACCAGAAGGCAAGAAGAGAAACAATGGATGGAGACTAATCAAGGAGAGAATCCACTGGGAATTAAGGAGAAACTTCCTGACAGTGAGGACAATTAACCAGTGGAACAGCTTGCCACCAGATGTTGTGGGTGCTCCATCACTGGAGGTTTTTAAAGAAGAGACTGGACAGTCGCTTGTCTGAGATGGTATAGGTCCTCCTGCTTGAGCAGGGGGCTGGACTAGAAGACCTCCAAGGCCCCTTCCAGCTCTATTCTTTTCAAATTCAACCTGATTTACTTGAAAGTAACTCAACCAAACATTTCCCCAATAAAATGCGCATAAAATGTGCATAAAGTCAGGTTCTACATTTAGGCAGGAAAAATCAAATGCACAGGTATAGTATAGGTCAGACATGTCAAACACAAGGCCCGGGGCCCAGATCCGGCCCGCGAAGTGGTTTCATGCGGCCCGCGAAGCCATCCTGGAAACAGTGAGGGAACGGCCCCCACTGCCTTGGCCCTGGCCCAGAGACCCTCCTCCTGCCAGAGACCCTCAGATCTGTCCCCAGTCCTGCCCAGGCCCCCATAGGCAACCTTGATGCAAATGATGTAGAGCTGGCCACGCCCACCCAGTAGGCCATACACACTCTAGCCACGCCCACCCAGTAGGCCACGGCCATGCTGGCCACACCCACCCGGCCCCCTGAGGGCAACCGCAATGCTGATGCGGCCCTCAATGAAATTGAGTTTGACACCCCTGGTATAGGT
>NC_138204.1:215591932-215654489 GCF_964194415.1 Vipera berus | reverse complement strand
ACTGCCGACCTTCTGATCGACAACCCGTCCTAGGGTTTTATAAATAAATTCAACCAAGAGAAGATATTTAAAAAGAGCGAAATGCACCTTTTGCCAAGATCGGAAAATCAGGAACTGACTAAGCTCAGGTCTACGATACTCAGCAGGCGAGAAGGGTTGATTACAAAAGTTGTTTACAAGACAGTCTCAACAACAGGTGTGATTAAGCAATCTGTTTGGAGGTAGCATTATGGAACAGGATGTCTCAAGAGGCCGGGCTCTCTCCGTGGCCATTTCAGGTCTTCCTTGGCCCAGAGAAGTCTGCAGAAAACAGCTCAAGCTGAGGAAGTCTCTAGATGGTCTTCAAAAAAACAACAACCCCACCTGGAGGTCATGTCTGAACCCACCCTCACGGCAGAAGGGCTGTAAAAATCCAGCGGGACCTTTTTCTTGAGTTTAATTGTTTTCTCGCAGACATTTTGTGATCCAGACTAGGCAATATCATCAGATGCTGAGGATGTTCTCCTAGTTTGGGTCATGAAACTTCTGCAGGGGAAAAAAACAAGCTCAGAGAGCACCAGTCTTCCTCCTCCTCCTCCTCCTCCTCCTCCTCCTCCTCCTCCTCCTCTCCATAAAATCCACTCCCTCCTAGCACTGATGATGTTACCTAGTTGGGTGATGAAACGTCTGCAAGAAAACAACCAAGCTCAGAGAACATCAAGGACTCCATAGTCATTGTCCTTCTCCTCCTCCTCCTCCTCCTCCTCTCCCTAACCACACACCCCCTTCTAGCACTGATGATGTTACTTAGTTGGGTAATGAAACGTTCGCAGGAAAACAACCAAGCTCAGAGAACACTGAGGGTCCCACAGTCCTCCTCCTCTTCTTCTTCTTCTTCTTCTTCTTCTTCTTCCTCCTCCTCCTCCTCCTCCTCCTCTCCCTAACCACACACCCCCTTCTAGCACTGATTATGTTACCTAGTTGGGTCATGAAACGTCTGCAGGAAAACAACCAAGCTCAGAGAGCACCAAGGGTCCCACAGTCCTCCTCCTCCTCTTCTTCTTCTTCTTCTTCTTCTTCTTCTTCTTCTTCTTCTTCTTCTTCTTCCTCCTCCTCCTCCTCCTCCTCCTCCTCCTCTCCACTCCATAAAATCCACTCCCTTCTAGCACTGATGATGTTACCTAGTTGGGTCATGAAACGTCTGCAAGAAAACAACCCAGCTCAGAGAGCACCAAGGGTCCCACAGTCGTCGTCCTCCTCCTCCTCTTCTTCTTCTTCTTCCTCTTCTTCCTCTTCCTCCTCCTCCTCCTCCTCTCCCTAACCACACAACCCCTTCTAGCACTGATGATGTTACCTAGTTGGGTCATGAAACGTCTGCAGGAAAACAACCAAGCTCAGAGAGCACCAAGGGTCCCACAGTCCTCCTCCTCCTCCTCCTCTTCTTCTTCTTCTTCTTCTTCTTCTTCTTCTTCTTCTTCTTCCTCCTCCCCCTCCTCCTCCTCCTTCTCCTCTCCCTAACCACACACCCCCTTCTAGCACTGATGATGTTACCTAGTTGGGTCATGAAACGTCTGCAAGAAAACAACCGAGCTCAGAGAGCACCCGGGACCCCACTGTCCTCCCTTTCCTCTTCTTCTTCCTCCTCCCTTTCCTCTTCCTCTTCCTCCTCCTCCTCCTCCTCTCCACTCCATAAAACCCACTCCCTTCTAGCACCGATGAGGTTATCTAGTTTGGGTCATGAAACGTCTGCAAGAAAACAACCAAGCTCAGAGAGCACCAAGGACCTTTTGTTTCAACCCTGAGCTACAAATATTCTCTTTTCTTGGACCCTTTCCCCTAAACTGTGATCTGGCTGGAAGCAGATGAGAGGCTGTGGATCCCAGGAAGACCTGGCTGGATTCCACCCTTAACGATGACTCATTTGGGATGGAGAAGAGACCTCGGACAAGATGTTCCCGTGCTTGAGGATCACGTCTTTCTTGGGAATCCATCCCTGCCCACCCCACCCCCACCCCCAATCTCCGTGGTCTTTCTCTATCTCAAGGAAGTTGCTGAGGGCCACGTACTGCTCTATAATGCCTTACGAAGGCCACATCTGGAATCCTGCATCCAGTTTTGGTCACCCCCCTTACAAAAAAGATGTTGAGACTTTGGAAAAAGGGTAAAGAAGAGCAAATGGAAGATGATTAAAGGCCAGGAGACAAAAACATATGAAGAATGGTTGCAGGATTTGGGTATGGCTAGTCTAGAGAGAAGAAGGTCTAGGGTGACATGACAGCAGTCTTCCAGTATTTGAGGGGCTGCCCCAAAGAAGAGGGGCTAACGTTATTCTCCAAAGCACCAGATGAAAAGACGAGAAGCAATGATTGGAAACTGACCAAAGAGAGAAGCAACCTGGAATTAAGGAAAAAGTTCCTGACAGCGAGGACAATTAACCAGTGGAACAGCTTGCCACCAGAAATCGTGGGTGCTCCATCGCTGGAGGTTTTTAAGAAGAGGCTGGACAGTCACTTTGTCTGAGATGGTCTAGGTTCTCCTGCTTGAGCAGGGGGCTGGACTAGAAGACCTCCAAGGTCCCTTCCAGCTTTATTCTGATTAATGAAGTTTATTCTGATTAATAGAAATGTGGAAAGTTCACCCCACCAGGACTGAAGAGGGTGGGAATTTGGAAGGAGCAAGGAAAGGCTGGTGGATCTGCTTCGCCTTCCGCAATGTGGTCTCCAGCCCTCATAAGCTAGCTCCAAGGTCCCTAATCTGTCCAATTTCAAGATAATAGAATAGAATAGAATAGAATAGAATAGAATAGAATAGAATAGAATAGAATAGAATAGAATAGAATAGAATAGAATAGAATAGAATATAGAAGAGAGAATAGGATAGGATAGGATGGGATGGAATAGAATAGAAATAAGGAATAGAACAGAATAGAATAGAATAGAATAGAATATAGAAGAGAGAATAGGATAGGATAGGATGGGATGGGATGGAATAGAATAGAAATAAGGAATAGAATAGAATAGAATAGAATAGAATAGAATAGAATAGAAGATAGGATAGGATAGGATAGGATAGGATAGGATAGGATAGGATAGGATAGGATAGGATAGGATAGGATAGGATACGATGGGGTGGGATGGGGTGGGGTGGAATGGAATAGAATAGAAATAAGGAATAGAATAGAATAGAATGGAATGGAACGGAACAGAACAGAACAGAATAGAAAATATGGAATGGAATAAATAGAATAGAATAGAATAGAATAGAATAGAATAGAATAGAATAGAATAGAATATAGAAGAGAGAATAGGATAGGATAGGATGGGATGGGATGGAATAGAATAGAAATAAGGAATAGAATAGAATAGAATAGAATAGAAGATAGGATAGGATAGGATAGGATAGGATAGGATAGGATAGGATAGGATAGGATACGATGGGGTGGGATGGGGTGGGGTGGGGTGGAATGGAATAGAATAGAAATAAGGAATAGAATAGAATAGAATGGAATGGAACGGAACAGAACAGAACAGAACAGAATAGAAAATATGGAATGGAATAAATAGAATAGAATAGAATAGAATAGAATAGAATAGAATAGAATAGAATAGAATAGAATGGAATGGAATGGAATGGAATGGAATGGAAAAGAACGGAGCAGAATAGCAGTGTTGGAAGGGACCTTGGAGGTCTTCTAGTCCAGCCCCCCTGCTCAGGCAGAAGAACCTAGACCAATTTAATGAAATCTGGCACAGACAAGGGAAAGCCGCGCCGTCGGCAGAGACCAACCTAAAAAGGCATGGGCAGGGGTCTCTGCTCCATCCTCCCCATCCAACCCGCCCCCCCTCCCTGTCTCCTTTTAGCCTCACCTTCTGCAGGCTGCAGCTCTTGGACAGGTGCCTGGGGGTGGGGGGCTGGCAGGCCGGCTCCCCATCAGCCTCCCCTCCTGGTGGGCTCTCCTCTGCCGGGGTCATCTCGGCTGGCACGAAGCGGGCATCTGTCCGGAGAAGCGCAGCAACAGCAGCAGCAGCAGCGCCCCTCTGCACCCTAGCTGCTTTGCAAACCCTTCTGGGGAGGGGGCGCTTTTCCCGACTTGACTGGGGTGTGTGCAACGGAGACCCCTCCCCTTCCCCCCCCCCACACGCACTTTCAAGGGTACCTTAAGCACATACACCCCCGTCCCCTGGCAGCTCCGGCCAGGGGGATTCCAGGGTGGGGCGGGGGCCCTTAAAATGGCCCCAGCGGTGGGATTGCGCCCGCGGGGGAACCCAGCGCCTTCCGATCGCCCCCCCCCCGTTAAATGCCCAATCTGCTGGCTGGCTGGCTGGCTTGCAAAAATTGGAGCGCGGCCAACTTCGGGGGGGGGTCTTTGCAAAGCTGGAGGGGTTGCAAAAGCCAAGGCGGGGCGGCGTGTGTGTGGGGGGGTCTCCTGCAGCCCAGCCCCCCCCCCCCGCCTCCGTCTCGCCCTCGACCCAGCGCCTCCCTTTCTCCCCAGCCGGAGCAAGAGAGGTCCGACTCGCCTCCAGCCTTTTTTTTTTTTTCCTCCCCTTTCCAGAGACTTGCAAGCGCAGGCAGGGCCCGCCTTTGTCCAATGGCGGGACGCCGTGTCTGGAAAGGGCAGCTGCTCTGACCAATCGGGAGAAGCGAAAGGAGGTCCGGGCTCCGCCTCCGAACGCTTTTCCCAGGCGGGGGGGGGAGAAAGAGGAGGGAAGGCGGAGCCTGAGGGTTCCATCTCCCGGGGCAACCCCGGGGATTAGAACGCGGTGACGTCACCGCGGGGAAAGTTGGTGGCGGGTTGCGCTGCTTTGCTGGCTTCAAATTTAGGTGGGCGTGTGTGTGTGTGTGTGTGTGTGTGTGTCTGTGTGTGTGTGTGTGTGTTTTGTGTGGTTTTCTGGTTCTCTCTCTCCCCTCCCCGTGTGTCTCTGTGTGTGTGTGTGTGTGTGTGTGTGTGTGTGTTTTGTGTGGTTTTCTGGTTCTCTCTCTCCCCTCCCCGTGTGTGTGTGTTTTTTTCTCTGTGTGTGTTTTGTGTGGTTTTCTGGTTCTCTCTCTCCCCTCCCCGTGTGTCTCTGTGTGTGTGTGTGTGTGTGTGTTTTGTGTGGTTTTCTGGTTCTCTCTCTCCCCTCCCCGTGTGTGTGTGTGTTTTTTTCTCTGTGTGTGTTTTGTGTGGTTTTCTGGTTCTCTCTCTCCCCTCCCCGTGTGTCTCTGTGTGTGTGTGTGTGTGTGTGTGTGTGTGTGTTTTGTGTGGTTTTCTGGTTCTCTCTCTCCCCTCCCCGTGTGTGTTTTTTTTTTTCTCTGTGTGTGTTTTGTGTGGTTTTCTGGTTCTCTCTCTCTCTCTCCCCTCCCCTCCCCTCCCCGTGTGTGTGTGTGTGTGTGTGTGTGTGTGTGTGTGTTTTGTGTGGTTTTCTGGTTCTCTCTCTCCCCTCCCCGCGTGTGTGTGTGTGTGTGTGTGTGTGTGTATGTGTGTGTGTGTGTGTGTTTTCTCTGTGTGTTTTGTGTGGTTTTCTGGTTCTCTCTCTCTCCCCTCCCTCTGTGTGTGTGTGTGTGTTTTTTTTTTCTCTCTCTGTGTGTTTTGTGTGGTTTTCTGGTTCTCTCTCTCTCTCTCTCCCCTCCCCGTGTGTGTTTGTGTGTGTGTTTCTCTGTGTGTTTTGTGTGGTTTTCTGGTTCTCTCTCTCTCTCCCCTCCCAGTGTGTCTTTTTGTGTGTGTGTGTGTGTGTGTGTTTTGTGTGGTTTTCTGGTTCTCTCTCTCCCCTCCCCGCGTGTGTGTGTGTGTGTGTGTGTGTGTGTGTGTATGTGTGTGTGTGTGTGTGTTTTCTCTGTGTGTTTTGTGTGGTTTTCTGGTTCTCTCTCTCTCCCCTCCCTCTGTGTGTGTGTGTGTGTTTTTTTTTTCTCTCTCTGTGTGTTTTGTGTGGTTTTCTGGTTCTCTCTCTCTCTCTCTCCCCTCCCCGTGTGTGTTTGTGTGTGTGTTTCTCTGTGTGTTTTGTGTGGTTTTCTGGTTCTCTCTCTCTCTCCCCTCCCAGTGTGTGTGTGTGTGTGGTTTTTTTTTCTCTCTCTCTCTGTGTTTTGTGTGGTTTTCTGGTTCTCTCTCTCTCTCCCCTCCCTGTGTGTGTGTGTGTGTGTGTGTGTTTCTCTCTCTGTGTGTTTTGTGTGGTTTTCTGGTTCTCTCTCCCCTCCCTGTGTGTGTGTGTGTGTGTGTGTGTGTTTCTCTCTGTGTGTTTTGTGTGGTTTTCTGGTTCTCTTTCTGTCCCCTCCCTGTGTGTGTGTGTGTGTGTGTGTGTGTGTGTTTTTCTCTCTGTGTTTTGTGTGGTTTTCTGGCTCTCTCTCTCTCTCCCCTCCCTGTGTGTGTGTGTGTGTGTGTCTGAGAGAGAGAGAGAGAGAGAGAGACCCCCTTCCCGGTGTGCAACGCTGGATCTAGTCCTAGTGCATTAATGCACGCGTGGGTGCAAATTAACTGTGAGAGGGACCTTGGAGTCCTAGTGGACGATCGCTTGACCATGAGCCAGCAGTGTGCAGCAGCAGCAGCCGCCAAAAAAGCTAACACAACCCTGGGTTGTATAAACAGAGGCATAGAATCAAGATCACACAAAGTATTAGTATCACTTTATAAAACCCTAGTAAGGCCACACCTGGAACGCTGCAATCAATTTTGGTCACCATACTGCCAAAAAGATCTTGAGAGTTTGGAGAAAATTCAGAGAAGAGCAACTAAGATGATCCAAGGCCTGGAGACTAAAACACACCAAGAACGACTGCAGGACTTGGGCCTGGTTAGTCTACAGAAAAGAAGAAAGAGGGGAGACATGATAGCAGCGTTCCAGTATCTCAGGGGCTGCTGCCAAGAAGAGGAGGGGGTCACGTTATTCTCTAAAGCACCAGAGGGAAGGACGAGGAACAATGGTTGGGAACTGACCAAAGAGAGAAGCAACCTGGAATTAAGGAGAAACTTCCTGACAGTGAGGAGGACAATTAACCAGAGGAACAACTTGCCACCAGAAGTTGTGGGTGCTCCATCATTGGAGCTTTTTAAGAAAAGACTAGACAGTCACTTGCCTGACATGGTATAGGTTCTGCCTGAGCGGGGGGCTGGACTAGAAGACCTCCAAGGTCCCTTCCAGATTTCTATTCTATTCTATTCTATGCCAGTGGAGCTGAGGACTGCCCCCGACCTCCGTTCATTCCGCCAGGGCCTGAAGACCTGGCTCTTCGAGCTCTCTGTCCCAGGCTGAGGATTAATTTTATTTTAACTGGGGTTTTATTTATTTATGCAGGGACAAATATAATTTTTTTTAAATTTGTTTTTAACTTTTGTATCTTGGTTTTTTAATCACCCTGTAAACCGCCCTGAGTCCTTCGGGAAAGGGCGGTATATAAATGTAATAAAATAAATAAAAATAAATATTCTATTCTATTCTATTCTATTCTATTCTATTCTATTCTATTCTATTCTATTCTATTCTATTCTATTCTATTCTATTCTATTCTATTCTATTCTATTCTATTCTATTCTATTCTATCCTATCCTATCCTATCCTATCCTATCCTATCCTATCCTGTTGCAGGTTTGGGGTTTGGTTAATCTAGAGGGAAAAAAGGACTAAGGGGGGCATGGTAGCAGTATTCCAGTATTTGAGGGGGGGTTGTCAACTTATTTTCCAAAGCACCAGAGGGCAAAACCAGAAACAACAGTTGGAAACTCATCAAGGAGAGAAGCAACCTGGAATTAAGGAGAAACCTCCTAACAGGGTGGACAGTTAACCAGTGGAACGGAAGTTGCCTCCAGAAGTTGTGGGTGCTCCATCACCGGAGGCTTTTCAGAGGAGACTGGACAGCCACTTGTCTCAAACTGTATGGAGTCTCCCGTTTGAGCAAGGGGCTGGACTAGAAGACCTCCAGGGCCCCTTCCAGCTCTATGCGGGATTCTGATTCATAAGTGGAAGTCTACAGCAGTCTAAAATGCTGCCCTTCCCCGGGGCCAGCTGCGTTGCAAGAACTTTTAATTTGACCTCCCTTTCCAGCTAAGTGCAAAGCTGGAGTAGCGGAGCAGTAAAAATAACAAAACTGACATGCCTCCCCCTCTTTTTCCCCTTTCGTGCCGCGGTGCCGCCTCCGAAAAGGCCATTAGGGACCTGGAGGTCAACACTGGTTGAGCAGATTAAGGTAATGAAAAGACGCAAAGAGACATCTAACTGCTCCTTGCTCAGCTTCAATCTCTTCTCTCCCCCCCCCCTAAAGTTAATTGGAGCTGGGCGATGATAGGTTTAGATGGAGGAGGGGGGGCAGGAAAGAGCATAGATATGACCCCGGGGACTTTTGCAGCCAGCTCTGGTTGCTGATAGGGACGTTTTCCCTGCTGGCTGGTGAGACGCAGGAGACAGGAAAGCCTCAGAAACGCCCCCCCTCTCCCCCCCCAGTAGCCCCGCTTATCTCTCGTGCTGTGCTTGTGTAGAATTAGAACCGCAGCACTGGTGGGGATTTGCAGCCGAGGAGAAACAGGGTAGGGACCATCCAGGGTGTAAGTGGCATCCTGCTACACGGTTCCTGCCGGATTCAAGGAGGGCTGGGTTGTGGACAGAATAACAGAGTTGAAAGGGACCGTGGAGGTCTTCTAGAGCCACACCTGGAATACTGCAACCAATTTTGGTCGCCTCACTAGAAAAAAAAAAGAGGTGGAGACTTTGGACAAAGTTCAGAGAGGAGCAACGAAGATGCTCAAAGGCCTACGAAGAACGGCTGCAGGACTTGGGTTTGGCTAGCCTCGAGAGAGAGAAAAAAAAAAGAAACGGGGCGGCGGGTGGGGGGAAATGATAGGAGTATTCCAGTATTTGAGGGGCTGCCACAAAGAAGAGGAGTGGGTCACATTATTCACCAAAGCAGCAGAGGGAAGGACGAGAAACCATGGTTGGAAACTCATCAAAGAGAGAAGCAACCTGGAATAAAGGAGAAACTTCCTGACAGTGAGGACAATCAACCAGTGGAACAGCTTGCCACCAGAAATCGTGGGGGCTCCATCACTGGAGGTTTTAAAGAAGAGACTAGACAGTCGCTTACCTGAAATGGTATAGGTTCTCCCACTTGAACAGGGGGCTGGACTAGAAGACCTCCAAGGTCTCTCCCAGCTTTATTCCTATTTCTATTCTACTTGATTGTTGGTCTATTCTACTCTATTCCATTCCATTCCATTCCATTCCATATTTTCTATTCTATTCTATTCTATTCTATTCTATTCTATTCTATTCTATTCTATTCTATTCTATTCTATTCTATTCTATTCTATTCTATTCTATTCTATTCTATTCTATTCTATTCTATTCCATTCCACTCCATTCCACTCCATTCCATTCTATTCGCTGGATCTCATGCAGGCCATTGCTGTGAAGAGAGAGCTGGGGTTTCTAGGAACCGAGTTGTCCTTTCAATCATTGCACTGAGCCATAATGTAGAATACTACTACTACTACTTCTACTACTACTACTACTACTACTACTAATAATAATAATAAGTTGGAAGGGACCTTGGGGGTCATCTAGTCCAACCCCCTGCTCAGGGAGGAAACCCTATACCATTTCAGACAAGTGGCTGTCCAGTCTCTTCTTAAAAACTTCCAGTATTGGAGCATTCACAGCTTCTGGAGGCAAGGAGTTCCACAGGTTAATTGTTCCAACTGTCAGGAAGTTTCTCCTTAGTTCTTGGTTGCTTCTCTCCTTGACTAGTTTCCATCTGTTGCTTCTTGTCCTGCTTTCAGGTGCTTTGGAGGATAGCTTGACTCCCTCTTCTTTGGGGCAGCCCCTGAGATACTGGAACACTGCTATCATGTCACCCCTCATCCTTCTCTTCGTTAAACTATACATGCCCAATTCCAGCAACCGTTCTCTATATGTTTTAGCCTCCAGTCCCCCAATCATCTTTGTTGTTCTTCTCTGTACTCTTTCTAGAGTCTCAACATCTTTTTTACATCGTGGTGACCAAAACTGGATGCCGTATTCCAGGTGTGGCCTTACCAAAGCATTGTAAAGTGGTATTAGTACTTCACTTGATCTTGATTCTATCCCTCTGTTAATGCAGCCTAGCCCTGTGTTGGCTTTTTTGGCAGCTGCAGCACACTGCTGGCTCATATTGAAGTGATTGTCTACTACGAGATCCCTCTCACAGTTACTACTATTGAGCAAGGTACCACCTATACTATACCTGTGCATTTGATTTTTCCTGCCTAAATGTAGAACCTTACTTTTTTCACCCTTGAATTTCATTTTGTTAGATAGTGCCCAGTGTTCGAGTCTGTCCAGATCCTCCTGTATCTTAAGCCTATCTTCTGGAGTATTGGCTATTCCTGCCAGCTTGGTGTCGTCTGCAGATTTGATGAGTTCCCCATCTATCCCCTCATCCAAATCGTTGATGAAGATAATGAAGAGCACTGGGCCCAGAAGAGAGCCCTGGGGCACCCCACTACACACTTCCTTCCATGTAGTTGCGGTTCCATTGAGGACCACATGCTGAGTACGGCCTGTCAGCCAGCTGCGAATCCATCTGGTGGTAATGCTATCTAACCCACATTTTTCTATCTTATCAAGTAGTAGATTGTGATCTACTTTATCAAATGCCTTAGTCCAAGTAAATTATATCTACAGCATTCCTCTGATCCACTGATTTTGTCACTTGGTCAAAGAATGTAATAAGATTTGTCTGGCATGATCTGTTTTTGACAAGCCCATGTTGACTTTTAGTGATGACTTTGTTTGCATCAAGGTGTTCGCTGATTTGCTGTTTGATTATCTTTTCCAGAATCTTCCCAGGTATTGAGGTCAGGCTGATAGGTCTGTAGTTTCCTGGATCTATTTTTTTTCCTTTTTTGAAGATGGGAATTACATCAGCTCTCTTCCAGTCCTCTGGTAGTTCCCCAGTGCTCCAGGATCTTTGAAAAATATAGTTCAGATTCATGGCTTTCAGTGGAGCATTAAGCCAACTGAAGCTTAGTCAACCAATCACTCTTGAGCATGTCAAAGCCTAATGTGATTTGTGACCTCACAGACCCATAAAGCGGGCCACCACCCAGTTAAGGCAGTTAAGTCTCTGCTCACCTTGGCTTGAGGACCTTCAGCGCAAGAGAGATCTTCCATGACTCATGATCCATCCAAGTCTGTCTCTTTTGAGGCTGAACCTCAATCAGCCTTCCTTATTTTTTTTAAGCCCCTTTATCTAACCTGGATTTCTGGGCAGCAGGAAACGAGCCCTCCCTTCATCCCCTCCGTCTACATTTCTCTAGGTAAAAAGTTATACTACATTCCCCTTCATGGCTTGTCACCTGAACTCATTACCTCTTAAAGACGGAGCCCTGAATGCAGATGGAGATCAGATGGGGGGCAGGATTCGCTTGGGACCTGATTTCATGAGGGTGGCAGAATTGACATGGACGCTGGTGTGAAGGGAGCACGGGATGGGGAGAAGGAAAGAGGGCAGCTTGGAGAAGGAACCAATGAAGGGAGAATATTTGTAGCTCAGGGTTGAAAAGAGGGGTCCTTGGTGCTCTCCGAGCTTGGCGGTTTTCTTGCAGACGTTTCAGGACCCTAACTAGGTAACCTCCTCAGGACTAGAAGGGAGTGGTGGTTAGGGAGAGGAGGAGGAGGGAGGAGGAAGAGGAGGAGGAGGAGGAGAAAGAGGGAGGAGGAGGAGGAGAAGGAAGAGGAAGGAGAAGGAGGAAGGAGGAGGAAAGGAGGAGGAGGCGGAGGAGGAGAAAGAAGAGGAAGGAGGAGGAGGAAGAAGACGAGGAGGAAGAGGAAGGAGGAGGAGGAGGAAGAGGAGGAAAAGGAAGAGGGAGGAGGAGGAAGGAGGAGGAGGGGGAGGAGGAAGAGGAAGGAAGTGGAAGAGGAGGAGGAGGAAGAGGAGGAGGAAAGAGGAGGAGGCAGAAGAGCAGAAGGAAGAGGAGGAGGAAGAGGAGGAGGAGGAAGAGGAGGAGGAGGAAGAGGAAGGAGGAGGAGGAGGAGGAAGAGGAAGGAGGAGGAGGAAGAGGAAGGAGGAGGAGGAAGGAAGAGGAAGGAGGAAGAAGAGGAGGAGGAGGAAGAGGAAGAGGAAGTGGAAGGAGGAGGAAGAGGAAGGAGGAGGAGGACTGTGGGTCCCTTGGTGCTCTCTGACCTTGCTTGTTTCCTTGCAGACATTTCATTACCCAAACTAGGTAATAACATCAGTGCTAGTAAGGAGCGCTTAAATGACCATGTGATTCACTTAACAGCTGCAGTGATTCACTTAACAGCCATGGCAAGAAATGAGTCCCACCTGATTTTTATGACAGCAGGAAAAGACTGTAAAACGGGACACACAATTCACTTTGCAACTGCTTTGCTTAGCAGTGGAAACTTTGGGCTCACTGCTGCTCTTAAGTCAAGGCCCATCGGTACATTTTTAAAATGGATGGATGGATGGATGGATTGATTCAAATGCTACTGTTCCAGAAGAGTTTCCCAATTTCTAAAATTCCACATGCGATGGATACGATATTTCTTTTTTTGGGGGGGGCGGATATATTCATCATAAATTCTGTTCTCTTCTTCTTCCAGATCACTTGAGAGTGCCATGGATTTCACCCTGTGTAATGGATGCGGTGTTCCTTATCTGAGGTAAAATTGGAAAGTGGCTCTCTTTCTCCCAGGACTTTTCAAAAACTTGGCTACTTCCAAAAAACAGTATTTACGAGAACTATGGGGCCACCATGTCCTCAACATGTTCATGTCACAATAGAATAGAATAGAAAATATGGAATGGAATAGAATAGAATAGAATAGAATAGAATAGAATAGAATAGAATAGAATAGAATAGAATAGAATAGAATAGAATAGAAAATATGGAATGCAATAGAATAGAATTAGAATAGAATAGAATAGAATAGAATAGAATAGAATAGAATAGGAATAGAATAGAATAGAATAGAATAGAATAGAATAGAATAGAATAGAATAGAATAGAATTTAATAATGTTGAATTTAATTACGGCAGCAAGACTTTTGATAGGTTAGTACTGAAAGAGGAACTGCCGACCATAGAAGAGTGGACTTTAAAGGTTTCCGACCTGGTTGAAATGGCGAAGATTTCGGCCTATTTGAAAGATTACTTGCAGGAACGCTATATTATGGAAGGGAGAAAATGGCTTGAGTTTATCTAGAATAAGTATAGGGTTAAGAAGTTTTATATTTGAATAAGTCTTCTTTCTTTGTTTCTTTTTCTATATTAGTTTTTTTTATATATATTTATATTACTAAGGTTTGTTTTATCCTATATAAGCTAGAGAGTGATAGATTTTAGAGTTTATGGTTGTTAGTATATGGTTGTTTATGATTGTTTTTTTTTATATATACCTTGTATTTAGCTCTGGGAAGTCGGGGGGGGGAGGGGGGGAGGGGGGAGAGGAAGGGGGGGAGGGAGAAGGGTGGGGGAGGGGGGATTTTTTAAGGGAAAAATTGTATGTTAAAACTTTTCAATAAAAGAATAGAATAGAATAAAATAGAATAGAAAATATGGAATGGAATGGAATGGAATGGAATAGAATAGAATAGAAATAGAATAGAATAGAATAGAATAGAATAGAATAGAATAGAATAGAATAGAATAGAATAGAATAGAATAGAATAGAATAGAATAGAATAGAAAATATGGAATGGAATGGAATGGAATAGAATGGAATAGAATAGAATAGAATAGAATAGAATAGAATAGAATAGAATAGAATAGAATAGAATAGAATAGAATAGAATAGAAAATATGGAATGGAATGGAATAGAATAGAATAGAATAGAATTAGAATAGACTAGAATAGACTAGACTAGAATAGAATAGAATAGAATACAATAGAAAATATGGAATGGAATGGAATGGAATGGAATGGAATGGAATGGAATAGAATAGAATAGAATAGAATAGAATAGAATAGAATAGAATAGAATAGAATAGAATAGAATAGAATAGAAAATATGGAATGGAATGGAATGGAATAGAATAGAATAGAATAGAATAGAATAGAATAGAATAGAATAGAATAGAATTAGAATAGAATAGAATTAGAATAGAATAGAATAGAATAGAATAGAATAGAATAGAATAGAATAGAATAGAAAATATGGAATGGAATGGAATAGAATAGAATAGAATAGAATAGAATAGAATAGAATAGAATAGAAAATATGGAATGGAATGGAATGGAATAGAATAGAATAGAATAGAATAGAATAGAATAGAATAGAATAGAATAGAATAGAATAGAATAGAATTAGAATAGAATAGAATTAGAATAGAATAGAATAGAATAGAATAGAATAGAATAGAATAGAATAGAATAGAATAGAATAGAATAGAATAGAATAGAATAGAAAATATGGAATGGAATGGAATGGAATAGAATAGAATAGAATAGAATAGAAAATATGGAATGGAATGGAATAGAATAGAATAGAATAGAATAGAATAGAATAGAATAGAATAGAATAGAATAGAATAGAAAATATGGAATAGAATAGAATAGAATAGAATAGAATAGAATAGAATAGAATAGAATAGAAAATATGGAATGGAATGGAATGGAATGGAATAGAATAGAATAGAATAGAATAGAATAGAATAGAATAGAAAATATGGAATGGAATGGAATGGAATGGAATGGAATGGAATAGAATAGAATAGAATAGAATAGAATAGAATAGAATAGAAAATATGGAATGGAATGGAATGGAATAGAATAGAATAGAATAGAATAGAATAGAATAGAATAGAATAGAATAGAATAGAATTAGAATAGAATAGAATTAGAATAGAATAGAATAGAATAGAATAGAATAGAATAGAATAGAATAGAATAGAATAGAATAGAATAGAATAGAATAGAAAATATGGAATGGAATGGAATGGAATAGAATAGAATAGAATAGAATAGAATAGAATAGAATAGAATAGAATAGAAAATATGGAATGGAATGGAATGGAATGGAATGGAATAGAATAGAATAGAATAGAATAGAATAGAATAGAATAGAATAGAATAGAATAGAATTAGAATTAGAATAGAATAGAATAGAATAGGAATAGAATAGAATAGAATAGAATAGAATAGAATAGAATAGAAAATATGGAATGGAATGGAATGGAATAGAATAGAATAGAATAGAATTAGAATAGAATAGAATAGAATTAGAATAGAATAGAATAGAATAGAATAGAATAGAATAGAATAGAATAGAATAGAATAGAATAGAATAGAATAGAATAGAAAATATGGAATGGAATGGAATGGAATGGAATAGAATAGAATAGAATAGAATAGAATAGAATAGAATAGAATAGAAAATATGGAATGGAATGGAGTGGAATAGAATAGAATAGAATAGAATGGAATAGAGTGGAATAGAATAGAATAGAAAATATGGAATGGAATGGAATAGAATAGCATAGAAAAGGATATAAAATAGAATAGAATAGAATGGAGCTCGAAGGGACCTTAGAGGTCTTCTAGTCCAGCCCCCTGCTCGATGTTGATCTGTTTTATTTTCGGAGCCCAAAATCTGCAGGAAGGTTAATCCCCTCCTCCGAAAGGACTGCACAGATTTAGAACAGAATCGAATAACAGAGCTGGAAGTGACCATGGAGGTCTCCTAGCCCAACCCCCTGCTCAGGCAGGAAACCCTATGTACCATTTCAGACAAATGGTCTAAAATGAGGCCAGCGCAGATAGTCCCAAGATAGTCCACAATGGGAGCCAGAGTTTTCATTGCTAACTAACTCCCATGTTTAGGGAATTCTGGGCGTGGAATATCTGCAGATTGTCACGTTGCCATAGGTGCCCATCCCCTTGCACGGAGGATGGGCACCTGGATGTGATGGGAATTGTGCCATAGGAGGCAGTTGGGGGGTGGGGGTGGGTGGGCGGGAACGGGAGTTTCCCAGGACCTCAACAGCTTTGGGGTTTCTGGAAAGTTCCTCTCCTGAGCCTCGTTTGGGGAAGATGCAGCTGAGTTTTACGCACCCACCCGTCTGAAGATGCCTTCTGCTCTGTTTGCATTTCAGAGAGGAACCCAGGCCAAAGAAGATCAGGCTGCAGACAAAGGAGGGCACATGCGTGGCCAGCTGCGGGAATAAGGCAGTAAGCACAGTGGGATTTCGTGTGAGTAGTTTGCATTTGGCGGTGTGGCGCGAATGGCCTCGGGAGACAGGAGGAAGAGCTGAAGATCGGACCACTGGTGGATAAAGGCTTTCTCAATCCATAGCAGGAAAAAGGGGGCGTGGGAAGGAGTCAGAAGGGAGAGCCAAAAGAGAGGGTGGGTGGGGGATAAGAAGTATTTTCATTCTTGCAAGACGCTACTACTTTAACCTTACAATAGAGACAGAGCTAGTGCTTGTACAAACAAACATGTGAAGCTAACAACGCATGAAGATCGCCTCCAGATGTGATGGGAGTTTCATCACTGGAAGTTTTCAAGAAGAGACTGGGCTGCCATCTGTCAGAAATGGGGTAGGGTCTCCTGCTTGGGCAGTGGGTTGGACTAGATGACCCACAAGGACCCTTCCAACTCATTCTATTCTATTCTATTCTGTTCTATTCTGTTCTATTCTATTCTATTCTATTCTATTCTATTCTATTCTATTCTATTCTATTCTATTCTATTCTATTCTATTCCATAATTCCATTCCATATTCTATTCTATTCTATTCTATTCTATTCTATTCTATTCTATTCTATTCTATTCTATTCTATTCTATTCTATTCTATTCTATTCTATTCTATTCTATTCTATTCTATTCTATTCTATTCTATTCCATAATTCCATTCCATATTCTATTCTATTCTATTCTATTCTATTCTATTCTATTCTATTCTATTCTATTCTATTCTATTCTATTCTATTCTATTCTATTCTATTCTATTCTATTCTATTCTATTCCATAATTCCATTCCATATTCTATTCTATTCTATTCTATTCTATTCTATTCTATTCTATTCTATTCTATTCTATTCTATTCTATTCTATTCTATTCTATTCCATAATTCCATTCCATATTCTATTCTATTCTATTCTATTCTATTCTATTCTATTCTATTCTATTCTATTCTATTCTATTCTATTCTATTCTATTCTATTCTATTCTATTCTATTCTATTCTTAATTCCTAATTCCAATTCCTAATTCCAATTCCTAATTCCCTATTCTATTCTATTCTATTCTATTCTATTCTATTCTATTCTATTCTATTCTATTCTTACCATTATTAGACTAGAGCTGGAAGGGACCCTTGGAGGTCTTCTAGTCTAACCCACTGCTCAAGCAGGAGAACCTATACAATCTCAGACAGGTGATTGTCCAGTCTCTTCTTAAAAACCTCCAGTGATGGAGCGCCCACGATTTCTGGAGGAAAAGCTGTTCCACTGGTTGATTGTCCTCATTGTCAGGAACTTTCTCCTTAATTCCAGGTTGCTTCTCTCTTTGATCAGTTTCCATCCATTGTTTCTCGTCCTTCCCTCTGATGCTTTGGAGAACAACCTGGCCCCCTCTGCCTTGTGGCAGCCCCTCAGATACTGGGACACTGCTATCATGTCTCCCCTATGTCTTCTTTCCTTTGCCTGTAAAGTCATTCCCCTTTTCTTTTAACAGGCGACGGAACCGCGGGAGCAAGCTGCCGATTCCTTCCCAAGTGATGGGCTGGTGGAGGAAAGGAGAAGAAAGAAAGAGAGCAGCGGTGGTGGAAAAGAAGAGGCCGAAGGCCATTCAACGCAAGAGGAGAAAAGAGAGAGCGGAGCCACCAAAAGTCTGGAGAAGGAGGCTTTCAGAGGAACAGGAGAAGAGAGGAACCATGAGCAGTTGGAGGAGAACATTGGACCAGGAGAAGGAGAAGGTGTGGTGGACAGGAGAAGAGCTGAGCAGAACATTGTGGTCAAGACGGAGAAGGAGTGGGAAGGGGAGAGAGAGATGGACAGACAATGGACTGGTGAGGAATTGCCTCATCTGGGAAAGGAGACGGAGGAGGAAGAAAGGATACAACGTGAGTCTGGAGCTGGGGCACCATTTGAGGTCAAGCTGGAAGGTGACTCTGAAGAAGAAGGAGAAGAAGAAGCGACAGGAGGAACCCTACAAGACGGAGGAGGCAGAAACACCAAGAGAAGCAGAAGCAAAAGAGGGCTTCGAAATGTAGAATTTCTCAGGAGATCCCGGAAAAGGAAAAACGAGGAAGTGGACAAGACTCTGAAGAAGAAGAAGAAGGAGGAAGGACATTGTGGGAGAAGATCCAAAGCCGAGGAAGAGAAGTGGAGATGGTAGGTTTATCGCTGGAGTTTCTGATCTTAAATCTCTGCTATTGAAGTCCCTCGCCCAATTTCACACAGCCGGTGCTAATAGTGGAATTATTTATTGAGGTGATTAAGTGGTGAAAATGACCTTGGTGGGTGGGTTGACTTTGTCCCGTTGACTTTGTCCCTACCAAGATGAGAATTCTGACTGTTTTTTCAGATGGCAAGATAAGTATAGAACAGAACAGAACAGAATAGGATTATATGGAATGGAGTGGAGTGGAGTGGAGTGGAGTGGAATGGAATGGAATAGAATAGAATAGAATAGAATAGAATAGAATAGAATAGAATAGAATAGAATAGAATAGAATAGAATAGAATAGAATAGAATAGAATAGAATAGAACAGAATAGAAGAATAGAATAGAATAGAATAGAATAGAATAGAATAGAATAGAATGGAATGGAGTGGAGTGGAGTGGAGTGGAGTGGAGTGGAGTGGAGTGGAGTGGAGTGGAGTGGAGTGGAGTGGAGTGGAATGGAATGGAATGGAATGGAATGGAATGGAATGGAATGGAATGGAATGGAATAGAATAGAATAGAATAGAATAGAATAATCTTAACTCAATGTAATTAGGTGAGTAGGCTAAGTCATAGGAGTAGGCTGTAAGATATATCTCTTAAATCTTTCATGCAGGCATGAAATTATGGAGGTGGTTTGACTGATAAGTCTCTTCCTGTTCAACTACGTGAACTTCCTGATTGGGACCATTTGGTCCTGGTGGTATAACTGGTTTTGATAGGACAGGCACTTCTGTCTTGCTATTTTCTCAAGCGATTAATGTCCTTTCAAATGAGAAATTAATTGCTCTCTACTTGTTGCGCTCTAAGGAACATAATGGATGGCTAGCCCAATGTTTTTCCCAACCTTGGCAACTTTAAGACGGCTGGACTTCAACTCCCAGAATTCCCCAGCCAGCTCAACTGGGTGAGGAATTCTGGAAGTTGAAGTTCATCCGTCTTAAAGTTGATGAGATGGGAATACTGAGCTAGCTACCGTTGAAAGAAAAATCAGGTCCAGTTCCAAGCCGGGAGTAAGACGCTGGAAATAAATTGGAGGCCAAGCTGCTGGAAATAAAATGGAGGTTGCTTAGGAAAGAAGGTTTCTGTTTATCGATGAGCAGAACCGACAACAGCATGCCTTTCTGGGACAGCTGACAAAATGGGGTTGAGAGTGGGTGGGTTTTCATACGTTCTTTGGGGCTTCGTGATTGGGATGCCTGTTCCTCGTGAAATGTACTATAACCTGTGCTTGAGGTGCCCTTTTGGTATTCTAATTATTCTGGCCTGACTCCCATTGTGGCTCGGAGGTCATGCCCTGTCCTTGGAGCTGGGTGGGGAATGTAGATTTTTCAGGAGTCTTTGTTTTTCTAATCCCATCAGCTCCGGCCTTCTGTGGGCGCTGTGTTTTTTTACAGTAGAATATGTTTCGGGTTTTCTTTCTTTTACCTGTTGTGCACCATGCGTCAAATAAACCACGGTTCATCGACCTCTGATGGGGAGTTTTTGATTTACTCCCTTGACAGTTTTGCTTATGAGTAGTGTGGTTCCAGTTTTTCTGAATGGATTACAAAATCTGTATTTCTGAAGATTGGCCTTCCCAGGTTTCTCCCTGAGGAAAGAAGACTGGGGCTGTTTCTGCCTTTGTTAAGATTCCCCCCCCCCTCCATTTTTCCTTTAGGAGAAATATTCTATCCTGCCTTTTTAAATATCCTCCAAGGACGGGGTGGGGAGGGGATGCTGAATTCCTACACTACTAACTATTTGTGGTTTATGAAATTGGAAGGAACCCAATTCTGTGTGTCATTCCATCAGGTAGGGATTTTTTTGGCAGGGACATTGGAGGTCATCTAGTCCAACCCCCTGCTCAGGCAGGAAGCCCTATACCATTTCAGACAAATGGCTGTCCAGTCCCTTCTTAAAAACGTCCAGTGTTGGAGCATTCACAGCTTCTGGAGGCAAGGAGTTCCACTGGCTAATTGTTCTCACTGTCAGGACGTTTCTCCTTAGTTCTAGGTTGCTTCTCTCCTTGATGAGATTCCATCCGTTGCTTCTTGTCCTGCCTTCGGGTGCTTTGGAGAATAGCTTGACTCCCTCTTCTTTGGGGCAGCCCCTGAGATATTGGAAGACTGCTATCAGTCCTTCTCTTCGTTAAACTAGACATACCGAATTCCAGCAACTGTTCCTTGTATGTTTTAGTCTCTAGTCCTCTAATCATAGGGGACGTGGTGGCTCAGTGGGTTAGGACGCTGAGCTTGTCGATCAGAAGGTTGGCAGTTTGGCGGGTTGAATCCCGAGTGCCGCGTAACAGAGTGAGCGCCTGTTGCTCGTCCCAGCTTCTGCCAACCTAGCAGTTCGAAAGCACGTAAAAATGCAAGTAGAAAAATAGGGACCACTACGGTGGGAAGGTAACAGCGTTCCGTGCGCCTTTGGCATCTAGTCATGCCGGCCACATGACCACGGAGACGTCCTCGGACAAGCGCTGGCTCTTCGGCTTTGAAACAGAGATGAGCACCGGCCCCTAGAGTCGGAAACGACTAGCACACATGTGCGGGGGAAACTTTACCTTTACCTAATCATCTTTGTTGCTCTTCTCTGTACTCTTTCTAGAGTCTCAACATCTTTTTTGCATCGTAGTGACCAAAACTGGATGCAGTATTCCAAGTGTGGCCTTACCAAGGCGTTATAATGTGGCATTAACACTTAATGAGATCTTGATTCTATCCCACTGTAGGTTCAAGATCTATTTATGGAATTTGCAAGGGTTTCTACATTGATTTGAAAAGACATTGAAAAGCGATGCGCTTTCGTGAGCTGTGTAATAAGAATGATCAAATAAGTTATAAGTCAGTTCCATTTATAAAAAAGTTGTAAGCTTTTTAATAAAAGTTATGCCTTAGAATGCAATGAGCTAGTCTTACTAGGTGCTACCAGTCTTTTTCTGAATTTGTTTGTTATTGCTACTGATTGTTTTTTTTTGGCTATTGCAGACTCTTCTATGTTCACAGCAAGTTTCATAATTACTATGCTGGTTTATTCCTGTTATTCTTATATTTATCCACTAGATGGCACCCAAGGGTTACGTTTTGATTTTTTTTGGGTTTCCTGGCAGTTTTTTTCAATCCGGTGCCTTGGACTACAACTCCCAGAATGCATTGGTGTCTGGACAACAAGTCCCAGAAGGAACTGCCATGTTGAATTCTGTAGAATAGCTCAACTGGAGAGTACAGAGCAAACTGTTACACATTGCTCATTAAAAAAGCAACAAAAATACTGGATGGATTAAAAATTGCAAATGTGAATTGCAATTAAAAATCAGAAGTAAGCACCTTTCCCAATGGACAAATTTAATTGCAGGATGAAAGCTTTGGGGAGGCTTAGAGTTTAGCTGATCCCAGCTTAAATCCTACCTCAGTCTAGCCCAGGAGTAGGCAACCTTGACTCTTTTATGACTCTTGGACTTCAGCTCCATGCTGGCTCAGGAATTCTGGGAGTTGAAGTCCACAAGTCATGAAGGGGCCAAAGTTTCCCCCATGCTGGTTCAGGAATTCTGGGAGTTGAAGTCCACAAGTCATGAAGGGGCCAAAGTTTTCCCCATGCTGGTTCAGGAATTCTGGGAGTTGAAGTCATGAAGGGGCCAAAGTTTCTGCCATGCTGGCTCAGGAATTCTGGGAGTTGAAGACCATGAGTCATAAAAGAGCCAAGGTTGCCTACCCCTGGTCTAGCCCAAAAGTCTCTTAAACTTTAAGATGGGTGGATTCCCAGAATTCCCCAGCCAGCCTCTCTGTGCATCTGATCAAGGGAACTACAGTTACTAAAGCTTTTTCCTTCGGATCAGATTATATGTTGGAAAAAATGCCCCCAAATTCCTGAGCTTCTGTCCTCCTCTCAACTAACATGGCTCACTTTTCCCCGCTCCCCCGTTTGCAATCAGTTGGAAGTGCCATCCTGTAGACTTTTACTCCTGAGTATCTGAGACTATTTGCTTCCTTCTGAGCAAATGTGCAAGAAAACGGGTTGCATAGATGCAATGTTTCTCAACCTTGGTTCCTTTTAAAAAAAGTGGGTGGCCTCCCAGAATTCCCCAGCCAGCATTCTGGGAGTTGAAGTCCAAAGCTTTACAACCTCCTGGCTGGGGAATTCTGGGAACTGAAGTCTTTAAAGCGGTCAAGGTTGAGAAACACTAGATCCCAGCATGACTTCCTGAGAAAGACGCCTGTCCCTTTAAGGGAGCTCGATTGCTCTGGCATCGATCAGTTTGCCCCTAAGCCAGGAAATCCTTAACAGGACTACATTTCCCAGCTGCCTCGGGACAAAGGCCATGGGGTGGGGGGTAATTGCGCCGGCGTCTCTTAGCAAAAAGACCTTTAGGTTTGCACCATGCCCCGTGCAGGGAAAGGCACCACGCGAAGCCTGGATAATTTTGCAAAAAAATTAAAATGCTTGCAAAAAAGGGATTGCTAAATCGGGATTACCTGCCTCTCCCAGCCATCGCCACCCAATCCCTCCATGTGGCCAGTTGCACATGACTGGGCTGGCAAGGGATGCTCCAGCATGGGCACAGCCTGGCACAGTGGGCGCGCCTCCCCCGCCAGGTTGCGCCTCTGACTTTCACCCGGATTTGTGCAGCCTGCATCAGGGTGCTGGTCCCCAAAGCGAGGCATTCCAGGTTTGCCAGCGGAGACACGTGTTTTGCGTGCGGGCGTGGGCGTGCATGAGCGTACAAGGCTTTCTAGGGATGATGGGCATAAAGCATGAACGAGAAGAGAGTGGTGGATGATGCGCCTTATGATTTTCTTTGGATTTTGCTGCCTTTTTCTTAAAAGTGGGGAGCTGGTCCCCAAAGCGAGGCATTCCAGGTTTGCCAGCGGAGACACGTGTTTTGCGGGTGTGCGAGACACGTGTTTTGCGGGTGTGCACGGGCGTGCATGAGCGTACAAGGCTTTCTAGGGATGATGGGCATAAAGCATGAACGAGAAGAGAGTGGTGGATGATGCGCTTTATAATTTTCTTTGGATTTTGCTGCCTTTTTCTTAAAAGTGGGGAGCTGGTCCCCAAAGCGAGGTATTTCAGGTTTGCCAGCGGAGACACGTGTTTTGCGGGGGGGGGGGGGCGTGGGCGTGCATGAGCGTGCAAAGCTCTCCAGGGTTGCTGAGCATAGAGCGTGAAAGAGAAGAGACTGGTGGATGATGCGCTTTATAATTTTCTTTGGATTTTGCTGCCTTTTTCTTAAAAGTGGGGAGCTGGTCCCCAAAGCGAGGGATGCCAGGTTTGCCAGCGGAGACACGTGTTTTGCGGGTGTGCGAGACACGTGTTTTGCGGATGTGCACGGGCGTGCATGAGCATACAAGGCTTTCTAGGGTTGATGGGCATAAAGCATGAACGAGAAGAGAGTGGTGGATGATGCGCTTTATGATTTTCTTTGGATTTTGCTGCCTTTTTCTTAAAAGTGGGGTGCCAGCACTGGATAAAGTATTGGCGGTGAGGTCTAGCCAATTATTCTTAGCAGAACCATGGCTTAATTTGGAAATAGTAGGATTATAAGGCTGGAAGGGACCTTGGAGGTCTTCTATGTAGTGCAAGGCACTAGTCCTCAGTACTTTTATATTTATTTATTTATTTTAAAAAATGGTGCTTCCTAGGAATACGGTAAGCTGTTTGAAGTCCTGCGTGCTTTTCTCTAAGCAAGTTAAAAAATGTATTTGCTTTTCTGCAGCTCTTCCTTTGAGATTCACAGTCAGCTTGTATAAAAATGATTTGTCGTTTAAATAGAATTCTTACCGATAAATGTCACAAACTTTTGATTTGAAGAGATAACTTGTAAATCTTCCAAAAAGCTCTCAGAATCTTGCAGTCTTTTTGATGGTGAATTCCTTCTTTTCTCCCCGACTTAAAACGTTGGAACGTGCAAGCCCATCAATTTTTGAGCACCATATTTATAATTAGAGAGGATTATTAGATGACTTACTTTTAGGAATAATTAGGAAGTTGGGGCTGAAGTTATTTTTCAACATCAGAATGCCCCCAAATTTACGTTCTCCGTGAGCAGATACGGAACTACTCGCCTACCTTTGAATTTGTAAATAGAGAGCCCTCAACATCTTTGTGGTTAGTTTGGGATAGATCAAGATCTACTTATTGAATTTAGTCTGGAAACCTTGGAGATCTGGGCTTGGGGTACAAAGGCCCGGCATTTGCAAAGTCTGGTTTGCACAGGTGGACAGGGTGACCCTGATTGGCATTATCTCTCCTGATCAAGGAGAGAAGCAACCTAGAACTAAGAAGAAATTTTCTGATGGTTGGAACAGTTAATCGGTGGAACAACTTGCCTCCAGAAGTTGTGGGTGCTCCAACATTGGAGGCTTTTAAGATGAGACTGGACAACCGTTTGTCTGAAATAGTATAGGGTTTCCTGCCTGAGCAGGGGGTTGGACTAGAAGACCTCTAAGATTCCTTCCAACACTGTTCTGCTCTGCTCTGATTCTATTCTATTCTATTCTATTCTATTCTATTCTATTCTATTCTATTCTATTCTATTCTATTCTATTCTATTCTATTCTTAATTCCTAATTCCTAATTCCTAATTCCTAATTCCAATTCCTAATTCCAAATTCTATTCTATTCTATTCTATTCTATTCTATTCTATTCTATTCTATTCTATTCTATTCTATTCTATTCTATTCTATTCTATTCTATTCTATTCTATTCTATTCTATTCTATTCTATTCTATTCTATTCCATTCTTAATTCCTAATTCTATTCTATTCTATTCTATTCTATTCTATTCTATTCTATTCTATTCTATTCTATTCTATTCTATTCTATTCTATTCTATTCTATTCTATTCTATTCTATTCTATTCTATTCTATTCTATTCTATTCTATTCTATTCTATTCTATTCTTAATTCCTAATTCTATTCTATTCTATTCTATTCTATTCTATTCTATTCTATTCTATTCTATTCTATTCTATTCTATTCTATTCTATTCTATTCTATTCTATTCTATTCTATTCTATTCTATTCTATTCTATTCCATTCCACTCCACTCCACTCCACTCCACTCCACTCCACTCCACTCCACTCCACTCCACTCCACTCATTTTTTATTTTACTCTACTCTGTTCTGTTCTGTTCCTCATTAATGTTTTGTCACTGAGATTGTGACAATTCTGAATTCACCCTTCAGGGGTACATGATGCAAAGGGCTTGGAGACTATCCAGAAACCTAACGTTTGAGTTACGCGATAGTAGAAAAAAAAATAGTTGTCAGTCTTTGGGGGTTTTGTAAAGGGACCTTGGAGGTCATCTAGCTCAACCCCCTGCTCAGGCAGGAGACCCTATACCGGCAGTGTCCAACCTTTAAGACTTGTGGACTTCAACTCTCTGAATCCCTCAGCCAGCCATGTGAACCAGGGATTAAAGGCACACATATCAGCCTTCCACAACCTGCGGGCTCCCAGGTGTATGTGTGAATCCCGCCTCTCCCAGAATGCCCCTGGATTTTGCTCAGGGAAGTCTGGGAGTTGCGGTCCCCACATGTTTGGGAGACGCCAAGGGTACGGTTGGAGAAAGTCGGCATTCAGGGCTAAAACCACCTCGGAGGATGTTAACCCTTGCTAAACTTCCTCCCTCCAGGTGGGAGGAGGAGAAACGAGAGGATGGCGTCAAGTGGCACCAGTTGCACCACAGGGGCCCCTACTTGGCACCACCTTACCAGCCTCTGCCCAGCTCCGTCAAGTTCTACTACAACGGTAGGTGGTCCTCTCTGGATTTGCAGCCCTGGCGGAGGAGAAGCAGCCTCTGGTGGCATCTCCTGAGCTTCGTAGGCGGCTGGAGGGAAGAGTTGGCTCTTAGTGGGATGGAGGGGCAATCATGCCCCCCACCCACCCACACCCACTCCGGATCACCAGATGGCCACCCTCCTCTGTTGCAGGCAGGCCTGTGAAGCTCAGCCGGGCCGCCGAGGAAGTGGCGACGTTTTTCGCCAAGATGCTGGACCAGGACTACGCACGGAAGAAGATTTTCCGGGATAACTTTTTCTGTGACTGGACGCAGGTATCCATCGGTGTGTGTGTGTGTATTTGGGAGACTGGCCTTTTTAATTTGGCAACTGCATAGGGGAAATTCCCAGAGTTCCCCAGTCAACAGGGTAACTTTAAGAAGTCTGGACTTCGACTCCCAGAATTCCCCAGTCACCATGCCACTGTTAAGCAGTGTGGACTTCAACTCCCAGAATCCCCCCAAATCCTGCCCCAAAAAGCTGAATGATGGAAAGGTGCAACTGACAGGTAGGAATTTGAGATTGCTTATCACGAAGTGTCCAAACTTGGTAATTTGTAACACTTGCGGACTTCAACTCCCAGAATTCCTCAGCCAGCATAGATCTCTGACTTTTATTATTCTTAAAGTGGTGACACTGGCTAGGCGGGGATTCTGGGAGTTGAAGTCCACACTGCTTAACAGTGGCATGCTAACTGGGGAATTCTGGGATTCGAAGTCCAGACTTCTTAAACTTACCATGTTGGCTGGAGAATTCTGGGAGTCCAGGCTTCTTAAAGTTACCATGCTGACTGGGGGATTCTGGGAGTCGTAGTCCAGACTTCTTAAAGTTACCATGCGGACTGGGGGATTGTGGGAGTCGTAGTCCAGACTTCTTAAAGCTGCCAAGGTTGAGAAAGACTGATTTACACGGTATCTTATTGAGGATAACGTGTTTTCTAGTTCGAGTAGCGCTTAAGATGACCCCCTTTTCCCATGTAGGTGATGACTCCACAGGAAAGGAAGAAAATCAAAGACCTCAAGAAGTGTGATTTCAGCGACATCCATGATTATTTCCTGGAAAAGCAAGAAGCCCAGAAGACTCTGTCTAAGGAAGAGAAACAGGTGAGACATAACTGACGTTGGTCGAACTTGGGATCTTTCCCACTCTTTCAAGCAAGGGTCTCCAACCTTGAAACTTTAAGACGACTACTACTACTACTACTACTACTACTACTACTACTAAGGTTGGAAGGGACCTTGGAGGTCATCTAGTCCAACCCCCTGCTCAGGCAGGAAACCCTATACCATTTCAGACAAATGGCTGTCCAGTCTCTGTTTTTTAAAAAAACTTATGGTGTTGGAGAATTCACAACTTCCTGTGGCGGGTTGTTCCACTGACTAACTGTTCTAACTTGTGTCCCAAAGGGGCTTTTTCAGGAGGCAACGGGACTTCCTCGTTTTTCTTTTCTTTTCTTGGATTTTCTCCTGAAAAAGCCCCTTTGGGACAACCATTGACCTGGATGATGGAGAATCTCCATCGACATTTAAAGCTTGTGGACGTCAACTCCCAGCTATGCTGGCTGAGGAATTCTGGGAACTGAAGTCCACGAGTTGCCAAGGTTGGAGACTCCTGCCTTAAAGGGTTGTTGAAACTCTGGGGACCTTCTGAAGGAAGTTCATTTTCTGCTTCTGTTCTCTGTTTGTGTGTCTGTGTAGAGCAGGGCTAGGCCACCTTGGCTCTTTTATGACTCGTGGACTTCAACTCCCAGAATTCCTGAGCCAGCATGGCTCAGCTTGGAAACCTCTCCCTTTTCCCTCAGCATGGCTGGCTCAGGAATTCTGGGAGTTGAAGTCCATAAGTCATAAAGCGGCGTAGGCCTAGGCCAGGAGCAGGCAACCTTGGCTCTTTTATGACCCGTGGACTTCAACTCCCAGAATTCCCGAGCCAGTCAAGCTGAGGGGAAAGGGAGAGGTTTCCGAGCTGAGCCATGCTAGCTCAGGAATTCTGGGAGTTGAAGTCCACCAGTCATAAAAGAGCCAAGGTTGCCTACCCCTGGTGTAGAGTCTCCGTCCTCCAGATTGTCCCAAAGGTGCTTTTTCCAGAAGGCAACTAGACTTTCTTGGTGGTTCCTCCCCCCTCCCCCCCTTGAAAATGTTTCGCTTCCCATCCAAGAAGCTGCTTCAGTTCTGAACTGAGGAAGCTTCCTGGCGGAGAAGCGAAACATTTTCAAGGAACGGCAGTCTTCCAGGCAATCTGTTTACGCACAAGTGGATGTTTATATGAAAGAAGCAACGAGTAAACCAGAGCTTAATCCAGGAATTACCAACTCCCATCAACACGGACGGAGATGGTGATGATGATGATGATGGTCTTCAGCATGAGCCCAAAAGGTTGGGAAAAATAAACCTTTGGTCCCGGTGAGGGACTCAGATTTGAATCCTGCAACATTAACCTGGGAGACGTATATTTACCTTCATTTGTGTGACCCACTAGTACAGGTTGTCCTTGACTTATGACCATATTTCTGTCATTAAGCGAGACATTGGTTAGGTTTGCCCCCATTCTATGACTTTCCTTGCCACTGTTCTTAAATGAATCACTGCAGCTGATAAGTTAGCAACCCGGTCGTTGAGTCAACTTGGCTTCCCCACTGAAGGTCGCCAAAGGGGACCACGAGAACTTGGGACACGGCAACGGTCATAAGTAGTAGTCAGTTGCCGGGCGTCTGAATTCTGATCCCATGGCCGTGGGGATGCTGCAAAGGTCGTAAGTGTGAGAAACGGTCCTAAGTCATTTTTCGGTGCCGTCGTCTCTTGGAACGATCGCTAAGTGAACTTTTGTAAGTCAGGGACTAGCTGTATGTAAAAGGAGAGCACACAGAGACCTCAGAAATAATAGCACTTAGTTGGGTGATGAAACATCTGCAAGAAAACCACCAAGCTCAGAGAGCACCAAGGACCCCACAGTCCTCCTCCTCCTCCTCCTCCCTTCTAGCACTGATGATTCCTAGTTGGGTCATGAAACATCTCCAAGAAAACCAAGGTCAGGGAGCACCAAGGACCCCATAATATTCCTCCTTCTCCTCTTCCTCCTCCTCCTCCCTTTCTCCTTCTCAACTCTACAAACCTCCCTCTCTTCTAGCATTGATGATGCTACCTAGTTGGGTCATGAAACATCTGTAAGAAAACAACCAAGCTCAGAGAACACCAAGGACCCCACAGTCATTCTCCTCCTCCTCCTCCTCCTCCTCCTCCTCCCTTCCTTCCTTCCTTCTAGCACTGATGATGTTTCCTAGTTGGGTCATGAAACATCTGCAAGAAAACAACCAAGCTCAGAGAGCACCAAGGACCCCACAGTCGTTCTCCTCCTTCCTTCCTTCCTTCCTTCCTTCCTTCCTTCCTTCCTTCCTTCCTTCCTTCCTTCCTTCCTTCTAGCACTGATGATGTTTCCTAGTTGGGTCATGAAACATCTGCAAGAAAACAGCCAAGCTCAGAGCACCAAGGACCCCCCAGTCCTCCTCCTCCTCCTCCTCCTCCTCCTCCCCTTCTAGCACAGATGATATTCCCTAGTTCGGTCATGAAACGTTTGCAATAAGCAAACAAGCTCAGAGAGCACCAAGGCCCCCACAGTCATCCTCCTCCTCCTCCTCTTCGCATTGATGATGTTCCCTAGTTGGGTCATGAAACATATGGAAGAAAGCCACCAATCCCAGAGAGCGGCAGGGACCCCCCCCAATTCAACCATGTGCTACATTCCCGTCCATTATTTTGCGCCCACCAAGGCTTACTCCCCCCCCTTTATCCAGACCAGGGGTATGTTTTCCTGGGAAATAACTGCTTATGATCGTGTACCTTTTTAACAGAGGCTGAAGGAGGAGGCAGAGAGGATCCAAGAGGAGTACGGTTACTGCCTCATCGATGGCCATCGGGAGAAGATCGGGAACTTCAAGATCGAGCCTCCTGGTCTATTCCGGGGCCGAGGGGATCACCCCAAAATGGGGATGCTGAAGAAGAGGATCATGCCAGAAGACATCATCATCAATTGTAGCCAGTGGGTCTCGAATGGCGTAACGGAGTCTTATCTATGGCAGTGTTTCTCAACCGTGGCAATTTTTAGGCTGGGTGGACTTCAACTCCCAGAATCCTCCAGCTGGCAGGCTTTAAGATGGACGGGGAGGGGACTTTGAATGTTCTCACCTCCCCTAACCTCCTTATTTAGAAGTTCTGTTCGGGCTTTGTTTTGCTAATTGAAAGAGAGCCAGTTTGGTGTAGTGCTTAAGGCACCAGGCTAGAAGCCAGGAGATGGTGAGTTCTAGTCCCGCTTAGGCCTGACTGGGCCAATCGCCAGGAGACGGCGAGTTCTAGTCCCGCTTTGGGCCTGAAAGCCGGCTGGGTGACTTTGGGCCAATCCCCAGGAGACGGTGAATTCTAGTCCCACCTTAGGCATGAAAGCTGACTGGGTGACTTTGAGCCAATCACCAGGAGGTGGTGAGTTCTAATCCCGCCTTAGGCCTGAAAGCCGGCTGGGTGACTTTGGGCCAATCACAAGGAGACGATGAGTACTAGTCTCGCCTTAGGCATGAAAGCTGACTGGGTGACTTTGAGCCAATCACCAGGAGGCGGTGAGTTCTAGTCCCGCCTTAGGCATGAAAACTGACTGGGTGACTTTGAGCCAATCACCAGGAGGCGGTGAGTTCTAGTCCCACCTTAGGCATGAAAGTCGACTGGGTGACTTTGGGCCGATCCCCAGAAGACGGTGAGTTCTAGTCCCCCCTTAGGCATGAAAGTTGACTGGGTGACTTTGAGCCAATCACCAGGAGGCGGTGAGTTCTAGTCCCCCCTTAGGCATGAAAGTTGACTGGGTGACTTTGAGCCAATCACCAGGAGGCGGTGAGTTCTAGTCCCACCTTAGGCCTGAAAGCCAGCTGGGTGGCTTTGGGTCAATTGCCAGGAGACGGAGAGATCTAGTCCCGCCTTAGGCATGAAAGCCGACTGGGTGACTTTGAGCCAATCACCAGGTGATGGTGAGTTCTAGTCCCACCTTAGGCATGAAAGCCAGCTGGGTGGCTTTGGGCCAATCGCCAGGAGACGGTGAGTTCTAGTCACTCCTTAGGCCTGAAAGCCGGCTGGGTGATCCAATTACCAACAAAGGGTGAAGAGATTTTATGGAAGAGAATCTGCACCATGCTTGAACCATCCTCTTGCTCTCCTCTTTGCATTTTAAACTTTAAAACTCCCTCCTGTTCCCCCCCCCACTTTCCCCCCCCCTTCTCCCTCCCAGAGATTCAAAGGCGCCCCGGCCTCCGCGAGGCCACAAGTGGAAAGAAGTCAGGTGCGACAAGACAGTCACCTGGTTGGCCTCGTGGACGGAGAACATCCAGGGCTCCATCAAATACATCATGTTGAACCCGAGTTCCAGGCTGAAGGTAAAGTTCCTCTCATCCCTCGGAGGGCCGAATGCACGGAAATCTCATTTTAATGTCTGCTGATTAGTGTGCGTGTAGTGACAACGTTGTTCTGTTCTGTTCTCCGTTCCGTTCCATATTTTCAATTCTATTCTATTCTCTTTCTCTCTCTCTCTCTCTCTCTCTCGTCTCTGCCTCTCTCTTCTCCTTTCTATTTCTCTTCTTTTTTTCCCTGTGCCTATTTCTCTCTCCCCCAGGCGCGCTCTTTCTCTCTCTCTCTCTCTCTCTCTCTCCCCCTCTTTCTGTCTCTCTCTTTTTCTGTCTTTCTCTCCTAGTCTCTTTCTCTTTCTCTCTCCCCTTTTTCTCTCTCTCTTTTTCTGTTTCTCTCTCTCCTAGTCTCTCTCACTTTCTCTCCCCCCTCTCTATCTCTCTATTTCTTTTTCTGTGTCTATTTCTCTCTGTCCCAGTCTCTCTCTCTCTCTCTCTCTCTCTCTCTCTCTCCCCCTCTTTCTCTCTCTTTCTTTTTCTGTCTATTTCTCTCTCTCCCAGTCTCTTTCTTTCTCTCCCTCTCTCTTTCCCCCCCTCTTTCTGTCTCCCTTTTTTTCCTGTGTCTATTTTTCTCTCTCTCTCTCACACACACACAGACACAGACACCCAGACACACACCCCAGTCAGACAGACAGACAGACAGACTTTCCACATGGTGTAGTAACAACAACTTGCACCTAAACATTGGCAAGATGAAAGAGATGGTGTTAGACTTCTGGAGAAAAAAGGAGGAACCTGCCCCACTTTACATCGGGGAGGACTGTGTGGAGAGAGTTTCCTCCTTTAAATTCCTGGGAGTCTACCTCTGTGAAGGTCTGACCTGGAAAGTTAACACAACCCAGGTGGCCAGAAAGGCCCAACAGAGGCTTCACTTTCTCAGGGTCTTGCGGAAGAAGAGGGTAGAACAACGGCTAATGACCTTCTTTTACCGGTCTACTATAGAGAGTGTCCTCTCGTATGGTATTGTGGTTTGGTATGCTGGTCTGACAGCCACGGAGAGGAAAGCATTACAGAGGGTGGTGAGCACAGCACAAGACATTGTGGGCTGTCCCCTGACCCCACTGGATGACCTCACCAGGGCTCGTTGCCTTGGAAGAGTGAGGAAGATTCTCAGGGATGACTCCCACCCTGGACGGTATCTCTTTACTCTCCTACCATCCGGTAGGAGATATAGGAATATAGCCAGCCGTACCAACAGGCTGAAAAATAGCTTTTATCCGTGGGCTGTTAGGCTTTTAAATGGGACATAATCTCTGTGAATTTATGCAGAATTGACTTGGGAGGCCGGTGTGTGGTGTAGTTGGTTCACACGGTGTGGTAGGATAGAGGGTTTGTTGTCACTGTGTGTTGGGGGGAGAGAGCACGGGGGGAGGCTCAGCTAATCTCAATGTACACATGTTGTACTTTGACAATAAAGGTTTATTATTATTTACTTTGCAAAAGTGCTAATCTTGCAACAATCCCCTTTTCTTCCAGGGCGAGAAAGACTGGCAGAAATACGAAGTGGCTCGTCGCTTGAAGAAGGTGGTCCGCCGGATCCGCTGTCAGTACCGGCTAGACTGGAAGTCCAAGGAGCCAAAGAAGCGACAAATCTCCGTCGCGCTCTATTTCATCGATAAGGTGAGAAGGGTTTTATCGCCGCCCAAATGGCTGGGATCCTTCCCAAGGATCCCGCAGAGGTTGGGTTGACTTTAAACCAATAGAAGAGAATCTTTGTTGTTCACGTTTGAACTGTGGGGCCTTTGGTCACGTCTGAGCTGGGTTGTTTTCTTGCAGACGTTTCATCACCCAGCTGGTCATCAGTGCTAGAAGGGAGGAGGAGGAGGAGGAGGAGGAGGAGGAGGAGGAAGAGGAGGAGGACTGTGGGGTCCCTGGTGTTCTCTGAGCTTGATTGTTTTCTTGCAGACATTTCATTACCAAGCTAGGTAACATCATTAGTGCTAGAAGGGAGGAGGAGGAGGAGGAGGAGGAGGAGGAGGAGGAGGAGGAGGAGGAGGAGGAAATGGACTGTGGGGTCCTTGGTGCTCTCTGAGCTTGGTGGTTTCCTTGCAGATGTTTCTCTACCCAACTAGGTAACATCATCAATGCTAGAAGGGAGGAGGAGGAGGAGGAGGAAGAGGAGGAAGAGGAGGAAGAGGAGGAGAAGGAGGAGGAGGAGGAGGAGGAGGAGGAGGAGGAGGAAATGGACTGTGGGGTCCCGGGTGCTCTCTGAGCTTGGTTGTTTTCTAGCAGATGTTTCATTACCCAACTAGGTAACATTATCAGTGCGAAAAGGGAATAGGGTCTGTGGAGAAGAGGAGGAGGAAAGGGAAGGGGAAGGGGAAGAGGAAGAGGAAGAAGAAGAAGAAGAAGAAGAAGAAGAAGAAGAAGAAGAAGAAGAAGAAGAAGAAGAAGAAGAAGAAGAAGAAGAAGAAGAAGAAGAAGAAGCAGCAACAACAACTGTGGGGTCCCTGGTGCTCTCTTGGTTATTTTTTTGCAGATGTTTCATTTGCCCAACTAGGTCAGTGATAATGTAAGCAGACATTTTATTACCAAACTGGGTAAGATCATCAGTGCTAGAAGGGGGTGGGATTGTGAAGTGGAGGAGGAGGAAGAGGATTGTGGTATCATTCGTGCTAGGATGTTGGTTTGAGCAATCCGGCCTGGTTTGATGGGGTTGGGGTTGGGGTTTTTAACATGGTTTTAATTATTATATATCGGGCATAATATTTAATTGTTTTTTTAACTTTTGTACTTTGTTTTTTAATATTTATTGCCCTGTACACCGCCCTGAGTCCTTCGGGAGAAGGGCGGTATAAAAATTTAATAAATATAAATATAAAATATAAATATAATGAAATATCTGCAAGAAAACATCCAAGCTCAGAGAGCACAGAGGACTATGTCCTCCTCCTCCTCCTCCTCCTCCTCCTCCTCCTCCTCCTCCTCCTCCCTTCTTGTTTTCTACACATTTTTGAAAAACTTATGTGTGTGTACGTGTATATATGTATATATACACACACACATGTATGTGTATATGTATATATATGTTTGTGTGTATGTGTGTGTATACGTATATGTGTGTGCGTGCGTGTGTGCATGTATACACACACACATATATTATTCAAAACAAAGTTAAAATACAAAGTACAGAGCTTTAATAAAATAAAATGAAATGAAATAAACATTCGGAGAGCACATGCTTCTTTGTCCCCCTGGCAGCTGGCCCTGAGGGCGGGCAACGAGAAAGAGGAAGGGGAGACGGCCGACACGGTGGGCTGCTGCTCTTTGCGAGTGGAGCACCTCGCTCTGCACCCACGGCAGGGCGGCAAGGAGAACGTGGTGGAGTTTGACTTCCTGGGCAAGGACTGCATCCGCTACTACAACAAGGTGCCCGTGGAGAAGCAGGTGAGCCAGCACAGCTGGGATATATCCAGGATGCACGAAAGCGCCGGCAAGTGAAGCGAGCAAGAGAGAGGGATGCAATGGGGCGGCTCCAAAGGCAAAGGAGAAGGCATTAGGAAGCCACGCCTTGGCTGCATGATAAAAGGGAAGGTGTGGGAGATGCTGGTTGCCGAAGACAACCGTTCGTGTTGAGGATGGAGTTTTTGTGGACTGGGTTTGTTGGCCTTGGACATTGACTCGGGTCTGTGAATAATAAAAGGGGTTGGTTTTTTTCTTACGGTTCCAGCCTGTTTCTTGGAAGAGGGGCTTCTCCTTGTGAGCATAACGAGGACTCACGTAGGCTGGGACAGAACGGTCTCACTGTGAGATCTGTCTTTGTTGCAGGTGTTCAAGAACTTGGAGTTGTTGATGGAGGATAAAGAACCTGGAGACAACCTGTTTGATAAGCTCTCTGTAAGTGCATGGTGACCTCCTTGAATTTTGTACTCCTTTCTTGCCTTCCATGTTTTCTTACGAAGAGAGTAGTTCTATTCACCTCTCTCTCTCATTAGGTTTGAGGCAGAGGGGAAGGTGGGGATGGAGGTCCATCACTAATCCAGGACACGATGGTGTGACATTATGGGATGACTCAGTTTGCTTAAGCAAGTGTGGATCTAATTCCGAGTCCCACGGGTGCTTTCCCCCCCCCCCCCCAGAGGCAACTGGCCGTTCTTGTCTTTTCTTGGAAGACGCTTGGCTTTTCATCCAAGAAGCTTCTTCAGCTCTGACTGGATGGTGGGGACTGGAGATGATTGGGGATCTAGCGCATATAATTTGGGGTTCTGCGGTGGAAGAAGATAAAGATTCGATAAACATGTAGGGTAGTGGGTTTGGGTTTTTTTGGATATCTTCCATTTGCATTTCAATTCAGGTCCCCTGGTCCAGGGGTCTCCAGACTTGGCAACTTTAAGACTTGTGGACTTTTAACTCCCAGAATTCCCCAGCCAGCCATTCCAAGTCTTAAAAGTTGCCAAGTTTGGAGACCCTTGTCCTAGACCAGGGGTAGGCAACCTTGGCTCTTTTATGACTCATGGACCTCAACTCCCAGAATTCCTGAGTCATCATGGACTTCAACTCCCAGAATTCCTGAGTCAGCTGTGCTGACTCAGGAATTCTGGGAGTTGAAGTCCATGAGTCATAAAAGAGCCGAGGTTGCCTACCCCTGTCCTAGACTTTATGGCAGAAGTAGCTTTCATTACCATCACAAAACTCTTAGCTTGCTTTCTCCTGGAGTAAAGATGATGGGAAGTAGATTAGTCCCAAACCTAAGCTATCTTTGGAGTTGCAGGAAACATAGGGGTATTCCTGAGCTAAATTCCTACCTGTATCTTCCTGAAATTGAGGGTCAACTCAGAGCTCTTAACCTGGGGGCGCTATTCTTCCTGCTCCTCTTCTCTAACTCTGCTCCCCCGCTTGGCTTTCCAGACAGCGACTCTGAACAAACATCTCCAGGACCTGATGGATGGGTTGACGGCGAAGGTCTTCCGGACTTACAATGCGTCCATCACACTGCAGGAGCAGCTCGAAGCCCTGACCAATGGTAAGCCAAATTGGGACACCGCTTTCCAAGCTCTTCTGCTTTGGGGGCCTTTGTTAAGCCCAGCAGAATTTCTCAGCACCTCTGGGGAATTTTTTGAAGGGAGATATTTTGGGGTTGGAGCAGATATCAATGGATTCGCATTCCAAGCGGTAAAGAAGACCCGGTGGCTTAATGATGCTGGAAATGTTTTTTGCTCCAGCGGTTCGAGACCTAGCACTGCGAGGCAGGGTGAGCTCCCGTCACTCGCTTCAGCTTCTGCTCACCTAGCTGTTCGAGAGCACGTTTGATGCGAGTAGATAAATAGGTACCACTTTATGGAATACAAGAGGGGTCAGATATGTAATGAAGGATGTGGAGGTGTCCTGAATTGTGGCCCAGGGCACTGGACCTATGCTTTGCGTGGAGGAGGCTCAAGTCCTTGGCGTTCCCACTTCCAGGTTTTCAGTTTATCAAGCTGGGAAAGATCCTAGATTGCTCCGTACGGTCCCTCTCTCTCAGCCCAAGAGTTGTGTGGCATAATGGTGAAGGTGGGGTCCTTGGTGCTCTCTTGAGTCTTGGTGGTTTCCTTGTAGACTTCTCACGACCCAACCAGGTCATATCATCAGTGTTAGAAGGGGGTGGGGTTTCTGGAGAGAAGGGAGGGAAGGAGGGAGGAGGAAGGGGAGGAGGAGGAGGAGGACAGGAAAACTACGGGGTCCTTTGTTGTTTTCTTGCAGACATTTCATGATCCAGCTACTTGGCATCATCAGTGTTAGAAGGGAGTGAGGTTTGTAGAGAGAAGGAGGGAGGAGGAGGAGGAGGAGGAGGAGGAGGAGGAGGAGGAGGAGGAGGAGGAGGAGGAGGAGGAGGAAAACTGGTGCTCTTGACATTCTCCAAGTTTGGTGGTTTTCTTGCAGACATTTCATTACCAAACTAGATAACAACATCAGTGTTAGATGGGAGTGGGGTTTCTGGAGACAAGGGACGGAAGGAGGGAGGAGGAGGAGGAGGAGGAGGAGGAAAACTGGTGCTCTTGACATTCTCCAAGTTTGGTGGTTTTCTTGCAGACATTTCATTACCAAACTAGATAACAACATCAGGAGAACTGTTGACCCCACAGTTCAACCTGAGCTACAAATGTTCTCTTCTATCAGTAACTGTGAAGGCAGTAGAGATTATGAGTTTTAGTTCCCATTCGGCCACGGAAGCTCCCCGAGGGACTTCTCGGCCTGTGAGCCAAGGGGGTGGGGTGGGGGTCTAGTTGTGAAGGTGAAGGTCTGGAAGTAGAGAAGACCCAGTGACTAACTCTGCTGAGCCGTGGAATTCCCACAGCCGTGCAATTCTCAGCCCATCCTAACTCATTGGGTGATTGTGAGAATTTGAAGGTAGCATCAGAAAACCCCGGGGCAATTACAGAGCTGAAATCACAGCTACATCCCAGGCAGTTCATTGCCACTTGGTCTCCCGCTACTACTAGGAGGAGGGCGATTGAGAGAGGCATTTCACAGAACTTTCTCTAGTGGAAGACACTTGTCAGTGTGATGACGCTGATTACAATTAATCCGTGGGACTCTTGCGTCCAGAAGTTGCGGGTGCTCCATCACTGGGGATTTTGAAGAAGAAAATGGACATCCACTTGTCCAGGATGGTGTAGGGTTTCCTGCTTGAGGAGAGGGTTAAACGAGAAGACCTCCACGGTCCCTTCTGTTCTGTAAGCCGGATGATCTTAAGACCTGCAGCTAATTTTCACACACATCGCACCCACAGAGAAGGACACCCTGGCGGCTAAGCTGCTCTCCTACAATCGGGCAAACCGGGCCGTGGCGGTTCTTTGCAACCATCAGCGGGCAACTCCCAAGACCTATGAGAAGTCCATGAAGAACCTCCAGGCAAAGGTGAGAGCAAAGAGGTGCGCGGGGGGCGGAGGGAGGACACACACATGCATTTTTCTGGAGACTTCTAGGTGGTCAAATTGTGGCAGGTGTAAGAAAGGAAAGATTCCTTGAGGGTCCCTTTTGCTGCCTTATAATCACTGGCCTTCTAGCAAAGCGTGCTGGAGCTGATCAAGTGTTGGACAGCAGGAATGGGGAGAAGACAAGAACTAGGCCTCAGGAAAGGAAGGGCCACCTTGATTTCCCGCCTAGAATTTTCTTGAACCTGAAGGTTAGAAGGAGCCGTGGAGATCTTCTAATCCAACCACCTGCCTGAGTGGGAATCTTCACCATCCTAGACAAGAGCCTTGGTGGAGCAGTGGGCTAATGCCTCCTTAAGTAGCAGTGGGCTAATGCCTCCTTAAGTAACACCAGCTGCCTGCAATTAGTGCAGGTTCGCATCCCACCAGGCTCAAGGTTGACTCAGCCTTCCATCCTTCCGAGGTAGGTAAAATGAGGACCCAGATTGTTGGGGGCAATAAGCTGACTTTGTAATAATGCCCTAATAAGCAGGCATATACATAGAATGAAGGCTATTGCTAAGCACATTGACTTGTGCTTTAGATTGTAAGCCGCCCTGAGTCTTCGGAGAAGGGCAGGATATAAATGGGATAAAAAAAAAAGTGGTCCTCCAGCCTTTGCTTGAAAGGTAGAGATGGTCAAATTCTGGTCTCATTGGTGGTGATAAGTCAAGGCCTCCTTGTATCAGGAATGGAGACCTCACGTTTGCAACAGGTCTGCCGATTCAATGGTTTATAGCTGTTGAGGTCAGGTGATTCCTTACTTTGAGTTCAAAACTCCCTCTTGAGGTATGTATACTCACTGCTTCTTCTCCTGTCCTTGGGAATTTGGAGAAGAGTGGGGTCCTTGGTGCTCTCTCTGCCTGGTTGCTTTATTGCAGATGTTTCATTACCAAACAAGGTAACTTCAGCAGTAGTAGAAGGGAGTGGGATTTGTGCAAGGGGAGGAGGAGGAGGAGGAGGAGGAGGAGGATTAGGAGGAGGAGGAGGAGAGGACTGGCGTCCTTGGTGCTTTTTGAGTTTGGTTTTTTTTCTTGCAGATGTTTCATTACCAAACTAGGTAACATCAGGAGTGCTAAAAGGGAATAGGGGCTCTGGAGAGGAGGAGGAGGAGGAGGAGGAGGAGGTGGAGGAGGAGGAGGAGGAGGAGGAGGATAGTGGAGTCCTTGGTGCTGTCTTCTATAGGCATTAGGAGAATAAATCCCCATGTCCTTCCCTGGAGTAGCCTTTCAACTATTAGGAGACCTTTCTCACGTCTGTCCTTAGATTTTGTTTTTCATGCCTAAATGTTCCTTGAAGTGTCTTCGCCTCTCTGTTGCTCTTCTCTGCGCTTTTTCCATCTCCAAATGAAGCCTTCCTCTTTGTAGACTTCTCTTTGCTTGCCTAAGAGTAGAGGACTCCGTTTTTGACTTACTCCTCTTGGTATTTCCAGATAAAAGCCAGAAAGGATCAGCTGGCTGATGCAAAAGCTGGCCTGCGAAAGGCCAGGGTGGAACACAAGTGTAAGAGGGAGGTGAAGTCAAAAGCGTGAGTAAAATATTGGTTCTTTTTAGGCCTCGGATATATAATCTCCGCAATGGCCATCCCTCGTTATTCTCATTGAAAGATACGTAGATGCACATCCACGTGAGCTGGTTGGGCGAAAGCTAGCTGGGTGATTTTGGACCAATCACCAAGAGGCTGGGAGTTCTAGTCTCACCTTAGGATGAAAGCCGGCTGGGTGACTTTGGGCCAATCACCAGGAGATTGTGAGTTCTAATCCCACCTTAGCCATGAAAGCCAGCTGGGTGACTTTGGGCCAATCACCGGGAGACTGTGAGTTCTAGTCTCATCTTAGGATGAAAGCCGGCTGGCTGATTTTGGGCCAATCACCAGGAGACTGTGAGTTCTAGTCTCACCTTAGGATGAAAGCCAGCTGGGTGATTTTGGGCCAGTCACCGGGAGACTGTGAGTTCTAGTCTCACCTTAGGATGAAAGCCGGCTGGGTGATTTTGGGCCAGTCACCAGGAGACTGTGAGTTCTAGTCTCACTTTAGGATGAAAGCCAGCTGGGTGATTTTGGGCCAGTCACCGGGAGACAGAGTTCTAGTCTCACCTTAGGATGAAAGCTGGCTGGGTGACTTTGGGCCAATGAGCAGGAGACTGTGAGTTCTAGTCTAGTGTCACCTTAGGATGAAAGCCAGCTGGGTGACTTTGGGCCAATCACCAGGAGACTGTGAGTTCTAGTCTCACCTTAGGATGAAAGCTGGCTGGGTGACTTTGGGCCAATGAGCAGGAGACTGGGAGTCCTAGTCTTGCCTTAGGCATGAAAGCCGGCTGGGTGACTTTGGGCCAATCACCAAGAGGCTGTGAGTTCTAGTCCTGCCTTAGCCATGGAAACTGACTAGGTGACTTTGAGCCAGTCACTCTCTCTAAGCTCACACAGTCAGTCAATTTTTGTCACAACTAGTGGATCCACACTCATGTAATTGTGGGGATGCTTCCCTTGAGCCCCAAAGTATAAAAATATAGTTATAAAATAATTCTCCATGTTGGCTGGGTAATTCTAGAGCTTGAAGCCCATCCGTTTTGAAGCGATGAAGGCTGAGAAAGACTTCTATAGGTGATCTCTCTCTGTTTTGCAACAGTGCCGTGGAAAGGAAAAAGAAATTGGTGCAGAAGATCGAAGAACAGCTGGCGAAGCTGAAGTTTCAGGCCATTGACAAAGAGGAAAACAAGGAGATCGCCCTGGGCACCTCTAAGTTGAATTACCTGGACCCCCGCATCACCGTGGCCTGGTGGGTAAAGGGCGGCTAGAAGGGGGTTTAGAGGGAGGATGAAGGACGGGAACTTGTAGGAGAAGGAATGGCAGACTCTGGGGGCAAGAGTCAAGATAGGAATCAGCCTAGAATCCCTACATGGTCACAAGCAAAGTCCAACCTCCCTTGAATTCCATTATACCAGGCTAGGTAACCTCCCCAAAGCAGTAGATTTAGTTTCAGTCCCCTGAAGTGATGACGTTAACAAAACATACTAACAAAACACGTGAACAACAACCACCAAGTTTGGAGAACATTAAGAATCGAGAAATTCAACCGTCGGCTTCATATATTCTCAATCTTTGGAGGCTGTAGAGGACGTTATCGAACATATTTTGATAAGACACAGCTGTCTACTATGGACAGTTATCTCCTTTAACATGAAAGCTTTGGGGAATGCTTAGAGGCTTAGAGTTTAGCTGATCCCAGCTTAAATCCGACCTCAGTCTAGCCCAGGGGTAGGCAACCTTGGCTCTTTTATGACTCTTGGACTTTAGCTCCATGCTGTCTCAGGAATTCTGGGAGTTGAAGTCCACAAGTCATGAAGGGGCCATAGTTCCCCCATGCTGGCTGAGGAATTCTGGGAGTTGAAGTCCATGAGTCATAAAAGAGCCAAGGTTGCCTACCCCTGACCTAGGAAATGGTGGGACCATTGCAAAAAGCTTGTGGGATTTGATCTAGCTACGTAGGAGAATGAATGGCAGAATCCAGGGGTGGAGTCAAAAGAGGAATCAGCCTACAATCCCTACGTAGCCACAAACAAAATCTAACCTCCCTCGGATTCGGTTAATCCTTAACTAATTCCTAGCAGGTGCCCACCATTAGTCCAGAAGATTCCTGCACATTGGTCTTTTAGCAACACGTCAGTTTAATTGTACCTTCACTTGTGGATCTGATCTTTTGCTCCTAACAGAACTGGAGTCCTGCTTAAAATAGAAGTGTGGGGTCCTTGGTGCTCTCTGAGCCTGCTTGCTTTCTTGCAGACGTTTCATGACCCAACTAGGTAACGTCATCAGTGCTGGTAAGGAGTGCTGTTTGCTATCAGCTTACATTCTGGTGTCTTGCCTGTCTGGGTGGGGTGTTGTGTGTGTGGGGGAAGTCTTAGGGATCCTTTGGTTGGGCTGTTTACTAATGGTTTCTTGATTGAGGGGTTGCTTACTTGATTGTTGGTCTGAACTTGACCCTGGAGTTAATCTGTGCTGATTGCTGGTGGGGAGGTGCTGGGGTCTTTTTTGTTCCCTTTTTGGGCTGCTTGATTGTCTCTTTTGCATAGTCTATAAATGTTGTTAATGTCTATGTGTCCATGGATGGCTGATGTGCCAGGCTTATAAATTCCCTACCGTCCCCACCCACCCAGACAGGCAAATATATACACCAGCAAAGAGCACTTCTTACTAGCATTGATGATGTTACTGAGTTAGGGTAATGAAACGTCTGCAAGGAAACCACGAAACTCAGAGAGCGCCAAGGACCCCACGGTCGTTGTCTTCCTCCTCCTCCTCCTCTTCCTCCCTGCAAACCCCCCTCCCTTCTAACACTAATGATGTTACCTAGTTGGGTCATGAAACATCTGCAAGAAAACAGCTCAGAGTACCAGGGGTCCTACTGTTGTTGTCGTCCTCCTCCTCCTCTCTGCAAACCCAACTCCCTTCTGGCACTGATGATGTTACCTAGTTGGGTCATGAAACGTCTGCAAGACAACATCCAGGCTTAGAGAGCACCAAGGATCCCACTGTCCTCCTCTCCCTTCTCCTTCTCTCTCTCCTCCTCCTCCTCCTCCTCCTCCTCGCAACCCCCCCTCTCTTCTAGCACTGATGATGTCACCTAGTAGGGTCATGAAACGTCTGCAAGAAGACCACCCAGCTCGGAGAGCAGCAAGGACCCCTCCTTTCAATCTGCAAATATTCTTCACTAGTAAAATCGAACTGCCTGTCCTGCCCTTCCCCCCCTATAATCCTTTAATTGCCTCCTGTTCTGCTTTGACGCCGTTGTGTTGTCTCTCCCCCGCCCCCCTGCATTTCCTTGACTCTAGGTGCAAACGGTTTGATGTGCCCATCGAGAAGATTTACAGCAAAACTCAGCGGGAGAAGTTTGCGTGGGCCATTGCGATGGCCGACGAAGATTTTGTATTCTAAAGGGACCTAGGCTACTCCCAGCTTGTTGTGGGTCGCTCGTCGGCAGGCGTTTTGCCTTTGCTAGCCCGGAGGGCCGTTTTGCACACAAAATACAACTAAAGGAGAATGGGGAGCCCGTTGTTTCTTCTTTTGCACAAGAGGGGAGACCTCCCTGTTTTATTTATTTATAAGTCATGTTGGTCCTCCATCCTGGTCTGTGAAGACGCTGGAGGGCTCACAAGAACAGTTCTGGAGCAGGATCGGGCAGCGTTCTCCCGGCCTTGTAGGTTTCTCGGGCATACTCGTGGTATGAGGAGCCCCAGCTGTGTTGAATTGAACCCTTCAGCTTTTTTCCCAAAGACTCTTAGGAAAATGTTGTGTTGTAAACCCCGATTTCTTGAGTTCTTGTTCACTGCTGTTCAGTGAAGGCCAGTTCTTTTTCTTGACGCCCTTGAGATGTGGTGGATCACCAACGCAAGAGACAGTTGCTAAAGATCCTTGGAACAATTCCTTATATCTAAAAGGTAAAGGTTCCCCCGCACATGCGTGCTAATCGTTTCCAACTCTAGGGGCCGGTGCTCATCTCCGTTTCAAAGCTGAAGAGCCAGCGCTTGTCCGAGGACGTCTCCATGGTCATGTGGCCAGCATGACTAGATGCCAAAGGCACACAGAACGCTGTTACCTTCCCACCGTAGTGGTCCCTATTTTTCTACTTGCATTTTTACGTGCTTTCGAACTGCTAGGTTGGCAGGAGCTGGGACGAGTAGCAGGCGCTCCCTCTGTTACACGGCACTCGGGATTCAACCCGCCAAACTGCCGACCTTCTGATCAACAAGCTCAGCGTCCTAACCCACTGAGCCACCACGTCCCTACTTCCGTATATCTAGAGGACCTCTAATTCAGGGAAAGGTGTACCCCCCATTACGTTCCCTTGGCCCATCTAATACTTTGAGGAGATGCATGGAACTCAGGAAGAACATGCCATTTAGCGCATTTCCTAACCAAATGGGACATCCTCCTTGGCGTGGTGCTCCTGGCCACCTTAATTTCTCACCCTTTAGTGGGGAATCTCAAACGTGAGCTAGAACCAGCCTTTGTGAGAAAAGAGATACAGGGAGATCCCTTCATCCTTTATTGGATTGTGGTCAAGACTTCATCAGAAGTGCCTTCAAAAATCAAAAACCTGGATCAGAAGAAATGGGCAACTCAGACCCTTCCTACACACATGGCTTTGGCACCTGCGCCACTGAGAAGTTAAATTTGTCACGGAATATTTGTAGTAGATAACTTGTGCCACGTTATCCCAGTCAGGAAAGATCTGTAGAACTTCTTTGCAGGAACATCTACGACTCGTAGCCAGTCTATGATGGTTTGGTTTAGTAAGCGGTGTAGCAAATGCTAGACGTGAAAGCCAAGGAGGGACACGGGGTCTACACCAGGGTGAGGCAACTACCATCCTTTTACCCCAGCTCAGGAATTCGGGGAGTTGGAAGTCCACAGATCGTAAAGGGGGCATAGTTGCTGACCCCTGGTCTAGACTGCCAGCATCTTGAATGAAAAACTCCCACGGGTTTTTCGAGAGCCATTAGTAGGCAGAAGAACGTAAATGCCTTGCAGAATTAGTATTGCAGGTTGCTAATCAGCCCAGAAAAATGGTGCTGGTGGTAATTCTAGGGTTAAAATGTTTGTTTCAATGCCACAGACCAAACATTCATCGGTTTTACTCATGGGCACACATGCACCCTATTGCATTTCTATTTCTTTACACAATTCAGCCATCGGTTAAAAGTATTCTTGGATCTAATCATTTTCTAGAGTCCCCTTCAGGTTCATTGGGTGCTTTTCTGAGATCAAGGCAATTGGCATTCATTCAAATAATCTTTGGTTTGGAAGAGTTTCTGATTTATGGGCTAATGATAAAATGGAAAGAATTCCTTCCAGAATCCGTTTGCTTACCTGGTGAAGCGTAACAATAAATAAATAATAATTCAACTTTTTCTAGCTCGGTGTCTGACCGAACCATCGCAGGAATAATAATAATAAAGTTGGAAGAGGCCTTGGAGGTCATCTAGTCCAACCCCCTGAATGCTGTTAATTGGGGATGATGGGCACATGTATCCAAGACAGAAAGGGGTGTCACTTTGGAGATAGCATATTTCACAGTTTTAAGTGCCAGCCTTGTTTGGGGTTTTGGTTGAATGCACCAGAGTCCAGTAAAGGAATTTGCTTATTAAAAGTAAAAAAATTGCCCTGTTCAGTATTTGAATATCTTTATTTCCATCACTAGGGTAAAGCAAGCAATGTGGAGCATTTCGGAGCATGGAATTTGCACTTTAACCCATAGAATTAATATGCCAGAATATTTTTGTATGAAAATTGCAGCTACTGTATTTTCATCGTGTATATTGATTGCTGTTATTCTACAGACCCCGTAATGCAACGGCAAAATCGCAAAGAAGAGAAGATTGATTTCTGTTCTCATATATGTCATGCATTCGTGCAGGTGACAGAAGTGTGCTGCAATAATACCCTTTTTCTGCTGCTATTTTCCCAGAAAAATCTGTTCAGGTTTTACTCGGTCCCAATTCTAGGGCCTTTTTTGGGGGTATTTTTTGTTCTTGTTTTTTTTTAAGTGCACCCTGTCCCTGGGGAGTTGTTTTTTTTCCCCTTTTTTTAGGCTGTGTCTTTCTTTTGATTTGCTCAACAGCGGATCTATCTTTAAATGGATTTTCTAAGGTCATCGGATTGTCCTGTTTTTCTAATTTTTTTTGCAACCAATTAAAAAGCTGTTTGCAAAGGTTTGATTCCTTGGGTGGTTTCTTGATGTCATGCAGCCTCTCCGCCACAGGAGGGCGCACGTCTTTGGACCGCCTGAGGCTGTTCAGTCGAATTTGGGGAGAAAGACGCACAACGGTCCCCCCCAAAAAAGTAGGAAGTTTGCGGTTGTGTTATCTGAGACCGCCAGGGGCTTCGTGGTCTGCCTGTCCCCACACCTGGCTGTAGGAAGTTGCCCTATTTGGTGGCAAGAATGCAAGGAAAGGGAGGGAGTTTAAGAGGAAGGAAGGAACCGTAAGGCTTTACACTTAGCCTCACAATTGCGCCAGCATTACTCAGGAATTTAAAAGAGCCAAAAGAAATTCCTGAGCCCAGGAGGTTTCAGCAAGCAAACAACTTTTTATTTTCATCAAAACAGAGTTGGGTGGCCACATCTCTCTTCTCTTCGTGGCTGGTAGAGAGATGAAGGCCACAACCAGGAAAAGATGTCTTCCACCTTTTATACCTTTCCAAAACAAAGAGATCTGGTCTTGGTACCAGGAGCCAAAAGGTACAGAAAGATAATTCCTAGATGATGACTCATACACAACAACAGGGAACGGTTGCTGGAATTGGGTATGTGTAGTTTAACGAAGAGAAGAGTGAGGGGTGACATGATAGCAGTGCTCCAGTATCTCAGGGGCTGCCCCAAAGAAGAGGGAGTCAAGCTGTTCTCCAAAGTGCCCGAAGGCAGGACGAGAAGCAACGGTTGGAAACTAGTCAAGGAGAGAAGCAACCTAGAACTAAGAAACTTCCTGACAGAACAATTAACCAGTGGAACTACCTGCCTCCAGAAGTGGTGAATGCTCCAACACTGGAGGTTTTTAAGAAGAGACTGGACAGTCATTTGTCTGAAATGGTATAGGGTTTCCTGCCTGAGCAGGGGGTTGGACTAGATGACCTCCAAGGTCCCTTCAAACTTATTATTATTATTACACCTCCCCTCACCATGCTCTTTTCATGCAAGCAATCCCCTGTACCTAAAGCATGAAACATTTGCTTTTGTATAACTTAATTTCCCAATATAAAGCACCTACAAAGCTGCTTGCACACAAAGAAAGACGATTACAAAGTATCACGACTAATATCAATATTATTACTAACATCAACCTTAAGCATAATAAAAAATCCCTTCAGAAGGGAGAAAGCAGGGAAGGGGGAGAGGGAATTCTGGAATTTTAAGAGGAAGGAGAGGAAAGGGAAGGAAAGGGAAGAAGGAAGAGGAAGGGAGAAAGGAAGGAAGGATGAGGGAGGACTGGAATTTAAGAGAAAGGAAGGGAGAGTAAAGAAGATAAGGAGTGGGAAGGGAGGAAGGGTGAGGGAGATCTGGAATTTAAGAGGAAGGGAGAGGAAAAGGAAGGAAGGAAGAAGGGAATGAAGGAGGGAGGGAGAAAAGGAAGGAAGGGTGAGGGAGATCTGGAATTTAAGAGGAAGGGAGAGGAAAAGAAGGAAGAAGGGAATGAAGGAGGGAGGGAGGGAGAAAGGAAGGGTGAGGGAGGATTAGAATTTAAGAAAGGAAGGAAAGGAAAAGGAAAGAAGGAGAAGGAAAAGGTATAGGGAGAGAGGGAGAAAGGAAGGAAGGGTGAGGGAGATCTGGAATTGAAGAGGAAGGGAGAGGAAAAGGAAGGAAGGAAGGAAGAAGGGAATGAAGGAGGGAGGGAGAAAGGAAGGGTGAGGGAGATCTGGAATTGAAGAGGAAGGGAGAGGAAAAGAAGGGAATGAAGGAGGGAGGGAGGGAGGAAGGAAGGGTGAGGGAGATCTGGAATTGAAGAGGAAGGGAGAGGAAAAGAAGGAAGAAGGGAATGAAGGAGGGAGGGAGAAAGGAAGGGTGAGGGAGATCTGGAATTTAAGAGGAAGGGAGAGGAAAAGGAAGGAAGAAGGGAATGAAGGAGGGAGGGAGAAAGGAAGGGTGAGGGAGATCTGGAATTTAAGAGGAAGGGAGAGGAAAAGGAAGGAAGGAAGAAGGGAATGAAGGAGGGAGGGAGAAAGGAAGGGTGAGGGAGATCTGGAATTTAAGAGGAAGGGAGAGGAAAAGGAAGGAAGAAGGGAATGAAGGAGGGAGGGAGAAAGGAAGGGTGAGGGAGATCTGGAATTTAAGAGGAAGGGAGAGGAAAAGGAAGGAAGGAAGAAGGGAATGAAGGAGGGAGGGAGAAAGGAAGGGTGAGGGAGATCTGGAATTTAAGAGGAAGGGAGAGGAAAGAAGGAAAGAGGAAAAGGGAAGGAAGGGAGGTCAGGAGTTTGAGAGGAAGTAAGGGAGGGAAGGAAAGGAAGAGGAAGGAAAGCAAAAGGAAAGAAGGAACAAAGGAAGGGGAAAGGAAAAAAAAAACTAGACAAAGAAACAACTAAGAGGGTATCTAATGTTGTGGAAATCACTAACTTTTGATTTACAACCGTTCATTTTGTGACCGAAGTTACAACGTTCCTCGCACTGTAACAACCATCTCACTATCCCCACAGTCGCACGATCAGCCTTCAGGGGCTTGGCAACCGGCATGTAATTTTGGTAAGAGTAATTGTGGTGGTGGCGATGACGGCAAGGCAATTCCCACGATTTCGCCTTCTTGGAAGAAGCCTGCCCAAATGTCAGCAGTACAACTCGAACTCCCGGTTGCAGTGCTCTCCAGAACGATGCTGTAATTCTTAATTGCGTGGTTGGTCAACCGTCGCAGAGATACTCTGCCAAAAGGTCACGTTTTCCTGCGTGTCACTGAACGTGCAACAATAAGGAGGGGGCGTGTTGCATCCTTCCAGGGTGTGAACTGCTCCTTATCTGGAGAGAATGTGGTTCTACAAAGCTCAATACAATTTGAACCTTTTACTACTACTACAACAACAACTACTACTACTACTACTACTACTACTACTACTACTACTACTACTACTAAAGTTGGAAGAGACCTTGGAGGTCATCTAGTCCAACCCCCTGCTCAGGCAGGAAACCCTATACCCTTTCAGACAAATGGCTGTCCAGTCTCTTCTTAAAAACTTCCAGTGTTGGAGCATTCACAGCTTCTGGAGGCAGGCTGTTCCATTGGTTAATTGTTCTCACTGCCAGGAAGTTCCTCCTTCGTTCTAGGTTGCTTCTCTCCTTGATGAGTTTCCATCCGTTGCTTCTTCTGCCTTCAGGTTCTTTGGAGAATAGCTTGACTCCCTCTTCTTTGGGGCAGCCCCTCAAATATTGGAAGACTGCTATCATGTCCCCCCTCGTACTTCTCTTCGTTAAACTGGACATCCCCAATTCCAGCACCCGTTCTTCGTACGTTTCGGCCTCCAGACCTCTAATCATCTTTGTTGCTCTTCTCTGCGCTCTTTCCCTCCTTAGACCCTCCTTAGTTTCTCCCCCTCCCCCAATCTCCCAATCTCCCAAGAGATTTTGCTAAATGGCCATCCAGATCATAGTTGTCCCAGAGATGCTTTTTTCATGAGGCAAAAACTGTGTTTTTCTTTCAAGACATTTCGCTTCTCATCCAAGAAGCTTCTTCAGCTCTCACTGGATGGTGGGGAAGGGAAGGATGCAAACGACCAGCTGTCTGCAAGGAGTATAAATCCTTCCATTCCCCATCGTCCAATCAGAGCCGAAGAAGCTTCTTGGATGAGAAGCGAAAGGTCTTCAAAGAAAAACAAGGAAGTCAAGTTGCCTCGTAAAAAAAAGCATCTTAAGAGATTCCGCCCAAAAGTCCTTAGGCTGCGTTAACAGAGGGACAGAATCAAGATCACGTGAAGTGTTAATACCACTTTACAAGGCCTTGGTAAGGCCACCCTTGGAACCCTGCATCCAGTTTTGGTCACCACGATGTAAAAAAGATGTTGAGACTCTAGAAAGAGTGCAGAGAAGAGCCACAAAGAGGATCAGGGGACTGGAGGCTAAAACATATGAAGAACGGAAGGTGACTCTCCCATAACTAACATTTGGACAGGAACACACACTGAACAGAAAGGTCCTGAAGCAACGCAACCGACTTAAGAGGACCTTGCCCGTCAAGTGTGCTTCTGTTGCTACCACTATATTTCTGCCTGCATGATCTTCAAGTCCTTACATGGCATGGGTCCGGGGTACCTCGAGGACCACCTGCTGCCGGTGTCAACTCCCCTCCGCCCTGTGCGTTCCCACAGAGAGGGCCTCCTCAGGGTGCCTCCGGTCAGGGAATGTCGATTGGTGGCCCCCAGGGGGAGGGCGTTCTCTGTGGGTGTGCCAGACCTGTGGAACCGCTTGCCGGTTGAGCTCCGGATGGCCCCCGATCTTCGCTCCTTCTGGCGCAATCTAAAAACGTATTTATTTGAGCAATCTGACCTGGTCTGATGGGGAACATTAGGGTTTTTAATGGGTCTTTTATTGTTATTGTAATTTTTAATTGGGCACTTGTTTAATTCCCTTTTTAATTTTGTATTGTTATTTATATATGCCCTGTTAACCGCCCTGAGTCCTTCGGGAGAAGGGCGGTATACAAATTTAATAAAAGTAAAAAAAGTAAAGTAATATTGCCACAGATTTTTCTAAGCTTCCCGTTAATATGCTGATGATACCCAGCTTTTTATTTCGACCCCAAACCACCTCAGTGATGCCCTTGATGTGATGTCCTGTTGCCTGGAAGCAGTTCGGGTCTGGATGGGGAGGAACAGGCTTCAACTCAACCCTGACAAGACTGAGTGGCTGTACGTACCAGCATCTCGGGATATTCAGAACATTCCATCTCTTTCTATAGGGGGTGAGTTATTACCCCCCACAGATAGGGCTCGCAACTTGGGAGTCCTCCTAGATTCACAGCTTTCCTTGGAAGACCACATAATAACTGTGACTAGGGGGGCCTTTGCCCAGGTTCGCCTGGTGCGCCAATTACGGCCCTATCTAGACCGGGATGCCCTACGTACGGTCACTCATGCACTCGTGACCTCTCGTTTAGACTACTGCAATGCTCTTTACATGGGGCTGCCCTTGAGGACCACTTGGAGGCTCCAACTGGTACAGAATGCAGCCGCGAGAGTTGTGTTGGGAGTCTCCCGATACTCCCATGTTACACCTCTACTCTGTGAGCTGCATTGGCTCCCAGTTGTCCTCCGGGTAAGATTCAAGGTGCTGGTAATGGTTTTCAAAGCCCTACATGGCATGGGTCCGGAGTACCTTAGGAATCACCTGCTGCCAGCGTCAACGTCCCTCCGTCCAGTGCGCTCCCACAGAGAGGGCCTCCTAAGGGTTCCGCCGTTCGGAGAATGCCGTCTGGTGGCTCCCAGAGGGAGGGCGTTCTCTGTGGGCGCGCCTGACCTATGGAACCGTTTACCGGTTGAGCTCCGGATGGCTCCCGACCTTCGCTCCTTCTGACGCGACCTAAAAACATATCTGTTTGAGCAATCCGGTCTGGTCTGATGGGTTCTGTTGTAATTATTGTTTTAAGGTAACTATCTTCTGCATTTGGGCAAAATTAGGGTTTAATTTGTTTTCAATATCTGTATTTGTGCATTCTGATATTTATGTCACTGTTCACCGCCCTGAGTCCTTAGGGAGAAGGGCGGTATACAAATCAAATAAATCAAATCAAATCAAATTAAATAAATAAATAAATTTATTTTAAGAATCAGAGTTCAGGCTACTTGTGGAGAGGTGCAAGAAAGAAGACGTGCAATTGGTACAGAGAAAAGTTGGAACAATTTGGGAAGAGATTTTTGTCCTGTCGACTCTAGAGCGGAGGTGGGGAACTGATATGCAGGTTCTGAGGTTTTGCTTGATAAAAAAAAATTACAGGAAACCAGAAGTTGCCGTTAAGCTTTGATGTTTTTATTCAGCTGAACAAAGACGGGCTCCTCTAAAAGAGAGAAGCCCCGAATGACAAGATATCCTTGAATTTATTCTTTCTGATTACATAAGCAATCCACCCAGCAAAGCTGACACACATAAGATAAAAGATTTCACCCACTAACTCTGGCGCACTGTAGTTAAGAAGGGAGAAAGCAGAAGTAGCTAAAAAATGTTCCCTTTGGGGGGGTTTCCCTAAAGACATTGTACGTTCCCGGGGGGGTGGGTTAGGACATGTGTTTTCCTTGCTGTCCTTTCATGACCCTGCAGCCAGGACTCTGCAAGTGCCCAAAGACAGCAGGGCCGTCTCCACATATTCACAATTGATACTTCCTATGCTGGAAGAAATATCAACAACCTAAGGTATGCAGATGATACCACTCTAATGGCAGAAAGTGAAGAAGAACTAAAGAGCTTCTTGTTGCGGGTGAAGAAGGAGAGTGCAAAAGTTGGGTTGAAACTAAACATTAAGAAAACCAAGATCATGGCATCTGGCCCTCTCAATTCCTGGCAAATAGATGGGGAAGAAATGGAGGTAGTGACAGATTTTATTTTCCTGGGCTCCAAGATCACTGCAGATGGGGACTGTAGCCAAGAAATTAAAAGACGCTTGCTCCTCGGGAGGAAAGCCATGGCAAATCTAGACAGCACACTAAAAAGCAGAGACATCACCCTGTCAACAAAAGTGCGTATAGTCAAGGCTATGGTCTTCCCAGTTGCAATGTATGGCAGTGAAAGTTGGACCATAAGAAAGGCCGAGCGCCAAAGAATTGAGGCCTTTGAACTCTGGTGCTGGAGAAGACTCCTGCGAGTCCCTTGGACTGCAAGGCAATCAAACCGGTCAGTCCTAGAGGAGATCAACCCTGACTGCTCTTTAGAAGGCCAGATCCTGAAGCTAAAACTCAAATACTTTGGCCACCTAATGAGAAGGAAGGACTCACTGGAGAAGAGCCTAATGCTGGGAAAGATCGAGGGCAATAGAAGAAGGGGACGACAGAGAATGAGGTGGCTGGATGGAGTCACTGAAGCAGTAGGCGTGAGCTTAAATGGACTCCAGAAGATGGTAGAGGACAGGAAGGCCTGGAGGAACGTTGTCCATGGGGTCGCGATGGGTCGGACACGACTTCGCAACTAACAACAACAACAACAATGCTGTCTCCTAATTCCGGGTCAACTTACGGGAGCACCTGCTGCCAGTGTCATCTTCCCTTCGTCCTGTGCGCTCCTGTGGGCGCGCCAGCCCTCTGGAATCAATTACCGGTTGAGCTCCGGATGGCTCCCGACCTTCGCTCTTTCCGCCGGGATCTGAAAACCTATTTATTTGAACAGGCTGGCCTGGTTTAAGGGTTTGGGGTATTTTTAATTATTTATTGTTAGGGCTTCATTAATTTAATTTACTTTTAACTTTTGTAACTTTTGTAGTGCTTTTATTGCCCTGTACACCGCCCTGAGTCCTTCGGGAGAAGGGCAGTATAGAAATTCAATTATAAATAAATAAATAAATAAATAAATAAATAAATAAATAAACAAATAAACATAATCCTCCCTTTCGTAATTTGAGCAGTGCGCAGAAGTACGATTATCAAACTGGAGAGACACAGGATAAGCTTCTGCAATATGTGGGCCACATTGTTGAGGACAGGCAGAGATGAGTAGGGGCAAGTAGTGAAAGATATAACACAAAAAGATAACAAGGAACACCACAAAGTGAAGACCAATAAATAGTTCCCTAAACCATCCCTATCCTGGGAACCAGCCAGTAAGGCCCCTTTATGACTTGTGGACTTCAACTCCCAGAATTCCTGCTGGCAGTGGCTTAGTGCCGTTGTGACTTTGCATGGCGGTAAGTGGAGAAAAATAGGGACCACTACGGTAGGAAGTAACAGCGTTCCGTGCGCCTTTGGCGTCTAGTCATGCCGGCCACATGACCACGGAGACGTCCTCGGACAAGCGCCGGCTCTTCGGCTTTGAAACGGAGATGAGCACCGGCCCCTAGAGTCGGAAACGACTAGCACACATGTGTGGGGGAACCTTTACCTTTAAGTGGAGAACTACCCATATTCATGGTTCTCTGGATCCATCCAGGTAATCCTTAGTTATTTCAAAAGTTCCTTGATGAACAGGAGATAATGCGAAGGGCTAGATATCTACAATCATCTTCTCGGGGGCCTCAATACTTACACATAAATCAAACAGATTCCATACATTTGGACCAGACATTCTAGATAAACAGTTCACTAGATCCTGCATCATAAGTTGCTTTCACGTTGGCAGGAACGTGGGCGCTCTGATCCAAGTGTTTTGTAAATCAGCCACAGCCATTTGTTGATCTTCAGGTGATCTTCAGCCAGCCAGTGATCTTCCTCAGCTGGAGAAGTGGCAGGGCAAAGAGGAGGAGGAGGAGGAGAAGGAGAAGAAGGAGGAGGAGGAGGAGGAGGAGGAGCTTTTGATGGTGGAGAAAGTGTTAGAAACATTTTACCAAACCTGTTTTCTGGAGGCAACCATTGATCTTCTCAGTTGTACCTCCCATAGGGGAAGGCAAGGCGAGTCACCCACATGCGTGTATATCATTGTTCACAAGTGTTCCAGTTCCTTTGGAGAAGGTACGTCCACTGCTTCATCAGGTCCTCCAAGGTTCACTTGAAGGTCTCAAGAAGGAGAACCTGTCACCATGAAGGCCTACGTTGTCGTCCTTGGTCTGCTGCTTTTGCTTAAAAATGAAGGTAAGCCCGCATTGCTAGACCAACACAGATCGATTGCCAAAGTTAGCTTCAGGCACTGATAGATTTATCCAACTCTAGCTCTGACTTGTTCATTGACCTATATTCTACTTGGAAGCATTATTTGTTGGGAGAGGTAGAACATTTCAAGGGTTCCAGTTCTACCAGTTGTTCAGTTGCTAAGTCATGTCCAACTCTTGCCAACCTCATGGACCATAGCATACTAGGTCCTCTTGTCCTCCACTGTCTCCTGGAGTTGGACAAACTCATGTTCATTGAGTTGAGGACACCATCTAGCCATCTCCTCTGCTGTCCCATTCTCCTTTTGCTTTCCATCTTTCCCAACCTCAGGTCTTCTCCAAGGATTCCCCTCTTCTCAGTTGCTGGCCAAAGTATCTGAGCTTCACTATCTGGGTTGATTTATTTTAGGGTTGATTGACAGTCTGGCCTGGTCGCTCAACAGTGAGACACTGGTGAAGCGGGCACAGCAGCATTTACATTTTCTGCATCTCATGAGGAAAGCTCATCTTCCTTCCCTTGTCATGACCACTTTCTACAGAGGGACGATCGAGAGGATCCTGTCATACAGCATCACAGTCTGGTTTGGAAGCATCCCTTCTTCAGACAGGAAGGTGGTGCAGAGAGTGGTGAGGACGGCAGAAAAGATTATTTGCAGTTCCCTCCCTCCCATCCAGGACATAGCACATAAGCATTGCTTGAGCAGGGTCCACAAGGTTGTCTTGGACACTACGCATCCTCTTCATGACCTGTTTTCCTTGTTACCTTCTGGGAGGAGGGGGCTTCATGGTATCCGAAGCAGAACATCCAGATTCAGTCACAGTTTTCTTCCATACCGTATTAACCTTGTGAACTCTAAAGCTTCCTCTTTCCGCTATGTATTCAAGATAGACAGTGATTAATAATTCATGTATGTTGTCATGAGGGAGACCTTATGTCCGCGGGAGGCCACCGTTCCCCAGATAGTCGGGTGTGAGTCTCTCTTTTTGAGATGCGGCCCTGGTGCGCAGTTGGGCTTGCTGCTGGTGTACCTTTCGCTTAGTCACATAGCATCAGCCCTGCCTGAGCTTCTCGATGTCCTCTCTGGGTTGGTGATTGAGTTCCCGAAACTTATAGTTTTGGGGGACTTCAATCTACCATCGCTGGGAGGATCATCTGAGTTGGCTCGGGAGTTCATGGCTTCCATGACGGCCATGGACCTGACGCAAGTAATTTCGGGACCGACTCATGAGGGAGGCCACACTCTTGACTTAGTTTTCTTATCTGGATGGTGGTTAGATGATCTTGGTGGGGGCTCCCCAATTGTTATGCCCCTGTCATGGACCGATCATCATCTCCTGCGGCTGGTCTTCCATTTTGCCACCCCCCGCCGTGGGAGTGTGGAACCAATTAAATGGTACCGCCCCAGACGCTTAATGGATCCCCAGAGGTTCCAGGCGGCGCTGGGGTCCCCACCTGCCTCCCTTGCTCACAGCTCGGCAGATGCCTTAGTGGAAGCCTGGGAAAGGGCAGCCACTGAGGCCCTTGACCGAGTTGTACCGCTGCGGCCCCTGACCCGGTGCAGATCCCGTCGAGCTCCATGGTTTTCTGCGGAGCTCCGGGAGATGAAGCGTCGGAGACGGGGCCTAGAGAGCGGTTGGAGATCCAGCCGATCCGAACCCGACCGATTGCGACTAAGAACCTACACTAGGTCTTATCTCGCTGCGATAAGGGAGGCGAGGTCTAACCACTTCGCCACCCTTATCGCGTCCGCAGATAATCGCCCGGCCGCCCTGTTTAGGGTGACTCGCTCCCTCCTGAATCAGGAGGTGAGGGAGGATCCCTTGCAGGGTCGTGCCGAGGAGTTTAACCAGCATCTGTCGGACAAAATCGCTCGGATTCGGACCGGTTTGGACTCTGACTGGGCAGAGTCTGTCGAGCAGGACGCGGGCGGTCTTGTCGATATCACCTGGGAGGAGTTTGATTCTGTGACTCCGGAGGAAGTGGACAGGATCATGGGGAGGCTGAGCACCACCACATGTTTATTGGACCCGTGCCCTTCCTGGCTGGTCTATGCAGCCCGGGAGAGGACACGCAGCTGGTTCCAGGCAGTTATATCGGCTTCTCTGAGTGAGGGTAGCTTCCCCGCCGTCTTGAAAGAGGCGGTGGTGAGGCCTCTCCTCAAGAAGCCTGTCTTGGACCCAGCTGTATTGAACAACTTTCGTCCTGTCTCCAACCTTCGCTTTCTTGCGAAGGTTGTTGAGAGTGTGGTGGCACATCAGCTCCCTCTGGTCCTGGATGAAGCGGATTATCTAGACCCGTACCAAGGCCCGGGTACAGCACGGAGACGGCATTGGTCGCGCTGGTGAATGATCTCTGGAGGGCTCGGGACAGGGGGCATTCCTCTGTTCTGGTCCTGTTAGACCTCTCAGCGGCTTTCGATACCATCGACCATGGTATCTTGCTGCGGCGTCTCAGGGGATTGGGAGTGGGAGGCACGGTTTTACAGTGGTTCTCCTCCTATCTCCAGGGACGTTCGCAGTCGGTGTTGGCAGGAGGGCAGAGGTCGACCGCGAGGTCTCTCATTTGTGGAGTTCCTCAGGGGTCGGTCCTCTCGCCTCTCCTGTTCAACATCTATATGAAACCGCTGGGTGAGATCATTCGTGGTTTTGGAGTTGGGTATCATCAGTATGCTGATGATACCCAGCTTTTCCTTTCGACCCCAAACCACCCCAGTGATGCCCTCAACGTGATGTCCCGTTGCCTGGAGGCGGTTCGGGTCTGGATGGGGAGGAACAGACTTCAACTCAACCCCGACAAGACCGAGTGGCTTTGCATACCTTCATCCCGGGTTTATTCGGACATTCCACCTCTTACTATGGGGGGTGAATTATTACCCCCTGTAGATAGGGCTCGCAACTTGGGAGTCCTCCTACATTCACGGCTCACCCTGGAAGACCATATAGGAGCTGTGACTAGGGGGGCTTTCGCCCAGGTTCGCCTGGTGCGCCAGTTGCGGCCCTATCTAAGCCGGGATGATTTATGCACGGTCACTCATGCGCTCGTGACCTCTCGACTTGACTACTGCAACGCTCTCTACATGGGGCTGCCCTTGAGGACCACCCGGAAGCTCCAACTGGTACAGAATGCAGCCGCGAGAGTTGTGTTGGGAGTCTCCCGATACTCCCACGTTACACCTCTGCTCCGTGAGCTGCATTGGTTACCGGTTGCCTTCCGGGTGAGATTCAAGGTATTAGTAATGGTATTCAAAGCCCTCCATGGCAGGGGGCCGGAGTACCTGAGGGAACACCTGCTGCCGGCATCGACTTCCCTCCGCCCTGTGCGTTCCCACAGAGAGGGCCTCCTCAGGGTGCCACCGGTCAGAGAATGTCGACTGGTGGCCCCCAGGGGGAGATCCTTCTCTGTGGGCGCCCCGGAGCTATGGAATCAGCTCCCGGTTGAGCTCCGGACGGCGCCCGACCTTCGCTCCTTTCGCCGCGAGCTAAAAACATACTTTTTTGAACAAGCTGGCCTGGCCTGATGGGGGGATCGGGGGCTATTTATTAGGTTTTAAATATCTATTTTAGTATGTGGGCATTTATTTAATTTAGTTTTAACTTTTGTAATTTGTATTTTTATTCTTGCCCTGTTCACCGCCCTGAGTCCTGCGGGAGAAGGGCGGTATAGAAATATTATTAAAATAAATAAATAAATAAAATACAGTATGTAAGGATCTATCTATCTATCTATCTATCTATCTATCTATCTATCTATCTATCTATCTATCTATCTGTTTCAGCCTAACCAAAGGCCATCGACAGGCAGTAGTCACAAAAGTAAATTTGTGTAAATTTTTTAGATTGCTAACAAAGAATTAAAGGGAGACTGATATGCATTTCAAACTTATTTGTTTTCATCAGTCAGCCATACCCTTCTGAGATTGGAACCTATAAAATTAACCTTGTGAATTCTAAAGCTTCCCCTTTCCGCTACGTATTCAAGATAGACAGTGATTAATAATTCATGTATTTATACAGTATGTAATGACCAAAGATCTACATATATATATATATATATATATATATATATATATATATATATATATATATATATATATATATATATATATATATATATATATATATATATATATATATATATATATATATATATATATATATATATATATATATATATATATATATATATATATATATATATATATATATATATATATATATATATATATATATATATATATATATATATATATATATATACATACATACAAACACCCGCAAAAACGCGGGTGTTTGTATGTATATATATATATGTATATATATATATATATATGTCAATTTTTTGGCTTGCTAACAAAGAATAAAGGGAGACCGATATGATCATTTCAAACTTATTTGTTCTCATCAGTCAGCCATACCCTTCTGAGATTCGAACCTGGGCCGACTGTGTCTTAAGCAGTTGTTTTAACCCCTTGGCCAAGGCTGGCTCCCTCTCTCTGTTAGCTGAGAAGCAAGGAAGATATGTGTTAAATGTTTGTTAAGCATTCAGAATACACTTGCTTAGTGCCAGACACGGGACAAATCTTATTTCCTGTTTCAGCCTAGCCCAAGGCCATCTACAGGCAGTAGCCACAGCAGTGGCAGCTCATATTTGTGTAAATTTTTTGGCTTGCTCAGCTAACAGAGAGAGAGAGAGAGCCTGTGGCCTAGGGGTTAAAACAACTGCTTAAGACGCAGTTGGCCCAGGTTTGAATCTCAGAAGGGTATGGCTGACTGATGAGAACAAATAAGTTTGAAATGATCATATTGGTTTCCCTTTATTCTTTGTTAGCAAGCCAAAAAATTTACACAAATATGAGCTGCCACTGCTGTGGCTACTGCCTGTAGATGGCCTTGGGCTAGGCTGAAACAGGAAATAAGATTTGTCCCGTCTCTGGGACTAAGCAAGTGTATTCTGAATGCTTAACAAACATTTAACATACACACCCACCCACCCACCCACCCACACACCCACACACACCCACACACACACACAGAGTGTCTGGATGGAGTCACTGAAGCAGTAGGCATGAGCCTAAATGGACTCCAGAAGATGGTAGAGGACAGGAAGGCCTGGAGGAACGTTGTCCATGGGGGTGTGATGGGTCGGACACGACTTCACAACTTACAAGAACAACAAATATGTATGTATATGTGTGTGTGTGTTTGTGTGTGTGTGTGTAGCATGTTTATATGTGCGTTGTGTATGTATAGGCTTTTGAGAGTAGGCAACAGAATTTTATTTTTAATGTGTGCTAGTAAAAAAATAACAATAAAGGTGATCTAATCTATCTAATTAGATCTCCTTGCAGTCCAGGTCAAATGCTGAAACCATATAATTGGGGGAAGCCATTTAGGAAAGCAAGTTCAGCCTCTTTCTTCATGTAAAAATCTAAAATTCTTCAACTGAACAACTTTGACCTGGATAAAAAAAAACTTTAGTAACTATTACAACCGAAAATATGAAAGCTGACGCAAAGTAAAATAAAAAGTAAAAATAGTACAGAAAAGAAAAAAAAATAGAAAGAAAAATAAGAAAAATAACAGTATTGTACAGAAAAATGTCATTTTATATAAAACAATAATTTCCTTGTTTGTCAAAAAAAATGACCTTTATGTCCTTAGAGGCTACATTACCACTGTGAGGTTAGCTGGAATCTGTTGAATCCCAGCTGTTTGCCTCACCAATCGACTGCAAAAAAACTTTGGTTCTTACAGTCTACTTTTAAGGAACAGCTGTCAGGAGTACATATGGGCAATCCCATAATATCTCTTTTCTCCGGAGAGATTTCAGTGGCCAGGATCCACTCTTTGGCTGCTGATCTCTGCCAGAATGCCATCTCTGCTCCCACAGGGACATGTAGCTCACCATGTGCTCATCAGAAGTCACAGACTGTGACGTAGACCCAAAAGACCCCAGTTCAGCAGCATTTTACCAAATATCCTGATTGTAAGGTCCCCATACTCTGTGGTCTGGAGAAATGGAAGATTAGAGGTACAGGCTTAATAGAAACAAGGAAGATGAAGCACAGGTAAGCTGAAAATATGGACCAAGAAAGAAGAGAAAGAAAAACAAGAGACAAAGTGGTAAGGCTAACATCTGAGGCTGGCTGTGGGACTAAGATAGGGACATATAGTAGGATATAAGTAAATAGCAGAAGTCAATGGCAAAAGGCAGCTTCATTTGCAACAGCTTCCATCCTGTGATGATACCTTTCAGCCTATCAAACATCCAGACCTGCCAATTCCAGGTCCCTGGGAAGGACTCAGTAGGTGGACAAAAATGCCAAATTCAGTCTGAACATCTGACTGACTGTGCACCAAATCAATAATTATAACAACAATAACAACAACAACAACAACAACAATAATAATAGCAACAACAACAACAACAACAATAACAATAGCAACAACAACAACAACAACAACAACAACAATAATAATAATAATAATAATAATAATAATAATAATAATAATAATGACAGATCGCCATTTGGAACACAACACGCCAGATATCACAGTCATAGAGAACTGAAGCGTACAGTTGATTGATATCGCTGTACCAAGAGATGCCAAAGTTAAAGAAAAAGGACTGGGAAAAATTACGAAATACCACGACCTGGCCATTGAGACTGCGCGATTATGGATGAACCGTGTAACAGTGACACCCATTTATCATCGGGGCACTGGGAACTATGTCCAAAAACTTTGCAAAATACATCAAGAAATTGCAGCTTCTTGCAAAAACTCCAGCAAAGCTACATCTTACGTTTTAAGGAGATACCTGGTTGATACCTAGGATGCTGGCAGCAACCTGTGTCAACCATTAGCGCCAGTCAATTTGAGTGTTCAGTTGACTGAGGTTCATGTCATCATCATCATCATCATCATCATCATCATCATCATCATCACCACCACCACCATCATAATATAGCACAGACTGTCTAGAAGCAGCGGTGTGACAAAGAAGCAACAATGGTGCCTTGGAAGATCTGCAAGAAATATAATTTGCCTGTAAGCAAGAACTGGTGGGATCATAAAATAGAGAAAGTCATAGAAAATGATAAAGTTAAACTGCTCTGGGATTTCAAAATTCAAACAGACAAGCACCTGCAACATAACACCCAGGACTTAACAATTGTCGGTAAGAAAGACAAAAAAGTCTGGCTAGTGGACGTGGCAGTCCCTGGAGACAGCAGAATAAAGAACTAGAGAAGATAACAAAATACAAAGACCTACAAATAGAAATAGAAAGACTGTGACAAAGGCAAGCAAGGGTGGTACCAATAGCAATAGGCGCCTTGGGTGCAATCCCAAAACAACTGGAGCACCACTTGAACACCGTCATCGGCATTGACAAATTCACCATCAGTCAATTGCAAAAGGCGGCCTTACTAGGAGCTGCTTCCATCCTGCGACGAGATCTGTGATACCATCAAACATCCACATCTGCCTATCTCAGGTCCTTGGTAAGGACGCGAAAGGTAGACAAAAATGCCAAATCCGGTCTGAACATCTGGCTGACTGTGCGATGATCAATAATAATAATAAATTAATAATAATGATAATAATAAATTAATAATACTAATACTAAACTAATAATACTAATAAATGAATAACAACAACAAAAACAACAACAACAAACAAGCAAAAAGAGTTTTTTAAATCTAACTATAACCAGCAGAAGATAAGGAGTATCTTTTTAAAGCAGGGGCCCCCAAATCCCGCTCCATGGTCTGGTACCGGGTTGCGGAATGCCAGCAACCGGCCCATACAAGCAGGCAACGCCCCATCCGCAAGATGCAGGCAGCACCCAAACCCACATACCCTCCGGTCCATGGAAAAACCTCTTTCCACGGAACCGGTCCCT